>NC_138897.1:37896667-38496667 GCF_965194825.1 Balaenoptera physalus | reverse complement strand
CTTTAGTGTATGGTAGAAACCAATTATAATAATCATAAAGTCTTTGTATTATACTTTGTGTATATAAAATAAAGTGATTCTAAAGTAAAATTTGGCCCATAAACTTGTACTATGAATAACAGGAATAAAAATAATCACTCTGAATTTTAATGAAATAGCTACTGGTATTCAATTTCTATTAATGGTGGTGTACGAACTTTGAATAAACCTTCCCATGTATATGAGTATGTTCAACAAAGTACTGCACTTTATTATTCACAGACTCACATATATACAAAAAACTAAAAAAATTCAAAGTATGTACTTGAAGGCATCAGAGTGCTGCAAAGACAGTAAGAAGCTGGAAAATATAAAAATCCAGAGTATTCCATCCAGAATCTCGTATCACTTTTCCAAGGAGGTATATCTTTTCTAGAAAAATGTAGATGAGAATCTCAGAAGCTAAAAAGAAATTTTCAGATGCCATGTGAGATAAGGAGAAAATTTTGGAACCAGGGGCCCATGAAGTTTGCTGTAACAAATCCACATGACTTGAATTGGGACCCGGGAGGGCTCCATCATAAGGAATGAGCCAGAAACAAACTGGTACTCACAAGTGTTAAATCCAAATTAAAATAATCTCACACATTTAAAAAAGGTTATTATTATTATTATTTTATTTTCCAGATTTATATTGTCCCTAGCCTCCACCCAGAAAAAAATTAACATAAATTTTGGTTAAAAGGAAAATAATATCATACTAGGACTTATGCTAGTTTTAAAATATTTCATGTTATATTCAGATATGAAAAAATAAGGCAGTTGATAAGAAAATAGAAATTAAATCCAAAAGAAGCAATGAACATTATAAACAGACACACAATGAATTCAGCTTTTTCCCCAGCACAGATTTTTATACAACTTTAATTATTGTATTCAAAAAATAATACAAAGTTGAGAATTTAAAAGCCAGAATTTAAGGGACACACTTCACAAATCTAAAGAAACGATCACAACATCAAAAAAAATAACAATTTTAAATGTAGATAATCTTAATAATATAGGCTCCAAATATATGACAAAACTGACAAAACTAAAAGGAGAAATAGAAAAATTAACAGTCATAATAGGAATTTTAACACACGTCTTAGTAACTGATAGATAAAACTGACAAAAATAGTTCAGTAAAAAAATATATTTAAAGAGCATTATCCACAAACAACCTTATTCATGTACAGAACATTGCACCCAATAACCGTAATATACAAATCATTTTCAAGCACACATGAAACAATTACAAATATTGCTCATATATTTGCATGATACAAGTTTCATCATATTCCAAAAAATAAAAATCAATGAGTACATTGTCTCATAACAGTGGAATTAAGTTAGAAATCATTAAAAACAAAAAAAAGTAGGAAATCTTTTCATATTTAGGTATTAAAAAATAATCATATAAATAACCAACACATCAAAGAAGAAATCAATAGGGAATTTAGAAAATGCTTTGAAATAAATTATAAAGAAAATGATATGTTTTAAAACTTGGAAGATACAGCTAAATCTGTGCCTACAGGGAAATTCAAAGCTTTTTCTTTTTATGCATATATGAGAAATAAAGTAAGCTAAATATTAATCAGTAAGAAATGAGAAAAATAATATGAAATTAAACCCAAAGATGTAGTAGGAAGAAAATAACAAATATAAGAGCATAAAAAAATCTACTAAAGGCAAACTTCCCAAAAAATAAAATGTGAAAAAACTAATACCATTGAAATAATTCCTGGACATATTAAGCAAAGTGGAAGCGAGAGAGCAAGCAGAGAATAAGCAAAATCAGGAAGAAAATAGATGGCATGATATATTTCCACTAGACACTGAAAAAAAATTATAAAGAAGGACGATAAACAACAACACTGAAAATTTGTGTTAAATGGATAAATTCTCAGAAAAAATAATACTTAAACTGACACACAAGAAAAAAATTAGGATAGTCTTTTAATTGTGACAGAAAATAAATCTGTAACTAAGAATCTTTACCAAAAGAACTGGCTTTTCACCATGAATAATCTTGTATAAATTCTTCAAGCTTGGTATTGTTTCAGCTTTGTTAATAAAATCTAGCAAGGAAGTTACAAGAGAAAAAAATTATAGACTGATAGAAGAAATTTTCATATTGAGGTATGGGAAAGTCATTCTGGCTTATACATGATTTGGGCTAAACTTTATGCCTAACCAGAACAGCCTGTCTTATGGCCTGTCCAATATGCATTGCACATCTGTTAGCAGCTTCCAGCTATAACTCTATGGTCTCAAGGTATCCCCTTGTAACTATACAATCATTTTGGACACCAAATAATCCTTGCTTAACAAACACCCTTACTTCTTGCTAGCTCCAATTCTAATTCTTAACAAACAACTTTTGTAATTTTGTGGGTTTTGCCTTAATAAGCCTCCCCATATTGTAGTCAGGCAGAACACAATTCAAGTGCTCCTTGAATCTGTCTCCCAGGTTATAGTCCTCTGTTTGACAAAAACAAACAAACAAAAAAAACAACAACAAAAAACCTATCTTCTATTCTTATTGTAGATTATTTTATTGATATTCCAATCAACAAATCTAATCTCACAAACACAGATGGCAACATTCTAAATGAAATATCAGCAAACCAAATCTATCAGTGTATAAAAGACAATATATTACAAGATGAGTTTATTCTAGGAATTCAAAGATTAATATTCAAAAACCAAACAATGTAATTCATCTCATGAATGGAGCAGAATAAAGGAAAAAATACACAATAATCTAAGTAGATGCAGAAAAACATAATATAAAATACATTATTTATTCATATTAAAAATATTTAGCAAGCCAGGAATAAAAACAGGACTTCTTCACTCTCATAAGAGGTAAAAACAAAAAATCCAAAACAAACATTACACTTAAATTTAAATGTTGATATTTTTCCTTTGAGTTGAGTTTGGAAAAGTGCCGTGAATAGCCATGACTGTTTTTCTTCATTTGGACTACATAGTAAGTCATTTTAAGTTAAAAAAAAAAAAAAGTGGCAAATTTTCTCTCAGTTTAAAGATACTTTTCTGTCATAAATAAGTTGTAGGAAGTTCCTTGATGCACCTCATTATAGATGGTCAAGCCTATTGGTTCACAAATTGGACCCCGCACAGGAAGGGCATGAAGAAACTGAAGAAAGAGACAACCACTCCATGTTGGTAAGTGGAGGGTTTAACAAGAAAGGGAACTTACATTTGAGCCTTGTCTTGGGTGCTGCAAGATGAGTAGATCCTGCCCTGGCTCAACGAGAATCTTAAGAGTTTATAGAGAGGCCTTAACAGGGTCATCATATATACCATCTAGAAGGTCTCAACAACACATTACTCAAGCTTGCATCCTTGAAAATTGCTTCCACTGTGGGAATGGTGGACAGAGTGTACATTCCAAGGATGGGGGATGGGGGAATTTATCTAGATCCAGCTTTCAGTTCAACTGCAGTCATGTTCTCTCTATTAACTCCTCCAATAAAACCATCTGTCATTCTTCACACTTCCAGTCCATATAATCATAATTTCTAATCTTTTTAAAATGTATATATTTTAATCAAGGAAATTTAAGTCTTTTAGTTTATATTTTCATTACTGGACAGATAGGTGGAATTATTTATAACTATGTTCTAGGTAGGCCTTTGGGGAGTAAAAATTACAGTTTGGAGTATTATTGGTTATCAGACTTATAAACCTGATCTTTAAGAATTTATAAGGAAATGTCATAGAGACTATGATATACTACCTAGGTCACCCTATAATAAAGAACTTGTTGCCAAGCTTCTTGGAGTGCAGTCACTGGATTGTCTTCACTATCAGCCACTTTGGTAACTGCCTCTCTCCAAACTGCCCAGCCCAAGTCCTATCCCAGTGTGTCCCTATCCAAAGCCTGATCAGTGTTGAACTATAAAGGCCTAGTCATCTTGATTCAATTCAATACAACCTTGGAAGGCAATTCTCTCTCTCTCTCTCTCTCTCTCTCTCTCTCTCTCTCTCTATATATATATATATATATATATATATGAATATATATTCAGAAAAACAAAAACAAAATTATTGATTATTATGATGCATCAAAGATAGGTCTGTAAACATGTAGATCACTATTTCTAGGTTTTTTATTTTCTTGTAATTATGAATTTAGATAACAATAAACCAGAAGAAATAGCTCTTGAATTAGTGTCTATGTTTGCCCGTGCATATAAATATATTTTAATCAGAGTACTCAAATTCAAATCCCACCACCCCCACTTACCAGCTTTAAGACCTTAAGACCTTATGTAGGTTATAACTCATTTTATTCTCAGTTCTCCCATGGATAAAAGTGGACTCATAATTTTTTCAGGCTAACTATGAAGGTTAACTGAGATGATGTATATTAGTTGTTGATCACAGTGTATGGCACGTAGTAAGCATCCAGTAGAGTTACTGATTATTATTATTTATGTAACTGAGCAGACCCTTAATGGGCCTTCCCATGACAGATCCCTCCCTCTTTGTCCTCTGCCTGCCTCTTGTTTGTAGAAAAACTGTAGAATTTCAGGCCTCCCTTGTGTTACAAAAACCTGACTCAAGAATTAATGATTGAAAGATTGTGAACATGTAGTAAGAACATAACAGTTGGTCCAGGAGAACTGGTAACAATTCAACCAGTAAATCAGCCATATGGCAGTCACAGAATCTTTAGTTCCTCCCTGAAATATATAAATAACAGTATCTGATGCACATTTCCTGAGTTGTTTTACAGATGCTAAAAGCCCCATCAAATGTAAAATGTTAACTACTGATGACCATGAACACATAGCCTCCATACCTACCAGAGCCTGAGGATTAATAATGTTTAACCTGTGACACTGTCCTATTACCTCACCATCAATCTATAAAAGAATTGTGCATAAGCTGATCACACACCCTGTGACTCCCCTCCCTCACCTTGCCTTTAAAAATGCTTTCCTGAAACCCATCAGAGAGTTTGGGTTTGTTTTGTTTGTTTGTTTAAGCATTAGCTCCCTCAGACTCCTTGTCTGATGCCTTACAATAAATGCTGTACTTTCCTTCACCACAACCTGGTGTCAGTAGTTTGGCTTTACTGAGCAAGGTTGAGCAGACTCAGGTTTGGTTTGGTAACATTTATATTAATACTACTGCAGCATAAAATTTTCTTCATTTTGAGAGTGGGCTTCAACAATAAGAAAATCAAGATAAACCATCTTCAATAAAGAACTCTCTAAATCATACAGTGAATCATGGGACATTCATCCAGCATCCCCTCATATAAACCTAAGGAGGAAAATGTCCATGAGTTTCCTATCTCTAACCCAACCCAGCACAATGTGCTGGGAAATTCTAAGGAGGCAGGAAATATACCAGGTCCTCAGCTCAGACAACAATAATTTGTCTGACCTGGGGTAAGCCATTTAACATTTTTGTGCCTCAGTTTTCTCATCTATATAATTAGGATGGTTTCAGATACATTCTAAGTTTCCTTTGAAATGTAATTATCCATAATTCTCATGCTAAGTATTTTTTTTCAAATTTTATTGAAGTATAGTTGATTTACACTGTTGTGTTAGTTTCTGGTGTACAGAAAAGTAATTCCATTATATATATATATATATATATATATATATATATATATCATATATTCATTTCCATTATGGTGTACTAGCAGATATTGAATATAGTTCCCTGTGCTATACAGTAGGACTTGTTTATTTTATATATAATAGTTTGTATCTGCTAATCCCAAACTTCTAATTTATCCCTCCCCACATTCTTTCCCGTTTGGGAGCCATAAGTTTGTTTTTATGTCTGTGAGTCTGTTTCTGTTATGTAAATATGTTCATTTGTGCCATATTTTAGATTCCACATATAAATGATATCATATGGTGTTTGTCTTTCTCTTTCTGACTTACTTCACTTAGTATGATAATCTCTAAGTCCATTCCTGTTGCTGCAAATGGCATTATTTCATTCTTTTTTATGAGTGAGTAGTATTCTATTGTGTGTGTATATACCACATCTTTATCCATTCATCTGTTGATGAACATTTGGGTTTCTTCCATATGTTGGCTATTATAAATAGTGCTGCTATGAAATTGGGATGCATGTATCTTTCAAATTATACTTTTCTCCGGATATATATCCAGGAGTGGGATTGCTGGATCATATGGCAACTCTATTTTTAGTTTTTAAAGGAACCTCCATACTGTTTTCTATAGTGACTGTACAAATTTACATTCCCACCAACAGTGTAGGAGGGTTCCTTTTCTTCACACCTTCTCCAACATTTGTCATTTGTAGACTTTTTGATGATGGCCATTCTGACCAGTGTGAGGTGGTACCTCACTGTAGTTTTAATTTGCATTTCTCTAATAATTATCATGGTAAGTATTTTAAAACTAAGATTCAAAGTGCACTTCCCTCCCATTTCTAGAAGAGTCTAAGAAGTAATTTTTTTTTTTAAGAAGTAAATTTTTATTTAAGCAAAAACACTCTGTGTGTGTGTGTGTGTATGAATAAACATAACAAGATGAATAAAAATGTTAATGAATCAATTTTTGGGCCACACAGGGACATTTAGGAAAGAAAGATACCTGGCAATGATAATCCTTTGGAATTAACTTTTATCTCTTCATGTTTAATTTGCTATCAAAACAGTCAGTTAACATATGGCCAGAAATTTAAAATGCCACCAGTTTTGAATCATTTTACCCTGGGGCATGACAATCACTCAGTTTTACCATTACCCACATTATCTATATTGCTTAAACATGTTTTAAGCATGCTTTGGATTATATTGTAAAGAGTAAGGTTGGTCTGGGGACTTCCCTGGTGGTCCATTGGTTAAGACTTCGCCTTTCAATGCAGAGTGTGTGGGTTCTATCCCTGGTGTGTGGGTTCTATCTCACATACCTCACGGCCAAAAAAACAAAACAGAAAACCAAGGCAATATTGTAACAAATTCAATGAAGACTTTTAAAGTGGTCCACAGCAAAAAAAAAAAAAAAAAAAAAAAAAATCTTAAAAAAAAAAAAAGAGTAAGGTTGGTCTGGACATAAACATGTTAGCAGACCATAATTGATGATGAATGTTTTAATAGCCTTTACACATGAATTCTTTTCACAAGTCAAGCAGAATCACTGGCAAAAATATGCCTAGAAGATGGAATTATTTCAAAAGTTTGGGGCAGATTATTGAGAATGGAAAGAAAAATAATTTGTAGAAATAATGTATAGAAGACTCAAAATTTACATTTTGATTTTTATTTTGTCTTCATAAGAAGTCAGTTAAAGTTGTTTTCTTGACAGAAATGTTCTGGCCCTATCTATTCTTTCATCCTGGATGCAAGTTCCACTTTGTCCAGGCTTTCTTGACTCCCTGTTCCCATACCGAATGATCTCATCCATTTCTGAAATTATCATCTTGACAGAACATTAGGAATTCTCTCTTCTATTTTGTCCTGTCACCACTGTATTCACTGTTTCCTCAACTACTCTATAATTCTCATAAGAACCAGGTGTCATGTTCTTTTATATCTTCCACATTGTCTCCTACAGTAATGTACATATAAGAGGTGCTCATGAGTGAGGAAATGAAGAAAATAAATAAACTCATTAAGTTAGGATCTAAGTGAGAGTGCCAATATCAATCAAAATTGTTCCTAATTTTGTTCAAATGACTGCACTATTTTTTCAGTTGATGGCAAGAATACAGTCAAATGAGACTTCTATTTCTCAGATGTCCCTGACCATTTTGAGATGGTTATTCTCTTTTCTACCTCTGCAGAACCACTTGTTACTTTACATTTGTAATGTGCTTACAATTTATAATCTAATTTCTACATAGAATGTTGTTTAATCTTGATAATAAGCTAGCAGCAGATTTTAAAATCTTAATTTTGCCTACAGATTGTGTTAGAATCTGAGTATTACAGAATAGGATATTGGGAAGTAATGTGTTTTAAAAACAAAGTAAAAAACAATGGTTACAACAACAATAACAAAACAAAAACAAAAGGGGAGGATTCTTCAGAATTGTGCTCAACAAGGCTTCTCACATCATATGTCTAAAACCAGTCAAAGACAGAGGCAGAAAGTTGAAAGGCAGTTGTTTTCAACATGTTTTTTGTTTGTTTTTCAACCTCAGCACTCTTGAAATACAGCTAAAGATCTCAAAACAGAGAACTCTAACTTTTATGGGTAAAGTTTCTCTATGAGGTGACTGCAGAGATGAGGTGGTCTTCAGGGTATATGAGATTCCATGTATGCCTATGAAGTCATCCCTGATCTCTGCTTGCTTCCAGACACTAGGGCTGTGCACCTGATTCCAGCTAAAAGTACACCACAGGAACATAACAGTGACAGTCACTGTCTACTTTCACTCTCAACTTTCCATCATGAAATTGTAACCTATAAATTAAGTCATTATGTCCTAAATGGCTATTCAAATATGTCTCTTCAAATACAAAGTGTACCTTAAGATAGTAAAGTAATAGCAGATTATGTTATAGCTGTCTCTCATTTATAGTTTAGTACATCTAGATGAATCAGGTTCCTAGCTGTTGCTTTAAAATTCACGAACATGGCTCTAAAACTTAAGAAAGATCAGTTCTGATATAAATTGAAAGTAATAAGAAAGGCAATAACTAATTTAGAATATAAAAGAACACACTTAAAAATCTTAGTGGACTAGGGGACACAATAATATACCAATAAGGTCCTGAACAATTGAACTCATGTGGCTGAATATGGAGTTTCAGTTAGATTGAAGTAATGTGACTCTTACTTTATGGTACACAGATTCTAAGGCTTTGTCCTGACTTCTACTCAGAAGTTGCTCAGAGATGATGTTGCGAGACAGAGAGTAGAGTCAAACTTAAATGGCAATGGAAGTCTCTCTTCAAATGCTCTCCTTTTCAAAGCTTTGCCCTCTTTTATGATCACATACTCTCTACAACTCTATCACCCCTGCCTGTATAGCTTGTTATTTATAAGTCTCTGTAAAATTGAGTGGATTCAATTTAATTCCCTGTTGAGATTTTCTTTTAAGAATTCTGTAATGACTTGAAATAAATTTGTTATACAATTCTTGTATGTATACTTAAAGTTGCTGTTTATACCTTCAGTATTGATATAGTAATGATTTAAAGATGGGGTATCTAATAAGCCATTTGGAGTATTTAATGTGTTCCTGTAGGATTGAGACTGCTTTGCCACATGTGGTAAGATACCATACTTCCATAAACTTTGATCATGCACAAGTTAGAATAAAGTCACTGACATAAATTCAGTCTATGTGTAAGCATAGCAACTAAATCCATCATTTGTAATAAACTGGTAAAATCTCTGTTCTCTGAATTTCTATTGCTTCATAATTAGTAGTTATCCTCTAACATTTGCATGTTAAAAACATAAAACCCAAAGTAAGGAACCAGAGAATTGTATACTCGAATAGTATTGTGGGACTGTTTTTTTTTCACCTACATAACTATATTGTGTAGTTCTCTCCCTCAAATTTTAAGCTACTGTTATAATTTTAATTCTGCTTCTGTAGCAGGATATCTGAGAATGTGAGGTTTCTCACTTAGACCTGTAGCTCCTATTGAGGTTATTAAAGTCCTGTGAATATGCTCAGTAGTTTTAACTGAATGTATAGAATTTCAAGCTATTTTTGGCTCTATAAAAATGCAACTGGACTATTTCTCCCTGAATCTTTGATCTGTGTGTTTAAAAATAGGTTGCTTTAAATGCTTAGAGAGGAACTCTGGGTTTATACACTGATTAAAGGTTTAACTTGTTCTATGTAAAAGAATCTTATTTTCCATTTGGAAGCTCTGTTGAAACTAGACTCAAAGGAAACAACCTATTTCTTTTCTATATTCTCTTATTATTTCACATGACTGGCAGCTTGTTACATTGATTGATCCTTTAACTGTCATGAAAGTATAATAAAATTTATAACTTATTCTATAATATTTTAAACTATTTATTCTTTACAATTTTGCTTTATCTTTACAATTAATTTGTGAACTCCTTGAGAGCAAAAACCACATCTTATACTACTTTTGTTCTTCATATTCTATAGCCCGGAACTTAACACAAAGTGGTTACACCACTTTTACCTTTATCGTTTTATTAGTTAGTAAGTATCCCAATTCTCCAACCAATAAGCCAGAGGAAGATAATATAACTTTGGCTTGATTGGCAGGGGCCTATCATATTATATCTCTATAGCTCCTTGTCTAATATTTTTAATAAACTGAGCATATAATGACTAACTGGTAAATGAAAGATCTGACAAACAAAATTCTACCCCACATTCCTAATAAACACAGAGCTAAGGCATTCTTATGTGGAGTCTTCTGTCTTAGCCAGGATATTCTGTTATTAATGTTTGTCCCTACATTTACTTTAGGATCTTAATAGTATCTGTGAATTCAAATTGGCCTTTGAAACTGAAATGAACATAATTTTCCTTCCCTTCCTTACTGGGATTGACCATATTTTCCTGTCCATGTGTTAAGCAATAATGGGGCCAGGCATACAATTAAACAATTCTGAGAATAAGCAATATGCCTAAGTTCCAGAAAATACTCCTCTTAGAAGATGAGATTGTGACCCAATTAAAATAGCTTCCTATGAAGGCTTACAGCTTCCTCATCAAAATTTACATTAAGACCCTTACCTTGCTGTATCCATCCATCCAAAGCCAGCACATCATAAATTCTAAATCTTCCCATCATTTACCCTTCTTGCGAGACTTACCTTGAAACCACACATCTCAGACCAAAATCTTATAAATATCCTCCTCTGACCTCTCCCTTTTGAGACATTATTAAGAGGTTATCAATGTAGTATTCTCCCCTATTGCAGTAGATGTAAAACGCCTAGATTTATCTTATTAATATGTTTTTATTGTGAGCTTTTGGGAGAGTCAACAATCAACAATCTTCTGGGCCAAGTAGGAAATTAGACAGCAGAATTATATAAAGTGCTCCCATTTCAGAAAGCCAGCAAAGTGTTTTGCACAGCTAAGACACCTCTATATTAAATGTTATTTATGAAATTTGAAATTTCTTTACATAACAAGGCCTGTTGAGAGCTTGATTTGGTTTTAGGTTAGAGTATTAGATAGAAATTTTTCTTTATCAGGGAAATATTCTCAAACCTTCTAACAGTTCATTTAAGTATTACTATCTTGAAATTTATAGAGATTAAGAGGTAAAATTTTATTCCAGAAGCACTTGGAAAGGACAGAATAGTCACTCAAGACATACAGTTATAAGAGAGGTTAACCATCTTCTGCTCACTGCTGTAATTCACCAAATATATCACATGATAAAACTCTGTGATAACTCACTTTTCCTGACAAAATCTCTAATGAGAATAGAAAATGAAATAAATTCATCTATTCACTTGACCCAACACGCAAGCAGAAAGGGGGAAATGCCACAGAATTACACCTTGTAAAAGTTACCGCTCAGCTGTAGTCTCATGGTCCTCCTTAGATTACTTAGCAAAATATCTTTTATAATTCTTACCTCTCTCCATTTTAAAAAGTTCTCAAAATCTAGTCAGCATGGGGATAATAATTATAGAGTTTAACCTAGAAGAATGTATTGAATCCTGTTCTTTCTATTGTCTATAACATACAGTTTTCTAGCTTGTTTCAGACATTATATAGAAGGCAATAAAAAGAGGAAAATACACAAACAATTGATAAATATTTAACTACTACTACTGTCACTACTACAGCTGAATCAGAAAATTAGTGAAATTTTCGTATTTTAAGATCTAGTTTGTCATTTCTGTGTATATTAAGGGTAATATTGGCAGGAACACAGGACAAGAAGTCACAAGAGTGTTCTAACATGATTTTAGTTTGAATTATATATCACCAAAAGCAAGTCACTTGAAATCACTAAGCTTCAATATCCCTTCTGTTCATGAGGGATTAGACTGAAAAAGTGATTCCTGATTGTTGGGAGAAAGTATTGCCCTCTCTCCACAGACATTTTTTATTATAACAACCAGGGTAGGGGAACTATTATTGTCTAGTGGGGAAAGGCAAGGGATACTGCTGAACATCCTACATTGCACAAGACCACCCTCCACCAAAAATAATTATTGATCCCATAAAGTCGATAGTTTCA
This sequence comes from Balaenoptera physalus, assembly GCF_965194825.1. Lineage (NCBI taxonomy): Eukaryota > Metazoa > Chordata > Mammalia > Artiodactyla > Balaenopteridae > Balaenoptera > Balaenoptera physalus. The sequence continues at coordinate 38,484,471 of NC_138897.1, read as the reverse complement.
CAGTTGGGAATACTGGACTAAAATATTACAAAATTACTTCAAATTCTATACTCATTGCTCCAACTCCTTTGTCCAAAAGGTTCTTTTCATCTTATTTTTATATCAAACTATACATTTTTAAATAACAGTGCTAAGTTATTTGTGTGAATAGATTAGTATTATTGTTTTTACTCTAATGTTACCCCTCATTACTCTAGCATTATTTTTTTCTGACCTAGTATAACACGATGTTATAATTGAATATTAGAATTGCACAATGAAATGTTCATGCTCCAGAATGATTTTGCATTCATTAATATGGATGGGGTTCTTACTTTTGCAACAGGGATAAATGGGAGATGTTTTGATTAGGAGCAGGCTATAGGTTAAAGAAAGATTTATGGAGGGAATTGCATGGTATCTGGTAATACTCAAGATGTTTGTACTTTTAAAAATCCTATGGCTAGAAATGTAAGAACAAAAACTGATGTAATAACATGAATTAAAGACTTTAATTTTAGGCTCAAGTAGAACTTCTTTTGGCATTCAGGTAATAAAATGTGACAAAGATATAGGGAGAGGGCCATTACTTTGCTCCTGTATGAGCACACATGCTACTGTGGAACCTAAGTGTTCTTAAGAGTACAGGCATTGGAGCTGGGGAGAGAGATGGGAATGGGGCAAGTTAAAACACCACAAAGCTTGCTGTGCTTATTGAGAGTTATTTTTCCTTAGGGTTAAGGTTAAGCATATGATTAATTTTCAGAGTTTTGAAAAAGTTGATTTAGACATATTTTGCCAGTATTGTCATTCCTTTTATGGGGGAGAAGGTTTTTGGAAGTCTTTAATTCACCATTCCAGAGGTGTTTTCTGTCCTGATATAATTTGAACAAAAATTATTTTGTGGTTTCCTTTGATCTCTAGTTGGGGAGTGAACGGGGATGATAGAGTGAGAAAACCATTCCTGGGAGGGGTGCTACTTAACCTGAAATGTAGAAACATTCCTGCCAGTCTCTATATAGCCCTCAAAGGGCTGTAGAGAGCTTTGTAATAATTCTGCCTTTTATACATTATTTATTCCAGTGGGCAAGCCTTTAGGCAGAGCCTGAAAAAGAGCACATGAACCAAAGAGAAAAATAACTTCACTCTGTATAACCTTGTAAATATATTTCCAGGATGGTATGTGTCTGTGCAGGTTACACTTTGCATAAGGAAATTATTTTTCTTCCTTAATATCTATCTATCTCTGAGAATTCATCTTTATGAAGGATGTGTGTGTCTGTATCACAAGTTTATTCACATTGTACTTAAATGTACAGAGAAGACATAGCTTCTTCGTCTATAGCTTATCTGATCTCTCTTATAAGACATACCTATGCATAGTGAGGAAATAAAACAACTATATTTGGAGCAATCTGCTTTAAAGTTTATTAGGATCTAACAATTAAAGCAATCTATTTAGGTTTACACTGGATGATTTATTCAATGTTCCACAATCATCTTCTTCACCCCCAGCCACTCTCAAATTGTGTATGAGTATGGGGAAGGGGTCTGAGTAACCCAATGACAGTTAAGGCAAGGAGATTTGCCCTCCTTTTCCTGTGTGACATCCTTTGACTTAAGTCCCAACTCTGGCTTCCACTGTTAAGAGACCATAATTTGGATAGCAGCATATATCTATCTTTTTATTCTGTCAGGGCCTGCTAGCTGATTCAACTTTCCTTAGTCTCTATTGCCTCTAAATCTCTGTCATGTATTTAATTAGTTACTTATTTCATAATCTCTAATTTATGTCTCTGTGGTGACACCACCAGGTACCCCATCACAGTATAACCCATGGCAGGCATGCTGGCTCTCAGTGGAACATTCACATGATAAGAGAACAATGTAAGTCTCAGGAGTACAGAAGAGACCATTTCTCTGTTGTCTGACAATGTCTTTCTACCCTATAAATAACTCGATACTCTCCCTATGTTGGTTTGGGGCCATACATTTTGTTCAGGGATCTTGCAGAAAAGTGTTTTTCTAAAGTTTCTAGAAGTGTGTCATTAATCGGTCTTCCTTTTCTGTCAATTTATCCAATATACTTTATTTCCCCTTCACTAGGTCCATGCTAAACAGGGGTTAAAGGAAATTAGGAAACCCTGTCTCTTTCAATAACAGCTAGCTTTTAATCTTACTATGTCAAAGCATAATACTGTTTTGAATACCAGTTTTATCTTTCTCTCTGTATTCCTACTCGCACAATCCTAATCCCATCTTTTACTCTGGAAGTTGGAGTTTTAAACCCAAAGGTGGAGAAGAACGTCAGGCATGCTGTAAAACAAAAGAGAAAATCATACTACTCTTTTTTTTTTTTTCAAAATATTACCATATATACATTTGTAATATGATCCAGAGAGACAGAGACATGTTGTGATTTATGAAGCCAAACACATTTCACTGTGGCATGTAATACAACTGCATTCATCAAACAGAAAGCATCAACTATTTGAGGTCAATGTTTTCAAGTTAAAAATTGTGAACTTGTAGTGACAATTCCATATTTTGTGAGTCCATCAAATCATGGCCTAATTCCTACAGGATCTCTATACATTTTTTACTAATGTCCTTATTGTATGTTATATGTCAAGCATTGTGCTTTACAACCCAACATCCAAACTTCCCAAACCCACATCTGTGCAGGTAAACATAGTGATTCAGCCTCCTGAGCAGGTATTGCTTTTCATTGTAATTTAACTCTCTATTGTGGGCATATCTAACCTCCCTACTAAGATTATGAAACTTATTCAAACAAAGGATAAAGCTGTTAACTCTTCATATTTTCAAGGGTACCTATGATTAGATTGGGCATAATGCTGGAGGGCATAAAATGCATACTAAATAATCTATTAATACTTAGAATCTTTAAATCCTCACGAGATACCAACTTTGGATTAACACACTTCATGTTTTATTCTGTTACTCCTCTGTTTTGAGGGAGAGATACATAACAAAGATGAAGTATTTTTACCCAATGGATTGAGTAGATGTTTCAATCCAGGTAATTGTTGACTAACAATTTATATTTATATTTATATTTATAGCTCATGAACATTCTCTGGTTAGGGATTACAGAATTTACTGTGTTGATATGCCAATGAAATAAACTCCATTACAGATGAGGATATTTAGAGAAGTATATTTAATTTGGCAGACTCTTCCACCTGTTGACTTTTGGCATTCAAGGGTGTGTGTGTGTGTGCACATGTGTGTGTGTTTATGTATTTTGGATTTCTCACCATTCAAAAGGCCACTTTTATTATTGAAGTATAGTTGATTTACAACATCATATTAGTTTCAGGTGTACAACATAGCAACGTAACATTGTTATAGATTATACTCCACTTAAGTTCACCACAAAATAATGGCTGTGTTCCCTGTCTTGTATAATAGATCCATGAAACCTATGTATTTTATACATAGTAGTTTGTACCTCTCAATCCTGTACCCCCATCCTACCTCTGCCCTCTCGCTCTCCCCCAGTGGCAACCACCAGTCTTTATACCTATGAATTTGTTTCTGTTTTGCTATATTTATATATTTTATTTTTTAGATTCCACATAAGTGATATCATTCAGAATTTGTTTTCCTCTGTCTGACTTATTTCAGTAAGTGTAATACCCTCTAGGCCTATACATGTTTTTGCAACTGTAAAGATTTCATTTTCTTTATGGTTGAGTAATATTCCATGTATATATGTAATATTCCATATACATATACATATATATACACATCTCATGTGTTCTCTATCTATTCATCTGTTGATCGACAGTTAGGTTGCTTCCATATCTTGGCTATTGTAAATAGTGCTTCTATAAATATAGAGGAGCAGTGTCTTTTTGAATTTGTGTCTTAATTTTCTTCAGATATATACACAGGAGTGGAATTGCTGGATCATATGGGAGTTCTATTTTTAGTTTTTTGTGGAAATTCTGTATTATTTTCCATAGTGGCTGCACCTATTTACAATCCCACCAACAGTGTACTAATGTTCCCTTTTCTCCACATTCTTGCCAATATTTGCTCTGTGTAGACTTTTTGATGTTAGCCATTTTGACAGGTTTGAGGTAGTATCTCACTGTGGTTTTGATTTGCATATCTCTGATGATTAGCCATGTTGAGCATCTTTTCATGTGCTTTTGGCCATCTGTATATCTTCTTTAGAAAAAATATCTATTCAGGTCTTCTGCCCATTATTTAATCTGGTTATTTGTTTTTTTTTGATATTGATTTGTATGTGCTGTTTGTATATTTTTGTTGTTAGCCCTTTTTCAGTCATATCATCTGCAAATATTTTCTCCCATTCAGTCAGTTGTCTTTTCATTTTGTCAATGATTTCCTTTGCTGTGCAAAACTTTAAAGTTTAATTAGGTCCCATTTGTATATTTTTAATTTTGTTTCTTTTGCCTTAGGAGACAGACCCAAACAAACAAACAAACAAACAAAAACCAAACACATTGTTACAATTTATGTCAAAGAGTGTTCCACCTATGTTCTCCTCTGGGACTTTTATGGTTTTCAGGACTTACACTTAGGTTTATAATCCATTTTGATTTTATTTTGTATATGGCATGATAAAATGTTCTAATTTCATTATTTTATATGTAGCTGTCCAGTTTTCCCAGAACCACTTATTGAAGAAAATGTATTTTCTCCATAGTATATTCTTCTTCCCTTGTCATAGATTAATTGACTGTATAAACATGGGTTTATTTCTAGGCTCTCTATTCTGTTCCATTGATCTATGTGTCTGCTTTTGTATCAGTACCATGCTGTTCTATTTACTGTAGCTTTGCAACATAGTCTGAAGTCAGGGAACATGATACCTTGTTCTTTTTTTTCAAGAGTGTTTTTACCATTCTGGGTCTTTTGTGACTCTATATAAATTTTAGGATTATTTGTGCTAGTTCTGTGAAAAATAACATGGGTATTTTGATAGACATTGCATTAAATCTGTAGATTGCTTTGGGTAGTATGAACATTTTCACAATATTAATTCTTTAAATCAATGAACATGGGATATCTTTCAATTTCTTTGTAGCATCTTCATTAATATTTTATAGTTTTCAGAGTATAGGTTTTCCACCTCCTTGGTTAAGTTTATTCCTAGGTATTTTATTCTTTTTGATATGATTTTGAATGAAATTTTCTTTTGCTTTCTCTTTCTGATAGTTCATCATTAGTGTATAACAAAGCAACAGATAGCTGTATATTAATTGTGGATCATGCCACTTTACTGATTTCATTTGTAAGTTCTAATAACTTTTGGTGGAGACTTTAGGGTTTTCTATATATAGTATGTCATCTGCAAATAGTGACTTTTTACTGCTTCCCTTCCAATTGGGATGCCTTTCATTTTTCTTGTCTGATTGTTGTGGATAGAACTTCCAATAATATGTTAAAGTTGTGAGAATGGGCAGTCTTCTCTTGTTCCTGATTTTAGAGAAAAGCTTTCAACTTTTCACCATTGAGTATGATGTCAGTTGTGGGTTTCTTATAAATTTTCTTTACTATGTTATATTCCCTCTGTACCAACTTTGATGAGAGTTTTATCATGAATTGATATTGAATTTTTTCAAGTGCTCTTTCTGCATCTATTGATGTGATCATATGATTTTCATCCTTTTTGTTAATGTGGTGTTAATGTGATGAGTTACACTGATTGATTTTCAGATATTGTAAATATGTTGAATCCTTTTAATAAATCCCACTTGAACACAGTGTATGATCCTTTTTATATATTGTTGAATTTGGTTTGTTAATATTGTTGAGGACTTTTGCATCTATATTCATCAGAGATATTGGCCTATAATTTTCTTTCCTTTTTTTTTTTTGTATTATCATTGTCTGATTTTGATATCAGAGTAATGGTGACCTCCTAGAATGAATTTGGGAGTGTTTTCTCCTCTTCAATTTTTTGGAATATTTTGAGAAAGATAAATATTAGCTCTTCTTTTTATGTTAGGTAGAATTCCCCTGTAAAGCCTTGACTTTTGTTTGCTGGGAAGTTTTTTTTTTTTCTTTTCTTTTTTTCTTTCTTTTTACAAATACAGTTTTACTACTGGTGATCAATTTTTTCAGATTGTTTATTTTTCATTGATTCAGTCTTGGAAGGTTGTATGTTTAGAAATTTGTCCATTTCTTCTAAGTTGTCCAATGTGTTGGCATATAAGTCTTCATAGTATTCTCCTATGATTTTTTGAATCTCTGTGATATTGGTTGTTATTTCTACTCTTTCATTTCTTATTTTGTTTTTTGTGTTGTTTTTTCTTGATGAGCCTTAATAAAGGCTTATCAACTTTATCTTTTAAAAAAAAAGCTCTTGGTTTTATTAATATTTTCTACTGTCTTTTTGGTTTCTATTTTCTTTATTTCCTCTCTGAATTTATCATTTCCTTCCTTCTGCTGACTTTCGGCTTTGTTTGTGCTTCTTTTTCTAATTCCTTTAGATGGTAGATCAGGTTGTTTATTTGATATTTTTGTTTCTTGAGGTAGGCCTGTATTGCTATAAACTTCTCTCTTAGAACTGATTTTGCTGTGTCTCATAGATTTTGAAAACTTGTGTTTTCATTTTCATTTATCTCTAAGTATTTTCTGATTTCCTCTTTTATTTTATTGTTGACCCATTGGTGCTTTTAGTAGCATGTTGTTAGCCTCCACTTTTCTTCCTGTAATCAATTTCTAGTTTCATGCCATTTTGGTTGGAAAAAGATGTTTGGTATAATTTTTGTCTTCTTAAATTTGCTCAGATTTGTTTTATTGCCTAGCATGTGATCTATCCTGGAGAATGTTCCATGTGCACATAAAAATAATGTATATTCTGTTGGGTTTGGATGGTATGTCCTGTAGATATCTCTTAAGTCCAACTGTTCTAATATGTCATTTACGAATACTGTTTCCTTATTGATTTTCTGTCTGGATGATCTGTCCATTGATGGTGGGGTACTAAACTCTCCTATTTTTATTGTATTATTGTCAGCTTCTCCCTTTATCTCAGTTAATGTTTGCTTTTTACATTTCAGTGCTCCTGTATTAGGGGCATATATGTAAACAAGTATTATTTCCTCTTCTTGTATTGATCCCTTTATCATTATATAATGTCCTTTGACTTTTGTTACAGCTTTTGTTTTATAGTATATTTTGTCTGATATGGGTATTGTTACCCCTGTTTTCTCATTGTTTCAGTTTGCATGAAATATTGTTTTTCATCCCCTTACTTTCAGTTGGTGTGTGTCTTTAGTTCTGAAGTGAATCTCTTGTAATCAGTATACAGATGGGTCTTATTTATTTTTTATCCAATCATCCACCCTATGTCTTTTGATTGGAGCATTTAATCCATTGATATTTAAAGTGGTCATTGATAGGTATGTACTTATTGACATTTTGTTACTTGTTTTCTGGTTGTTTGGGTAGTTCTTTTCTGTTCTTTTCTTCTTCTTCTTTGTTCTTTTCTTCTTTTCCTCCCTTGTGGATTGGTGATTTTTAGTGGTATTCTTTGTTCCTTGCTGTCTACTTTGTGTGTATCTATGATAGGTTTTTGATTTATGATTTCCTTGGAGTTCATATATGTTGACCTATATCTACTTGTTTTAAACTTTAACCATTCAAACACATTCTAAGAGATCTGCATTTTTTACTCCCCTCCCCCAAATTTTGTGTTTTTGATGTCATAGTTTACATTTTTATATTTATCCTTTATTATTGTTGTTATCGCTGATTTTACAATTTTTTTCTTATTCTTCATACTAATTTAATTAACTGGTTGATCTGCAGCCTTTACTAGTGAGATATTTCCTTTCTTCTGGATACTTCTTGTTTTAGCTTTATCTTTTCAACTTAAAGAAGACTAACATTTCTTTTAGGTTATGTATAATATTGATGAACTCTTTTAATTTTTGCTTCCCTGAGAAGTTCTTTATCTCTCTTTTTATTCTAAATGATAACTTTGCTGGGTAGAGTATTCTAGTTTACAGATTTTTCCCTTTCAGTACTTTAAATATAACATGCACTCCCTTCTGGCCTGCAAAGTTTCTGCAGAGAAATTAGCTGATAGCCTTGTGGGGAGTCCCTTGCATATGACTCTTTATTTTTCCCTTGCTGCCTTTACAATAATCTCTTTATCTTACTTTTGCCATTATGATATGTCTTGCTGTTGGTTTGTTTGGGTTCATCTTGTTTGGGACACTCTGTGCTTTCCATGCCTTGTTTTCTGCTTCTTTCTTCAGGTTTGGGAAGTTTGTAGCCATGATTTAATAAAATACATTTTCAACATTATCCTCTCTCTTGTCCTTCTGGGACCTATATAATGGGAATATTGGTATGTGTGATGTTGTTCCAGAGGTGTCTTAAATTTTTCTCTCAATTTTAAATTTGTTTTTCTTTTTTTCTGGTCTGATTGGTTTTTTCTATTATTCTATCTTCCAGATAGATCACTTATGCATTTTTCTATATCACCTAGTCTCATATTATTTCTACTGTATTTTTATCTTAGCAATTGTATTCTTCAGTTCTCACTGGCTCTATTTATATTTTCTGGTTCCTTGTTAAAATTCTCACTGTGTTCATCTATTATTTCCCCTCATTCAGTTAGCATTCATTTTTATCACTAATGTTTTGAACTCTTTATCTGGTAAATTATTTAGTTTTGCTTCATTAGTTGTTTTTATTTTTTAACATCTTTATTGGAGTATAAGTGCTTTACAATGGTGTGTTAGTTTCTGCTTTATAACAAAGTGAATCAGCTATATATATACATACATCCCCATATCTCCTGCCTCTTGCATTTCTCTCCCACTCTCCCTATCCCACCCTTCTATGTGATCACAAAGCACTGAGCTGATCTCCCTCTGCTATGCAGCTGCTTCCCACTAGCTATCTATTTTACATTTGGTAGTATATATAAGTCCATGCCACTCTCTCACTCTGTCCCAGCTTACCCTTCCCCCTCCCTGAGTCCTCAAGCCCATTCTCTATGTCTGTGTCTTTATTCCTGTCCTTCCCCTAGGTTCTTCATAACATTTTTTTTGATTCCATATATATGTGTTAGCATACAATGTTTGTTTGTCTCTTTCTGACTTACTTCACTCTGTATAACAGACTAGGTCCATCCACCTCATTACAAATAACTCAATTTCATTTCTTTTTATGACTGAGTAATAGTCCAATGTGTATATGTGCCACATCTTCTTTATCCATTCATCTGTTGATGGACACTTAGGTTGCTTCCATGTCTTGGCTATTGTAAATAGAACTGCAATGAACATTGTGGTACATGACTCTTTTTGAATTATTGTTTTCTCAGGGTATATGCCCAGTAGTGAGATTGCTGGGTCATATGGTAGTTCTATTTTTAGTTTTTTAAGGCACCTCCATACTGTTCTCCATAGTGGCTGTATCAATTTACATTTCCACCAACAGTGCAAGAGGGTTACCTTTTCTCCACAACCTCTCCAGCATTTATTGTTTGTAGATTTTTTGATGATGGCCATTCTGACTGGTATGAGGTGATACCTCATAGTTTTGATTTGCATTTCTCTTCATTAGTTGTTTTTCCAAGGGTTTTCTCTTGTTCTTACAATTGAAACAAATTTCTCTGTCTTCTAATTTTATTCATTTTTCTCTATCTCTATGAGTAGGTGAAACAGTTATCTATTTCAGCCTTGAAGTGTACTTATGTGGGACCATTTTTATACAGTCTGTGTGTGGTCAGTGGATTTGATGGGGGGGCTAGATCTGATGTGAGCACAAGTCACATCTTACTCTAGGTTGTGATGACAGCTCTCAACTTGAGGTGGGGGTGGAGATGGAGGGTCTAGAGTCAGAGCCAGGTGTGAGTTGGAACTTTGCCTCTGCTCAATGACCCACACAACCCTTTTGGGGGTGGGATTGGTTTCCAAGTTGCTAGAGCAGAAGCCCTGTGGTTTGTGTCCAAGCTGGCTTCATTCTCTCTAAGTATGTGTTTTCTCTTCTCCCAGCACTGGCACCCTTCCCTCAGAATGGAGCAGTACTAGAGCAAGAAGAGCTGGACTGAATGCTCAGCATATGTTTAGTGCTCACTGTGACAGGCCCACCATGGTCAGAGTCCTGGACTGCACACAATGCACTGCCCCTTTAAGCATTAGTAGTGGCTGTCCCTGTGCCATTCTGTCATTCCAGTCCGAGCTGGCTCCATCCCTCACAACTGAGCATTCCTTTCAGTTGTAGCTTGCCTTAGTGTAGAGCTGCACCATGGAGCCAGCAAGGCCAGAGCAGGAGCTCAGCTCAGGTTGAGGCACAAACCAGGGCAGTTGGGAGAAACTGGCCAGAGTCTCATGCAGTTTCAATGCATTTCCTATGCCTTGTTTCAGGAGTAAGCAAGAGTGTGCATTCTCTTCATGAGTAGAATCTACATTTCTTATGCTTCTCCTGGTAGTCCCACTGGTTTTCAAACCAGCTAAGGGGACTCGTCTTCCCAGTGTCAGACCTCAGGTTTGGGGCACTGAATATGTGGCTCAAACTGCTCGCTCTCCAGGAAGGAACTCTGCCTGTGTAATCCCCCTCCTTTCTGTGGTCCCTCCTGGGGGCACAGATCCAAGTCTGATACCATGTGGATTTTTCTTACAGCCTTGGTTGTACAAGAGTCTTCCTGTGAGAATTGCTTCACATGTAGGTGTTGTGTGTGTGTGTGTGTGTGTGTTTGTGGTGGGAGGTGAGCTCTTTATCTTCTTACTCTTCCATCTTGATCCAATATCAAAAAGACCACTTTGAATAATACTTCTTTTGATTTGATAATGGCCAGAAAGACTTCCATCATTGTATACTCATTCACATTCCTCAGGCATACTTGTTTTAAAATGCAAAACTCTAGGTCCTATTCCAGATATATTGAATCAGACTGGGTAGTAGAGAACCAACTCTGCTTTTTAAAACAATACAAAAATTCTTCACAGTGTTTTTTGGACTAAAATAAATTTTTGGACCTCTAAATTAAACCATGTGTGGTCCTTGAGGAGACATATATCAGGCCATTGTAGAATCAAAAAGTTATAAAAGTATGTAAAACATCAGTACAAAGTTCCCCATAGCATAGGCAGTGTGAGAATTAAAATCTTCTCTCAGTGAAACTTGACAAAAATCAAAGGACCTTAATCCAATTGTCATAGTTCTACTTCTACAGATTTTCTACCATTAAATATGCCAATATTTAACCATTCCTGATTCTCCTGATGTTTTTAGAAATGAAAAGAACATTCTCCCTCTATGCCTCTATGCTTTTCCTAGTTTCTGTAGGTCACTTGAAGAAAAATTATCTGAATGAAAATAACAATGGATTTAGTTGGACCTCTTATTGAGCAGTAAAGCAAATATCTTCCAAGTTAAATTTGAAGGCCAAGCATGCTCCCTTGGAAATTCCAGGAAATGAACTATACAATTCTTACTCTGTAATAACACCTAAGATATTTATTGGAAACTTCCAAACTTCTCCAATCCTGCTTCCACTACTTTTTGGTAGGTTACTCTCCCAGTGCAGAAACTTGGAATATAGATACAAAATAACTCAGTCTTAATCTCAAATCATCATACTATTTAATCAATTTCAAGTAATAAACAAAGGGTGTGTATTTCAAGAATAAATCTAAGTAAATTAGAGAAAGCAGAAATAAATAATTAATATCTATGTATTGAGAGACTGAAGGCAAAGTAATTAAATCAGGCACTGTTCCATAGAAAAGGAACAAACGATGATGGAATATAATAAAAACAATGAGTTGGAGAACTAGCAACTCTGTGCATAAATTGGATAAAAAGACTGTTTAATACACACACTACTATATATAAGGTAGATAATCAACAAGGATCTACTGTATAGCACAGGGAACTCTACTCAATATTCTGTGATCACCTATATGAGAAAAGAATATGAAAAAGAATGAATATATGTATAATTGAATCACTTTGCTGTACACCTGGAACTAACACAACTTTGTAAATTAACTCTAGGCCAATAAATTTTTTTAAAAAAGAAAATAAAACACTGTTTAAAGAAATGGAGAAAAACCTGTATGAATGTGACATTGTTAAACAAAATTAATCAACTCTTTCAGTACTATTTCTTAATGTTATTGCACTAATAAGCAGTAACACATTTTAGCACTTAACATTCATCTAATATTTCTTTATCTCATCTGATATTTCATCTGGGAAACTATAATTAAACAATATTTTAAACTCTTTGTTGAAGTCATAGATATATTTATATGACGTGAAGATAGATGAATAGAGAGATTGATAATGTATATTCCAACAATTACTTGCTGATTAATTAATTAGGCACACTTTATATTTCATGATGCCAAAATAAAACAGGATCAGTGTATTATCTCATTTATTCCAAATAAAATCACACTTGGACACACAATAAATTCATACTGAATTTGTTTAAGCCAGGTGTTATTTTTGCCTTTAGATGTGAGTGTCATGGATATGTACACAGGGAGGAAACTTATAAACAGGGAAATAATAGAGCAAGCACAGTGTCCAAAACCATTATTCTACAGTGTAGGACAGTTATATATAAATGTTATATTGAAATTAAGGCCAAAGCTGTGACAGGACAGGCAAGGCTTGACTTGGCCAACAGGAAGAAGGGCTTGCAAGTGAAAGCACTCCAGAAGGACAGCAAGCTCCATCCCTTTACATGTAAAAAATATATAGGTCTTCCTAAAAGCTAAGCAACTCTGAATTTTTCTAGGTGACAAGAGCTATTTCAAACAATCTGTGGGCCCAGGAACTATGGTAGAGAGTGTATACGAGGGCCCTGGAAACAATTCTCATGTATCAGAAATATGGACATTAGCCAATAGCCTTCTCCCACAGACTTACTCAGTCCAGGGAGCTAGCTCTCTGTTAGGTTACCAAATGAGGGAAGGAAATGAGTATCCAGGGCCATCCCCATTTGTCTTTCATTACAGTGCTGTAAAAAATGATCCCTCCATATCTGAATTTTTTATATTAAATTTTTAAAAAGCTAGGATTTGACAGATTTTTTCTTTCAATGTAACATTTTAAATTATTTCAGTTGCAAATAAACTGGCTCTCAATCTGGTTTAAGACAATGAAGAGAATTGCTTGGCTCATATCGTTTACAATCCAGAGACAGGACTGGATTCAGACGTATCTTCTTTCAATTGTTTAAATGTCACCAAAACCCCAATTCCTCTCTTCCTTTCTCTTGGTCCGTTTTATTGGCTTTATCTTCCACATCTACATTGTGGACATATACAGATTGAGATGCCTTCCACACCCATGATCACAAAATCACTTCCAGAGGAAGAGAGCTTCTCTCCACAAAGTTGAACAAAGTCCTAGTTCTAGAACTCATTGGCTGGACTTGCATCTTGTGCCCAACCCTGAATTAATCACCGTAACCCAGGGGAGTCCAAACTTTCTTTGTTCACATCACCCTTTTGTCTCAATAGTTTTTTCATGGTGTGCCAGGGAAATACAAAACACTGTTTTTTATTAAGTACTTAGGTCCAAACAACTCAATAAGTATTTATGTCTTAACAACATGGTAGCTATTAGAAAATACAATACACATAAGTTAAAAAAATATTTTTATTTTTAAATAACTCCAAGTACTTACTTGTACGTTGCATGGGGCACTGCACAATTTCTCAAATCCTGGAATCAGATTGGACACTTCCACCCTTATTTCCTGTTACACATAGATTTTTCACTCAGCACTTGTTATTTTTACCACAACAAACTTTTTTTTTTCACAAATAAACAAAGCTACAGAAAGGAATATTGTACAACACATTGTGATGTTTGTGATGTCCAACAGAAACTGTGCATCACTTTGTTTCTCTTGAAAAGTTATAATATCCCATGGCCCACAGTTTGGGAACTACAAATGTCATCAGAATGATGGAATATGTTCCTTGGACTTAGCTGGTCATAACCCAGTCCCTGATCTGAGGGTGAGGTTGACTCCACATGACTGAGGGTTGTAGACAGGTGCTTCCCCAAGAAGACTTTCATAGTGCTGTTTGATTAAAAAATTCAGTATTGTTGGGCAATAAGATGTCTATTACATCTAGTTTGTTTTTACATATTATTGAAATTTAGTCATCATTTATTTGTTTCTTGTGTTTTATCTACTGAGTGAAACTTAAATCTCTCCAAGGGAAGAAACCTTCTATAGCTGAAAAAGTTACACTTAACGTCTATGCTTTTCATACATTAAAGTTCTTACGATTTATGTTATTAGATTCCCATCTGTGAGCAGAGCTATGTTGATTACAAAATAGACCATGTTCAATAAATGATTATTGGCTGATTGTGAATGTGAGAGGAATTCTCATGAACAAAAATATAGAAGGCAAACCCAGGAACATTTTCACCCCCTACATTTATTTTGCACGGTTTTATTTTACAGTTCTTGAAGTTTTACTTTTGTTCGTTCCTAGTTGCTCTGTGATGATTTTTTAATTAAAAAAAATGGTGATATTATAATAAGGAGAAAGAAAGAACAGTTTTCTTCTGCTGAACACAAGGGATATTGAAGATGATAAAAGAAGATACTGGAAACTTTTAAAAGTAATTCTTCCTCAAAAATGAAGTGAAAAGAAAGGAACACTGTATTCTTAATAGTAATTTCTCTTCAGAAAGAAGGGGGTCACATTTTCTAAGCTAATAAAATAGTTAACTTCTCTGTCCTTGGCAATGGTTTTGAAACAGGAAAAGGCTACATGGAACAGTGCAAAGAACACTGAAGTGGGAATCAGATAAAGCAATGGTGAGTGATATGTGGGCCCTGGGAGAACACAGTGTCACTTTCTTGCTAATAATTGCTAAATTTAACTTAGAGAACACAGCTTTAGACACAGAATGGGAAATGAAAGCTGATTCTCCATCACAGCGTCATTCCACAGAGAGATGGCTGGGAGCAAATTATGAATCAACATAACCCTGCTTTTGCCTCTGAATTATTGAGTATGAAACTGAAACCTTGGAGAGGTTTAAACAATCTATCAACTGCTAAGCTTTTGTTAGAAAATTAGCTTATGATTTGTAATGGTATTTCTTATACATTTTAATTTCCTTTAACAGTTTAAATAGAACTTGAGTAATAGCTTCTTAATGTTCACCACAGAAGGTAACTAAATCTTTAATGGACACTTGCTGCAACCTTCTTAATGTTGTAATTTAATTGAAGTCTACGTAAAAGAGGTTTTCTTCTTCCCTTCATATTTATATTTGCAGATTTGTTGATATCCCTGTTTTAATAAAACTGTTTTACATAAACACAACTGATATTTGCATGTGACTGAAATAGAATCTTTACAATAGAAGGAGACTTATCCTCTTTTGCATTGTTGAAACCTTGAGATTTGAAGAGATTAGATCTTAACAGAAAAAGTAATAGGTGGCTAGATTTTTATTCATGTATGTGTAGGATCAAGAACCTGTCTTGTGTTTCCCTGGACTTGCCACTATGAAACCACAGTTTAACTCCCTGGTGTGCAATACACTTCTCCCTTTAATGAGATCTTGGTTACAGAATCTTCATCATGCTGTGTTACGAATCTCAAAAACTGTTGAAAAAACTTCCTTTACTTGAGAATTTGAATTTTCTTAGGCACCGAAATGTTAAACTGTAGTTCTGATGATTTTGCACACCAGTTCACAGTTGGGAGGAAAGAGGTGGAACCTCTTTGCATGTGAGGACATTTTGCAAGGAGTACAGAGAAGGCTCACTCAAGACTGCCTGGGGCCCTGAGAATCACACCACATAGCCAGGATTCTATTCCTCTGAAGTTGAACTGATCACATACATGCAGCATGTGGTTTAACATTATCCTCACATTTAGGATCTAAGCAGGTAGAAAAATTTAGAACCAGAGTAGTCAACATGTCACTGTGACTGGCATCATGAATGCCATGGCCTAAAATATATCACTTCTGTATATTGCTTTCTTATCTCTCAACCCTCCCTACTGCATCATCTGCCACCTCTTTGTTACACTTCCTTCCACTCTTATTCTTTCTCATTCTTCCCCTATTTTCTTTTCTTCTTGTTGTATCTTTAGCATGGTATTTTTGTCCTTTGGAGCAAGTAACAATAAATATAGACTTGTTTCATTTTAAATTTTTGCTGTTTGTAAGCCACTGTTGCCTTCTCTGTTAAAAAAGTGTGTGTGAGAGAGAGAGGGAAAGAAAGAAAGAGAAGAAAGAGGATAATATACATACTTTATAGAATTGAAGTTAAGCTTAAAGGAGAGAGTATTATGTAGAAAGAAAGAGCGTAGCCCTTTACATAATATAACGTGCTAATAAAGGGTATTGTGTTGTCACTGATGGCTTTATTTCTTCATGAATAACAAAACTTGAATATGTGAGAACACAGATGCTTGTGTTATGCAGGAAAAACCTTTAGTCAATGCCATTTCTGCACTCCTTATTCAATATGTTGATTTCATGTAGCTGCACTGTTGTTTAAAAATACGTTTTAGGAGATTTGTAAAAAGTGCATTTAGAATTCAGGATAATTTTTATTACCATTACAGATAGCTTTAGGAATAATGCAAGAAAGGAATAGACCCTAACACTTATGCCACCCATTTTAGTCTCCTTTATCCACGTACACTCAAACATTCGTGTTTTGTTTTTGTTTTTGTTTTTTCCCTGTCGTTCCTTATGGTGAAAAGAATCTAACCAACTTAATCATAACAGAGTTCTAGGAATACATGCATTGCTTGACTCAATTATTTGCATTAAAAAGAGAACAGGGAGAAGGAATAATGCTTTATATCAAGGATTTAATCTTACATGATATCATTATCAGCATGGAGTTTGGGAAGAAGATGGCTGAGCAGTGGCTTCTCTTAAGAGATGATACCTCCCAAAGCATCAACAGATGACTGAACACCAAATCACAAACACCCACAAAAAGTCAATTAAATTAGTCACTGAACCATATTAGAGTCAAAAAAGTTTAGAATTTTGGGAAGGTCTTCCCAGAACATTTACTAGTTGGATACTCTGACTTGTAGTATAAAAATTAGGTCTTAGAGAATGAGAGGACAAATATATCTCTCATTAGGATAGCCAAGATTACATAACTCAGGTCTTCTGACTCCCAGTTCAAGTTATCAACCCATATTCAAATATTCATAATGCATTTTGAAATCAAACATTCATTGAACTATGTATGAAACACTTTTCCAAGAAAATACACTGATTTGTTGATAAAGATTATTCACATGAGTTATCACTTTTAAGAGTACAGAGAGAAAGGAATATCCATGATGAAACAGAAAAGGAATGAGGTCTTCAATTAACTTTGTTTTCAATTTCATGCCTCTTTGCTCTCTTTGGTCTCCACCACGTGAGAAAAGTAATCACAAGCAGAGGGAGGGAAAACAAAACAATAAAACCTTGAATTTTGTGAAGTTCATAAATAATACCAGAAAACACGTTCCCAACTAATTTTGAGAAACATATTTTTCTTGTTCATTTATTTAGAGATCAATATTTATTTTAGTGCATTTTTTTTCTTATAAGCAACAGTCAACTTTCAGGGAAGTGTGTTATTAAGTGACAGCATTATGCTCTTCTGTTTTGTTTTTTTTTAATAGATGCATATAATACTTTATTCTTACAAAAATTAATATTTTGTAAAATTAACACTGTGATATATATTAAAAATTTTAAGGTCAATTCCTAGGAAATTCAGAGATCTAGATTTTTAGAAAAATTCTGCCAGCACCAGCAATCACAATGCTCACAGTTCTGAAGTCTACTTTCACTGGATGGACTATCCCCTATACTAAGAACTGGCATGGGACATTAACCATGGAAGAAATTTATCCTAGTTTTAAATGTCTTTTTCTCTCACATATTGTCTTAGGAGGCCCATTTTTCCAAGACACCCAGGGAGGAAAGAATAATTCTGCCTTTCCTTCACCGTTTACTGACCACGGGAGATATCAGGTTTAGTTTCAATTTGATTAAAGAGATAGACATTTTTGAAGAAAACTACCAAATTTTTAAAAGGATCAAGACAGTTCAGATATATATGATTAGGATGTACAGTTGACCCTTAAACAACACAGGTTTGAATTGCACAGGTCCACTTATACATGGATTTTTTTCAGTAGTAAATACTACAGTACTCCTCGGTCAAATGTTGGTTGAATCTGAGGATGCAGAGGAACCAAGTATTCGGAGGGCCAACTATAAGTTATATACAGATTAACCCCTGCCTTGTTCAAGGGTCAAGTGTATGTAAATATACACATAAAGGTAATGTGATTTGCTTAATATTCAGTTACATTTCATTTACTATTCTATTTCTACTATGACGTTGACCTGAGAGAGACCTTTTTTTTTTTAACATGACTTTAACGTTGCAAATATTATTTTTATTTTTGTGGCTCTGTCTACATGTGTAACTTTATTTTGCTTATTTCTACTGTTATCTTTTCATCAATGAATATTTCTTAAGGGCTTACCATGCTGCTATGTGCCAGGCTCTGGTCTAGATGGTCTAGCCATACATGAGTGAACAATGAGACAAAACCCCTGATCTTGGATTTTTGTACACACACACACACACACGTGCGTGCACACACACCCCTCCATATCACCATAAACCATGCTTAAATTGCACCTTCTTTATTTTTCTATTTTAGGCATTTTCTCCTGAGTTTCTGTTGGAAGTTTTCTCTTGACTTCCCTTTACTGAAGGTGAGGATTTAGCTTTCTGTATCTCCCTCTCCCAACTCCTACTTCCTACTTGCTTATTTCCCCCACACCCTGATACCATATTTTGATTAGAGTATTAATTGCTATTATAAGTGAGCCTTGTGATTCCTCCACAGCTTTCAATTTTCCCAGGAGTTAATTACTTTGGTCTCATTTTTTTCTCTGTGTACTTATCACTAATTCAATATTAAAATCTTTTCCAATTATTTTTGTTTTCTCTCAGTATATTCAAATACATCAGGTATTCTACAAATGCAGAGGAAATCTTCCTTAGGAAGCCTCTACAAGAAACTTCTGATCTGTTCTAATGTGAATGGTTTCTTTCCAAACCTGCTGTACAGCTGTCATCATGGGAAACTTTTCACCATCTTCTGGGGATTTCCTTCACTTTTCGTTTGAGTTAAATCTCCCTTTTCTTGAATAATATGTTTTCCTCTATATTTTTCTACTCTTTCATTGTGATGGAGCATATCTCAGAGTGTCTTAAAAAAAATAGATGGAGGAAATGTGTTTGATATCTTGAAATAAGAAATATTATTATTTTGTGTGTGTATTTTTAAAATTTTATTTTATATTGGAATAGTTTGTTAACAATGTTGTGTTAGTTTCAGGTGACATCAAAGTGATTCAGTTATACATATACATGTATCTATTTTTTTTCAAATTCTTTCCCATTTAGGTTATTACAGAATACTGAGAAGAGTTCCCTGTGCTATACAGTAGGTCCTTGTTGGTTACCTATTTTAAATATAGTAGTGTATACTCCCAATCTATCTATCTCTCCCCCTCACCCTTCCATCCTGGAAACCATAAGTTTGTTCTCTAATTCTGTGAGTCTGTTTCTGTTTTGTAAGTAAGTTCATTTATATCTTTTTTTTTTTTTTAGATTCTGCATATAAGCAGTATCATATGATATTTGTCTTTATCTTTCTGCCTTACTTCACTTAGTATGATAATCTCCAGGTCCACCCATGTTGCTGCAAATGGCATTATTTCATTCTTTTTAATGGCTGAGCAATATCCCAATTGTATATGTATACTACATGTTCTTTATTCATTCATCTGTCCATGGACATTTAGGTTGCTACTATGTCTTGGGTATTGTAAACAACACTGCAATGAACATTGGGGTGCATGTATCCTTTTGAACCATGCTTTTCTCCAGATTTATGCCCAAGAGTGGGATTGACGGATCATATGTTAGTTCTATTTTTAATTTTTTCAGGAACCTCAGTACTGTTCTCCACAGTGGCTGTATCAATTTACATTCCTACCAAGACTGTAAGACGATTCCCTTTTCTCCACACCCCCTCCAGCATTTATTGTTTGTAGATTTTTTTGGTGATGGCCATTCTGACTGGTGTGAAGTGATATCACACATTTTTGATGTGCATTTATGTAATAATAAACGATGTTAATCATCTTTTCATGTTCCTCTTGGCCATCTTTAAGTCTTATTTGAAAAAATGTCTATTTAGGTCTTTTGCCAATTTTTTGATTGGGTTGTTTGTTTGTTTGTTTTTGATATTGAGCCACATGAGCTGTTTGTAAATTTTGGAGACTAATCCCTTGTTTGTAGCATCATTTGCAAATATTTTCTCCCATTCTGTGTGTTGTTTTTCTTAATTTTGTTTATGGTTTCCTTTGCTGTGCAAAAGCTTTTTAGTTTAATTAGTTCCCATTTGTTTATTTATTTTTAAATTTCCATTACTCTAGGAGATGTATTGAAAAAGATCTTGCTGCAATTTATGTCAAAGAATGTCTGCCTATGATTTTCCTCTAAGAGTTTTATAGTATCCGGTCTTATATTTAGATCTTTAATCATTTTGAGCTTATTTTTGTGTATGGTGTTAAAGAATGTTCTAATTTCAGTTTTTTTTACATGTAGCTGTCCAGTTTTCCTAGCACCATTGATTGAAGAGACTGTCTTTCCTCCATTGTATAGTCTTGCCTCCTTTATCATAGATTAATTGACCAAAGGTGTGTGGGTTCATTTCTGGGCTTTCTATCCTGTTCCATTCATCTATATTTCTGTTTTTGTGCCAGTACCAGACAGTTTTGATGACTGTAGCATTATAGTATAGTCTGAAGTCAGGGAGCCTGATTCCTCCAGATCCATTTTTATTTCTCAAGATTGCTTTGGCTGTTTGGGTTCTTTTGCATAACCATACAAAGTTTAAGATTTTTTGTTCTTGTTCTCTGAAAAATGCAGTTGGTAATTTGGTAGGGATTGCACTTAATCTGTAGATTGCCTTGGGTAATGAAGTCATTTTGACCGTATTGATTCTTCCAATCCAAGAACATGTTTTATCTTTCCATCTGTGTGTGTCGTCTTTGGTTTATTTCATTAGCCGCTTATAGTTTTTGGAGTACAGGTCTTTTGTTTCCTTAGGTATGTTTATTCCTAGGTATTATATTCTTTTTGATGCAGTTGTGAATGGGACTGTTTCCTTAATTTTTCTTTCTGATCTTTCATTGTTAGTGTATAAAACTTCAACAGATTTCTTTGTATTAATTTTGTATCCTACAACTACACTGAATTCATTGATGAGCTCTAGTAATTTTAGGTAACATCTTTAGGATTTTCTATGTAGAGTATCATATCATCTGCAAATAATGACAGTTTTACTTCTTCTTTTCCAATTAGGGTTCCTTTTATTTCTTTTTCTTGTCTGATTACCCTGGCTAGGACTTCCAAAATTATGTTGAATAAAAGTGGTGGGAGTGGACATCCTTGTCTTTTCCCTAATAATACAGGAAATGCTTTCAGCTTTTCACCATTGAGTATGACATTAGCTGTATGTTTGTCATATATGACCTTTATTATATTGAGGTATGTTCACTCTATTGGCACTTTCTGGAGAGTTTTTGTCATAAATGTGTGTTGAATTTGTCAAAAGCTTTTTCTGCATCTATTGAGACTATCAGATATTTTTTATTCTTCGATTTGTTAATGTGGTGTATCACACTGATTGATTTACATATATTGAAGAATCTTTGCATCCATGGTATAAATCCTATTTGATCATGGTGTATGATACTTTTAATGTGTTGTTGGATTTGGATTGATAGTAATTTGTTGAAGATTTTTGTGTCTATGTTCATCAGTGATATTGGCCTGCAATTTTTTTTTTTTTTTGTATCTTTGGTTTTGGTATCAGGTTGATGATGACCTCATAGAATGAGTTTGGGAGTGTTCATTCTTCTGCAATTTTTTTGGAATAGTTTCAGAAGTGTAGATGTTAACTCTTCTCTAAATGTTTGATAGAATTTACCTGTGAAGCCATCTGGTCCTGGACTTTTGTTTGTTGGAAGTTTTTAAGTCACAGTTTTAATTTCAGTAATTGTGATTTGTCATTCATATTTTCTATTTTTTCCTGATTCAGTCTTGTGAGATTGTACATTTCTAAAGATTTGTCCATTTCTTCTAGATTGTCTGTTACATCGGTATGTAGCTATTCATAGTAGTCTCTTATGATCTTTTGTTTTTCTGTGGTGTCAGTTGTAACTGCTCCTTTTTCTCTTCTGATGTTATTGTTTTGGGCCCACTTCCTTTTTTTCTTAATGGGTCTAGCTAAAGGTTCATCAATTTTCTTTATCCTTTCAAAGAACCAGCTTTAATTTCATTGATCTTTTCTATTGTTTTATTCATTTCTATTTAATTTATTTCTGCTTGGACTTTATGATTTCTTTCCTTCTACTAACTTTGGGTATTTTTTTATTTCTTCTTTCTCTAGTTGCTTTAGGTGTAAGGTTAGGTTGTTATTTGTGATTTTTTCTTGTTTCCTGATGTACAATTTTATTGCTATAGACTTCCCTCTTAGAACAGCTTTTGCCATTCCCCATAGGTTTTAGATCATTGTGCTTTCATTTTCATCCATCTCTAGGTATTTTTTTATTTCTTTTTTTGATTTCTTCAGTGATTCACTGGCTGTTTAGTAGCATATGGTTAACCTCCACGTGTTTTTGTTTTTTTCTTGTAGGTGATTTCTAATCTCATAGTGTTTTGGTAGGAAAAAGTGCTTGATATGATTTCAATTTTCTTAAGTTTGCCAAGGCTCATTTTGTGGCCCAGTGTGTGATCAATCCTGGAGAATGTTCCATGTGTACTTGAGAAGAATATGTATTCTGCTGCTTTTGAATGGAGTGCTTTATAAATATCAATTAAGTCCATCTGGTCTAATGTGTCATTTAAGGCCTGTGTTTTCTTATTGATATTCTGTCTGTATGATCCATCTATTGATGAAGGTGGGGTGTTAAATTCTCCTACTATTATTGTTTTAGTGTCCATTTCTCCTTTTATGGCCGTTAGTATTTGCTTTATATTTTGGGGTTCTTCTATGTTGAGTGCATATATATTTATAATTGTTATATCTTCTTCTTGGATTGATCCCTTGATCATTATGTAGTTCCATCTTTGTCTCTTGTAACAGTCTTTATTTTAAAGTCTATTTTGTCTAATATGTGTATTGATACTCCAGCTTTCTTTTGATTTCCATTTGTAAGAAAATTGTTCCATTCCCTCACTTTCAGTATGTATGTGTCCCTATACCTGAAGGTGGTGTCTTATAGACAGCATATATACTGCTTTTATTTTGTATCCATTTGGCCAGTCTATGTCTTCCAGTTGGAGCATTTAATTCATTTAGACTTAAGGTAATTATTGATATGTAAGTTCCTATTGCCATTTTCTTAATTGTTATGGATTTTTTTTTGGCAGGTCCTTTTTCTTCCCTTCCTCTTTTGTTCTCTTCTCTTGTGATTTGATGATGAAGTTTAGTGTTGTGTTTGGATTACTTTTTCTTTTTTCTGTGTGTATCTATTGTAGATTTTCAGTCTGCCATACTGTGAGGTTTTGATATAGCAGTCTATATATTTGTGTGGGGATGATTTCCTACCTTTACTTTATGCTTGCCTATAACAGTGAGCTTTTGCAATCCTAATTTCCTTGTTTCTAGTAGTGGCCCTTTCTTTTTGATTTAGAGAAGTTCCTTTAGCATTTGTTGCAAAGCTCATCTGGTGGTGCTGAATTCTTTTAGCTTTTGCTTTTCTGTAAAACTTTTGATTTCTCCACCAAATCTGAATGAGAGCCTTGCTGGGTAGAGTATTCTTGGTTGCAGGTTCTTCCCGTTCATCACTTCAAATATATCGTGCCACTCCCTTTTGGCCTGCAGGGTTTCTGCTGAAAAATCGGCTGATAACCTTATGGGAGTTCCCTTGTATGTTATTTTTTGCTTTTCCCTTGTTGCTTTTAATATTCTTTCTTTGTCTTTAATTTTTGTCAGTTTGAATACTATGTGTCAGCATGTTCTTCCTTGGGTTTATCCTGCCTGGGACTCTCTGTGATGCTGGCCTTGGGTGAATATTTCCTTTCCTATGTTAGGGAAATTTTCAGCTATTATCTTTTCAAATATTTTCTTAGGTCCTTTCTCTCTTTCTTCTCCTTCCAGGACCTTTATAATGCTAATGTTGGTGCATTTTATGTTGTCCCAGAGGTCTCTTAGACTATCTTCATTTCTTTTCATTCTTTTTTCTTTATTCCCTTCGGCAGCAGTGATTTCTATCATTCTTCTTCCAGGTCACTTATCCATTCTTCTGCCTCAGTTACTCTGCTATTGATTCCTTTTAGTGTATTTTTCATTTCAGTTATTGTATTGCTCATCTCTGTTTGTTTGTTCTTTAGTTCTTCTAGGTCCTTGTTAAATATTTCTTGTATCTTCTTGATCCATGCCTCCATTCTTTTTCCAAGATCTTGGATCATCTTCACTATCATTACTTTGAATTCTTTTTTCAGGTAGATTGCCTATCTGCACTTCACTTGGTTGTTTTTCTGGGGTTTTATCTTGTTCCTTCATCTGGGGACATATTTCTCTGTGGTCTCATTTTGTCTAACTTTCTGTGATTGTGGTTTCCATTCTGCAGGCTACAGGATTGTAGTTCTTCTTCTCCTTCTCCTTCTTCTTCTCCTTCTTCTCCTTCTCCTTCTTCTTCTTCTTCTTCTTCTTCTTCTTCTTCTCCTTCTTCTTCTTCTTCTTCTCCTTCTCCTTCTCCTTCTCCTTCTCCTTCTCCTTCTCCTTCTCCTTCTCCTCCTTCTCCTTCTCCTTCTCCTTCTTCTTCTTCTCCTTCTCCTTCTCCTTCTCCTTCTCCTTCTCCTTCTCCTTCTCCTTCTCCTTCTCCTCCTCCTCCTTCTCCTTCTCCTTCTCCTTCTCCTTCTCCTTCTCCTTCTCCTTCTCCTTCTCCTTCTCCTTCTCCTTCTCCTTCTCCTTCTCCTTCTCCTTCTCCTTCTTCTTCTTCTTCTTCTTCTTCTTCTTCTTCTTCTTCTTCTTCTTCTTCTTCTTCTTCTTCTTCTCCTCCTCCTCCTCCTCCTCCTCCTCCTCCTCCTCCTCCTCCTCCTCCTCCTCCTCCTCCTCCTCCTCCTCCTCCTCCTCCTCCTCCTCCTCCTCCTCCTCCTCCTCCTCCTCCTCCTCCTCCTCCTCCTCCTCCTCCTCCTCCTCCTCCTCCTCCTCCTCCTCCTCCTCCTCCTCCTCCTCCTCCTCCTCCTCCTCCTCCTCCTCCTCCTCCTCCTCCTCCTCCTCCTCCTCCTCCTCCTCCTCCTCCTCCTCCTCCTCCTCCTCCTCCTCCTCCTCCTCCTCCTCCTCCTCCTCCTCCTCCTCCTCCTCCTCCTCCTCCTCCTCCTCCTCCTCCTCCTCCTCCTCCTCCTCCTCCTCCTCCTCCTCCTCCTCCTCCTCCTCCTCCTCCTCCTCCTCCTCCTCCTCCTCCTCCTCCTCCTCCTCCTCCTCCTCCTCCTCCTCCTCCTCCTCCTTCTTCTTCTTCTTCTTCTTGTCCTTTCTTTTTTGGATTGTAGTTTTTCTTGCTTTGGCTGTCTGCCTTCTGGTGGATGAAGCTGTCTAAAAGGCTTGCACAGGCTTCCTGATTCCTGCTTACTTGTGGATGTACATGGTTCTTTTCCCTCTGGTGGGCAGGGACATGCTCAGGAAGACTTTAAGCAGCCTGTGTGCTAATGGGTGGGGCTGTGTTCCATCCTGTTGGTTGTTTGGTCTGAGGTGTCCCAGCACTGAAGCTTACAGCCTGTTGACTGGGGCTAGGTCTTGGGGATGAAATATTGGCCTCCAGAAGGGCTCATGTCAATGAGTACTGGCCAGAACTGCTGCTGCCAGTCTCTTTGTCCCCACAGTGAGCCACAGCACCCACCCCCAACAGCCGACCCTCCAATATTAGCAGGTAGGTCTGGCCAAGCCCCTTATGAGGTCACTGCTTTTTTCCCTGGGTCCTGGTGTGCACGAGATGTGTGTGCCCTCCAAGAGTGGAGTTTCTATATCCCCCAGTCCAGTGGAATTCCTGCAATCAAACCCCACTGACCTTCAAAGCCAGATTCTCTGGGGGCTCCTCCTCCTATTGCAAGACGCCCAGGTTGAGAAGCCTGACGTGGGGCTCAGAACTTTCACTCCCATGGGAGAATTTCTTTGGTATAATTATTTACATGTTTGTGATTTCCCACCTGCTGGATATGGGATTTGATTCTATTGCAGTTGTGCCCCTCCTACCATCTTGTTGTGGCTTCTTCTTTGTCTTTTAGTATAGGGTATCTTTTTTGTAGGTTCCGGCATTTTTTTTTTCTTCTTTTGTCTATGGCTGTTCAGCAGTTAGTTGTGATCTTGGTGTTTTTATAAGAAATGGTGAGCTCACGTCCTCCTACTCTGCCATCTTGCAATGTCCTCCGGTTGAAATATTATTCTTAATTAATAGTTGAGTTGGATATGGGTTTTATTGGAATTCACTTTCAAAATTTTTAAGGCATTGCTTAATTGCTTTTAAAATCCTAGTGTTGCTATTATTATAAAGAAGGAACTCTTTTCAGTTATAATCACTTACTTTTGCATCACCTGACCTCTTTGTTTTGTTGGTCTTTTTCTTTAAAGTAAAACAATCATATTTCTTCTTTAAATTTTCTTTTAATAATTGTGTTTTTTTTGTTTCATAGGTACAATTTTTGCTTGTGTATCTCTGAGTATAACATTGATAGTTGCTGTTGCTTTAAATGTTCTTCTCCATTTCTAAATTGCTTTTTAAGTGTTTGTTTTCATCTGTAGCTTTCATGTCGAAGGCTTTTTTCAAATGATACCCAATCAGATGCAGTCTGATCATATTTAACACTGGGGCATTAAAAAGCTGATAAAAAATAAGAAACTGAGTGCATGGGCAAGAATTTTTGATTTTGGGTTTCATATTGTGGTGATTGTTTGAGACTGAATGATTTAATTTTGATCTCAGTTTATTTATGTGTTAGATTTTCATAAGTTGATCAAATTCTCCAGATAGACTGACTTCAATCTCCTGATACAGCTAGTAGATTTCTGGGAGCTGAGTGGAAAAAGAGTGTTAAGGCTTGCAACATATAGTATTCAAATATTGCCTTAATTTTTCTTTTTTGAGCACAACCCCACCTCCCGAACTTGATCCTGACACACCAGTGATCCAGTCACTGATTCATCCTTCCCAAATCCAAACTTTTTCTACATGGGAAAGGTGTAATAATATAGCTATATAACAAAAAGTAGGGTATCTAGTATCACAAGTTCTTATACAGACTCCTAGCAATTCTCCTGTGAATTTCCCTATTTTCACTCCATCTCCAGAGATATCTAAGGCCTTTTTGGAGTTATGTATAATTTATCAGTTTCTTTTTCAATTTTCTCCACTGCTAGTTTAGGATCTGCTTTCCAGCCTCCAAACTTTCATTGTTCATTTCTTATTTCTGTTTTCTTGATTCCTGTAGTCTTGTGCCTTAAAAAATATCTTAACTATTGGTTTAGTGGAGTTCCAAGAGGGTTGAAAGTTTGTGTATGTATTCAATCTGTAGCAGAAACCACTCTGCCTTTCTTGAAACTGCTTTGTTTTTGTCTTTGATATCTGCATCATTGTTCTCTCCTTATTCTTCTCCTTTTTGATGGCTATTGTTCACATTTTCTGTCTTAGGTATTTATTCCTCCTTTATTCTATAAAACAATCATGTTCCTCAGAGTTTCCAATCTCCATGTCTTTCTTTCTCTGAAACTTCATCATACTTTAAATTCTTCATTATACGTTGATGACTGTGAAATCAAAATCTTGACCCTATTTTCCACACCCCTGTTTCAGAACAGTGATTATAACTGCAAGTGCATGTGTCCAATACAGATTTCTTCATCTCTTTACCTTTTTCCCATCCTCTGCAGGCTTGCTGCTTCTCTGATACTTAGAACCCCATTGTGAATGGCACCACAACCTATGCACTAATAAAGCAAACAAAATAAACAAATAACAGAAACTGGAAATTACTTAAATACCTTGTTTTCACATGTTTCCCTCATTTAATTACAATTGGCCAATAAATATCACTGACTTTGCTCTTTTAGTAATATCTTTCTTTCCCTTTCTCTCTCTATCCCTGCTTTCTCTTAGCTATTATCTTGTTCAGCTATTAACAACTCTTACTTTTTTTCTTATTAAAATAGCCTCAGGCTTTGCCCCTTTGATTGATTCTTTATCTTGTTCCCAGAATGATAATTTCTAACATAAATAAAACTAAGTCACTCTCTTGGTTAATACATCCAGTAATACCTCTTTGTCTAAATTCTTGTGTGAAAGTCCAAGGCTCTCCATCATCCTGCTCCTTAGTAACTCTCCACCTTCCTTGCTACCATTGCTTCTTCTCTCCTCTACATGCATGCAGAATTCCAGCAAATGACTTGAAGTGCTTCCAATTGTCTATACTTTTTCTCTACTCTGCATATGTTGTTCCTTTAGGTCTTCTTTATCTAACTAATCTCAGAACTTTCTTAAAATTTCAACTCAGGTATCATAGCCTCTAGGAAGCATTCTCAGCATGGTCAGGCTGGTTAGATGCCTCTTTTCTGTGTTCCCTATATATAACTTTCTCTCAGCATGTTCAACATGTTTTTCATTATGGCCCATTAGAGCAAGAGTTTGATGGCCCATTAGATCAAGGGCAAGAATTGTATCCTATTTATGTTCAGTAACTGATACTTAGATAGTGGGTAAGAAATGCTTATTGGATTACTGAATGAAAGCAAGGTTGAATGAGCAAAGATGACTCTAATTATGAACACCACCTGTTGTGTTTGTTCAGGCAATACTTAGGGAAAGCTGAATATATAAAGGGACACGTTTGGAAAAAGGAAGTATTTAGGAGGGAGTAAAAGACAAAACTTTAATTGTTCATAATTTTTCCCAGATCTATTCCTGCTGTATCTGTCAGTCTGTGTGGAACAAAAGAAAGGGCATATTTCTAATTCAGATTATAATGGCATGACCACTATTGAACTGGACAGAGAGCAGTTGATTTACCATATTCAGTCATGCTTTATAATCAGCAGTGTGGTTGTTGATTGCACCTATGGTGCAGAAAGGCAAATTTAAAACAACCAGTTAGTTAAGACCCTGAATATACTATTGTCCAAGTTCACACTCTTTCCATTCTGTTTTCCCTACTCAATTTATGCTCTGAATCACATAATCTTAATGCTTTATAATGGAAGCATATATCTTAAAATCTTAATTGTATCCCAGCTATAAGGATGAATCATTCCAGAGCTCATAGTTCATTTAATTGTTTTTTCACATGATTGTAAAGATCTTATTTTCTCTTTGCTACAGAAAATAAGCATTTCATGCTTTTTCTAAATTTTCCTCTTTTTTCCATTTATACCTCCTTATATCAGATAAATGAGGTCACTTGGGTCTTTGTCTTCCATTTGATTCGTTTTTGACTTTTTTTTTTCTGCCATTCAAGTTTATTGCTGAGCAGTAAAAGACAAGCTTAATGGGCTAGTATTCAAAAATGGGAAATCATCCAGCTACTGAGCCATTGGTGGTATCAAATTAGAGGTAGTTCTGATCCATTCTCTCCATTCTTAACATCTGTCTCCAAATGTTTACAGGGCAGAAGGTGAGGGATCTGGATCTCAGACTGTGTTGAGATACTTACTAAAAGGCAGAAAATTTTTCATTGTTTCAAGTTTTCTGTTTAAAAATGTTATTATTGTAGCAGTGTTTGTTAAGTTCAGCAACGATGAATGACTTACACCTGGGACTGTGGCTATATACTTTATGTGCTTTGACCTGGAAGAAATCATTAGTCTAGTTAATTCATACTAATTACATTACAACTACTCGGGTTGGCTGGTGGAGCAGACTAGGTAATTCAGTCAAGAGGCATGAAGTTTTTCTTGTCAGCTTAAAAAAGCTGAAAGCTGGTATCAAGCACTAAGTGTATTCACTAGCCCTGTAAGTTGGCTTGGCTTGGGTCAATCAGTGAAACTCTAAGTTTTGATTTCTGCTTCTGGCAAATAAGGTGGTTAGATGAGAGAAGGACCACAGAGTAATGCTGGGTATAGAGCTCTATTTACATCATTAATTCTAGTCCTGGAACACTCTTATAGCCTATGGTATGCTGCTTGCAAGTCTAGTAAATTTTGGAGAACTAAGAGCATTTTTGGATTTTTAATATGCCTTCCTCCACCCTTAAATAATTTTTCACAGTGAGCAGGAAGATTGATAACCTAGAGAGTCATTGTATGACCACCACATGTTGTATAAATAGGATCTTCACTGACAGCACATGTCTATACCCCTCCTATTTCAAATAGACATCTTACTTCAAGATAAATCATATACTTATTGAGCATCTCTTGTGTGCCAGAAACTGTTCTAGGTGCTAATGGCACAGTTATGAACAGTACAAAGTTCTTCATGAACTTACAGTAATTATATATGTGGCAGTGTATGTATATGAACATTGATTTTCTCCACACAGAACAGAAATAATGAAAAACATGTTAACTTTAAGAGGTTATATTTAATTACTATGTGTAGACATTTTCTTCCAGGTAAAGAAAAAGTTTCTTCTGAAATTGCACATAGAGGAATGTTGTAAGTTTGTTTTCGAGCATTTTCAAAATAAAGAAAACATCCAGGAGGATATGGATAAACTTCTACTTGGAAGCAGTGTGATAGGAGAGAATCTGACAGTGTGATATATCCTTCTTTAATAAGATCCCTCTATGATTTTTTTTTAATTTACACACTTAACAGAAAAATATGAAATTATCAAATATGAAAGTATATATTAATAAAAATTACATATTTATATTAATAAAATCATTATTTAAGAATTAAATAAATTTTCTCACTCTATATCCAGACACCAATAGTTGGGTCTACAAGTTACGATATAAGATACATTTTGAAGTGCTGCTAAAGAAATACATTGGAGCTTGAAGTAGTTTGTGTGTGGTGGGGGGAGAGGTTTCTAAAATGTATTTCAGAACCCCAGACAGACCTGGTGTTAGCATATGTAAAATTCTGATTACTACACAAAATGCTACTAAGGCTAAGTTAGTTTTGTTCCTAACAATAAAGCCAGGAACAAAGGGAGCCAGTGATCTAATATTGCTTAATGGACTATTGCACGATGCACAACGTCACTGTAATTGTTCTGTAGTTAATTTGAGGTACTCTGTATTTGTTCCATCTATGACTATGCTAATTTCCTTACATTAAACATTATCATACTTCATGTGTAAATCCTCTGTTGAAGAAATTGGACTTTAGAGCCTCAGTAGGAGACAGATTCTAAATAGCACTTTCACAAATTGGTTACTGTAGGTGAGTGCTTGAGGTTTCTCAGATTTTCTTTTGCTTTATCCAACTTATGAGAGAAATAGTATTTTTTTTCTCAGTGGGAAACCCCAATGCTATTTTCAGAAATAGTTGAAGTGCGAGTATGTAAATAATCCTTTGAAAGAGAATTTTATGATTCTAGGCACATAAAGAAAAAAAAAAAGATTTATTTAAATCTTGGGTGATCCCAAATACTCAGATGTTTGACTCTCCAGAGATCCTCTGTTAAGATGACTCTTTAATACAACTATTACTTCTAAAAAAGAGCCCTTAAAAATGATGTGTCCGACTACCATCATTTTCTGATCAGAATCTCAGAAGGGTTAAGTGCTATCCCTAAAATGATGTGGCTCATTAGTAGCAGATCACAGTCCTTTCCACCATGCTATACATTATAGAAGTTTAGGGGGTCATTCAGCCTTAAAAAAATCTTTAAAAGTTTACAAGACAATAAAATTATATGTAATCATCCAAATAAATGCAAATTATAGATGTCACAACATTAAAGGTTGCAATATCTTAAGACTTAATAGCATAGAAATATGTTCTTAAAATTTGGTGAGTTTACAGACAGAGTGTGACAATGAATCAAAGCCTTTCTTTAAAAGGAAAAGAAGAAATAAGAAAATTGGTAACCCAGGATCTAAGCAGTTCTCCTTGGGAATTGGCAACTTTTGAACTTTAAATATCTTCTGAAGCTGCTTGTCTCCATGGATTGTCAGTTGAATTCTCTTGGTACAGAAGGTATAGACTCTCAGAAAATCACCCTCTCTCTTTTCTCTGTCAACAGTTAAGGTCATAACTATGAGAGCCCAAGGCAATACTAATCACCTGAGAAAAGTTCCCTTTGGAAATCTCCATTGTATATCCCTGAAATAAACAACAGGACCTTAAGGTCTAACTTCAATCATAGCTGATAGATTTCTATCACATTTTTTCTTCATGATGGCTGATACTGTTATGTAAACCTCTTAGATTGTGTCATTTCAGAGGTTCTGGGTGTCTCATTTGTCCTCAATATTCATTCTCCAATCTCACCCCCATTATTAAAGATGTTTACTTGATCCTCTTATAGAGTCCTGTCAGTGTATTATTATATTACCTGGAATAGTAATCTGGTAACCCACTAATTATCCATAGATCTCAGATTAATTTGTCAGACAAGCAAAATGAGACCCAAAAAGCTCAAGGAAATAGACACAATGTAAAACTTTGGTTAAGGGAAGCTATAAAATTTTAAAACTTGAAGAGAATAGGGATGCTTATTATAATGTAATCAGTGGCTATCACATGAGGAGATCTTTAGACTATATCTCCACAATCTTTCTCTAATTTATGGATAAACTTCTTTAAAAGCTATCTGTACTTAAAATTGCCACTTCCTCAGCTCTAGTTCACACTTTACCCCATTGCCAGAAGCTTCTACTACAGAATCTCACTGAAACTATTTTCACCAAGGTTACCAAAATGAATGGCTTGATAGCCATTACATCATACCATTGATTGACTCCAAAGTCAGTGGTGATATTGCATTACTTCTGTTGGTACTTTCTTAAATCAGATTAACAATTGCTTAAAAGAAGTGTGGCCAACAGCAAGATAAAGTGAGAGCATTAAAATAGAAGAAAACAAACACAGACAACTCAAAAATTTTAGGTGCTACTTTTATAAGTAATATTCAACTCAAAGGTGACAAATTGGACTTGGTTTCATCCCTAGTAAAAACACCAATCACCAATGGAAACAAAATGGGAAGAACACTTTGTGACCAATAAGAGAACAGTCAATTGGAGTCCACAATGAGAAGAGATATGGGAAATATTATGAATATATTTTCATGAATGTTTACTATTACAGGCGAGGGCTGGTGGGATAGCAATAATATCCCATTAGTTGTAGGACTTTCCTTATGGATGTTAAAGAGTAACAATCAAAGTCACTTAAATGCAAGACTTTTTTGAAAGAGTCAAAACTTATTTTCATGTATAAGTTTGGGGATTCTGGCTTAATAATCAATCTCACAGCTTTATAGTACCAATGGTTCCATATTTTATAAATTTCTTAGATCTTCATGGGACCAGACATGGAAGTAACCTTATTATATTAGCTCTATGATACCAGCATTGAAGTATCTAAGTCCGAAACTATACTGCCTCTTCCTTAAGAAGTGTTTTATTAGTAACCAGGTTGTGTGATTATATTAGTTCAGAGTGTTCTCTCTAAAATGAACTCCTTTCAATTTTCACTTTAAGTGGAATTGGGAAATAAAGACAAAGTGGTAATCTTTGATTTACTGCAAACTATGATTTTTCATGATTGACTATTGATTAAAGTATACATTTTAGGATAAAGAAGATGTGGTATATATATACAATGGAATATTATTCAGCTATAAAAAGAAATGAAATTGGGTCATTTGTAGAGATGTGGATGGAACTAGAGAGAGTCATACAGAATGAAATAAGTCAGAAAGAGGAAAGCAAATATCATGTAATAATAAATATATGTAGAATCTAGAAAAATCGTATAGATGATCTTATTTGCAAAGCAGAAAAAGAGACACAGCTGGAGAGAACAAATATATGGATACTAAGGGGGAAAGTAATCATAATTTTGTCTTCTACACCTGTAACTCTATGTTTTGTAGATAAGTTCATTTGTACAGTATTTTAGATTCCACATATAAGTGATATCATATGATATTTGTCTTTGTCTGACTTACTTCACTCAGTATGACAATCTCTAGGTCCATCCATGTTTCTGTAAATGGCATTATTTCATTCCTTTTTCAGGGCTGAGTAATATTCCATTATATATATATGTACCACATCCTCTTTATCTGTTCCTCTGTTCATGGATATTTAGGTTGCTTCTATGTCCTGGCTATTATAAACAGTGCTGCAATGAACATTCTTTTCGAACTATGGTTTTCTCCAATATATGCCCAGGAGTGGGATTACTGGATCATATATTAGCTCTATTTTTAGTTTTTTAAGGAAACTCTGTACTGTTCCTCCATAGTGGCTGTACTAGTTTACATTCCTACCAACAGTGTAGGAGGGTTCCCTTTCCTCCACACCCTCTCCAACATTTATTGTTTTGTAGATTTTTGGATGCCACCCATTCTGACCGGTGTAAGGTGATACCTCATTGTAGTTTTGATTTGCATTTCTCTAATAATTAGTGATGTTGAGTATCTTTTCATATGCTTTTTAACCATCTGCATACCTTCTTTGGAGAAATGTCTCTTTAGATCATCCACCCATTTTGTTGATTGGGCTGTTTCTGTTTTGGTTTTGGTTTTGTTTCTTTTTTTTGTTTGATATTGTGCTGCATGAACTGCTTCTATATTTTGGAGATTAATTCCTTGTCGGTTGCTTCATTTGCAAATGTTTTTTCCCATTTTGAGGATTGTCTTTTAATTTTGTTTATGGTTTTCTTTCCTTTGCAAAAGTCTGGAAGTTTAATTAGATCCCATTTATTTATTTTTGTTTTTATTTCCACTACTCTAGGAGGTGGATTGAAAAAATCTTGCTGTGATTTATGTCAAAGAATGTTCTGCCTATGTTTTCCTCTAAGAGTTTTATAGTATCTGGGCTTACAGTAAGGTCTTTAATCCATTTTGAGTTTATTTTGCCATGTGGTGTCAGGAAGTGTTCTAATTTTATTCTTTTACATGTAGCTGTCCAGTTTTCCCAGCACCACTTATTGAAGAGGCTGTCTTTTCTCCATTGTATATTCTTGCCTCCTTTGTCATAGATTAGATGACCATAGGTGTGTGGGTTTATCTCTGAACTTTCTATCCTGTTCCACTGATCTATATTTCTGTTTTTGTACCTGTAGTATAGTGTTTTGATGACTGTAGCATTGTAGTATAGTCTGAAGTCAGGTAGCCTGATTCCTCCAGTTCCAATTTTCTTTCTGAACGTTCCTTTGGCTATTCAGGTCTGTCGTGTTTCCCCACAAATTGTAAAATTTTTTGTTCTAACTCTGTGAAAAATGCCATTGGTAATTTGACAGGGATTGCATTATATCTGTAGATTGCTTTGGGTAGTATAGTCATTGACACAATATTGATTCTCCAACCCAAGAACATGGGATATCTCTCCATCTGTTTGTGTCCTCTTTGATTTCTTTCATCAGTATCTTGTAGTTTTCTGAGTAAAGTTCTTTTGCCTCCTTAAGTAGGTTAATTCCCAGGTATTTTATTATTTTTTATGTGATGGTAAATGGGATTGTTTCCTTGATTTCTCTCTCTGATGTTTCATTGTTAATGTAGAGGAATGCAAAAGATTTTTGTGTATTAATTTTGAATCTTGCAACTTTACCAAATTCATTGATGAGCTCTAGCAGTTTTCTGGTAGCATCTTTAGGAATTTCTATGTATACTATCATGTCATCTGCAAACAGTGACAATTTTACTTCTTTTCCAATTTAGACTTTTATTTCTTTTTCTTCTCCAACTGCTATAGCTAGGATTTCCAGAAATATGTTGAATAAAAGTCATGAGCATGGACATTCTTGTCTTGTTCCTGATCTTAGAGGCAATGCTTTCAGTTTTTCACCATTGAGAATGAAGTTTGCTGTGGGTTTGCTGTATATGGACTTCATTATATTGAGGTAAGTTCCCTCTATGCCCACTTTCTGGAGAGTTTTTATCATAAATGGATGGTGAATTTTGTCAACAGATTTTTCTGCACCTATTGAGGTGGTCATATGGTTTTTATTCTTCAATTTGTTAATGTGGTGTATCACATTGATTGATTTGTGGATATTGAAGAATCCTTGCATCCCTGGGATAAATCTTACTTGATCATGGTGTATGATCCTTTTAATGTGTTTTTGGATTTGGTTTGCTAGTATTTTGTTAAGGATTTTTGCATCTATGTTCATCAGTGATATTGGACTGTAATTTTCTTTTCTGTCATATCTGTCTGTTTTTGGTATCAGGGTAATGATGGTCTCATAGAATGAGATTGGGGGTGTTCCTTCCTTTGTAATTTTTTGGAAAATGTTCAGAAGGGTAGGTGTTAACTGTTTTCTAAAGGTTTGAGAGAATTCAACTATGAAGCCATCTGGTCCTGGACTTCTGTTTGTTGGAAAAATTTTAATCACAGTTTTAATTTCAGTACTTGTGATTGGTGGGTTCATATTTTCTATATCTTCCTGGTTCAGTCTTGGAAGTTGTATCTTTGTAAGAATTTGTCCATTTCTTCTAGGTTGTGCATATTATTGGTGTATAGTTGCTTTCAGTAGTCCCTTATGATTCTTTATATTTCTGTGGTGTCCATTGTAACTTCTCCAGTTTCATTTCTAATTTTATTGATTTGAGTCTTCTCCCTTTTTTTTCTTGATGAGTCTGGATAAAGTTTTATCAGGTTGTTTTTCTTCTCAGAGAACCAGCTTTTAGTTTCATTGATCTTTGCTACTGTTTTCTTCATCTCTATTTCATTTATTTCTCCTCTGATCTTTATGTTTTCTTTCCTTCTACTAACTTTGGGTTGTGTTTGTTCTTCTTTAACTAGTTTGCTTTTGGTGTAAGGATAGGTTGTTCCTTGAGGTAAGATTGTAGTGCTATAAACTTCCCTCTTAGAACTGCTTTTGTTGTATCCCATAGATTTTGGATCATTGTGTTTTCATTATCATTTGTCTCCAGGCATTTTTTGATTACCTCTTTAATTTCCTCAGTGATCCATTTATTATTTAGTGGCGTATTGTTTAGACTCCCTGTGTTGTGTTTTTTACAGTTTTTTCCTGTAATTGATTTCTAATCTCATAGCATTGTGGTCAGAAACAATGCTTGATATGATTTCAATTTTCTTAAATTTGCTGAGGTGTTTTGTGACCCAAGATGTCATCTATCCTGCAGAATGATCCGTGGACACTTGAAAAGAAAGTTTATGCTGCTGCTTTCAGATGGAATGCCCTGTAAATATCAGTTAACTCTATCTGGTCTAATGTGTAATTTAAGGCTTGACTTTCCTTATTAGTTATCTGTCTGGATAATCTGCCCATTGGTGTAAGTACGGTGTTAAGGTCCACCACTATTATTGTGTCCCTCTCAATATCCCCTTTTATAGCTATTAGTATTTTCCTTATATATTGAGGTGCTCTTATGTTGGGTGCATATATATTTACAATTGTTGTATCTTCTTCTTGGATTGATCCCCTGATCATTATATAGTGTCCTTCTTTGTCTTTTGTAACAGTCTTTATCTTAAAGTCTATTTTTTCTGATATGAGTATTGCTATTCCAGCTTTCTTTTGATTTCCATTTGTGTTAGATATCTTTTTCCATGCCCTCATTTTCAGTCTGTATGTGTCCCTAGGTCTAAAGTGAGTCTCTTGTAGACAGCATATATATGGGTCTGGTTTTTATATCCATTCGGGCAGTCTGTGTCTTTTGGTTGGAGCATTTAATCCATTTACACTCAAGGTAATTATTGACATGTATGTTCTTATTACCATTTTCTTAATTTTGGGTTTGCTTTTGTAGGTCTTTTCTTCTCTTGTGTTTTCTGCCTAGAAAATTCCTTTATCATTTGTT
This sequence comes from Balaenoptera physalus, assembly GCF_965194825.1. NCBI lineage: Eukaryota > Metazoa > Chordata > Mammalia > Artiodactyla > Balaenopteridae > Balaenoptera > Balaenoptera physalus. Next base: position 38,446,472 of record NC_138897.1, on the reverse strand, counting down.
GTAAAGCTGATTTGGTGGTGCTGAATTCTCTTAGCTTTTGCTTGTCTGTAAAGCTTTTGATTTTTCCATCGAATCTGAATGAGAGCCTTGCTGGGTAGAGAATTCTTTGTTGTAGGTCTTTCCCTTCCATCACTTTAAACATATCATGCAACTCCCTTCTGTCCTGCAGAGTTTCTGCTGAAAAATCAGCTCATAACCTTTCAGAGATTTCATCATACATTGTTTGTTGCTTTTCCCTTGTTTCTTTTAATATTTTTTCTTTGTATTTAATTTTTGTTAATTTGATTAATAAGTGGCTCAGCATGTTTCTCCTTGGGTATATCCTGCCTGACACTTTCTGCACTTCCTGGACTTGGGTGACAATTTCCTTTCCCATGTAAAGGATGTTTTTGACTGTAATCCCTTCAAATATTTATCAGTCCCTTTCTATTTCTCTTCTTCTTCTGGAACCCCTATAATTTGAATGTTGGTGTGTTTAATATTGTCCCAGAGGTCTCTGAGAGAGTCCTGATTTCTTTTCATTCTGTTTTCTTTATTCTGTTCCATGGCAGTGATTTCCACCATTCTATCTTTCAGATCCCTTATCCATTCTTCTGCCTCAGTTATTCTGCTGTTGATTACTTCTAGTGTATTTTTCATTTCAGTTATTGTATTGTTCATCACTGTTTTCTTGTTCTTTAGGTCTCCTAGATCCTTGTTAATCATGTCTTGTATCTTCTTGATCTGTACCTCCATTCTTTTTCTGAGATCTTGGATCATCTTTGCTATCATTACTCTAAATTTTTTTTTCAGGTAGGTTGCTTATCTCCTGTTCATTTAGTTGTTCTTGTAGGTTTTTATCTTGCTCCTTCTTCTACAACATATTCCTCTGACTACTCATTTTGTCTAACTTTCTGTGTTTGTGGTTTTCTTTTTGTAGGCTGCACGGTTGTATTACTTCTTGCTTCTGGTGTCTACCCCCTCGTGGGTGAGGTAGGTCCAGGGGCTTATGAGGCTTCCTAGTGGGATAGACTAGTGCCTGCACTCTGGTGGGTGGAGCTGGGTCTTGTCCCTCTGGTTGGCATGGCCATGTCAAGGGGAGTGTTTTGGAGTGTCTGTGAGCTTAGTAGATAGGCAGCCTATCTGCTGATGGGTGGGGTTGCGTTCCTGTCTTGTTGGTTGCTTGGCCTGAGGCATTCCACCATCTTGACCCCTCTTGCCCCCAGCTAATCTTGGTTTTCCCAGTAATTTGCCAGCTGGTGACAGGGAAAGATATGGGTGTTGATCAATGTTTCCAAATACTCCCACATATTATATAGTGGTGAACTACTTTGATTGTCTCAAAGCATGAATTTGAGGAAAGGAATTGAACCACACCTCCTCATGTATGCCTTTAATGTGGGGGCAAAAATTACAAATAATTAAATTAATCCCTTCTTAGACAATAGGCAAGACCATTTCTGATGTTATCCATTTCAAATTGTAATAATTGATTTTAATAATTAGCTTAGTAATTGATTCTAAATTTCTTTCAAAATGAAGAACAGCTGATTTTATGAAAGTATGATGTATTCTGTCCTTAGTTTGCAGATCTGGGTATATTATCACTATCAAATGAGTGGCTGCTCTATTTTATTAAAAATCAGGAAAATAATATTTTAATTTATATAATCCCCCAGATCCATGTGCCTTGTCCAGAGCTTATCAAACCAGACAGGAATTTTTTTTTCACCAGTACCTTACTCAGTACCCTAGTTGATAATAAATTAACAAGATCTATCAGTTAAATTATTTTAGTTTCCTCTCTACACCAGTGTATACATGAATGTCTATAACTGCAACTATAATTTTTCTCATAGGGGTAGTAAGTTTGCTGTTACAGTGTGTTCTGAGGCAAAAACTGATAGAGAACTGGTGCAACTACAAGGAGAAATAGATGAATTCACTAATATATTAGGATATATGTAAAAGAAAAAGATCAGGTAGTCAGTAATTCAGTAAGGACATCCTGGAATTCAACAGTGACTTCATCAACTGAATATAATTGACATCTATAGAAAATATCAGAACACACATTTTTCTCAAGCTCACATGGAACATTCACCAAGACAGACCATATTCTTAGCCATAAAACACACCTTAGAAAATGCAAAATAATAGAAATCATACAATGTCTGTTCTCAGACCACAATGAAAGTGGTTTAGAAATCAATAACAGAAGGATAGCTGGAAAATCTCAAAATATTTGAAGATTAAACAATAACTTTTAAATAACATATGGGTGAAAGAAGAAATATCAAGAGAAATTTGAAATTATTTAAACTAAATGAAAATAAAAACAACTTAGAATTTGTGGGATGAAGCAAAAGAAGGACTTCGAGGGAAATTTATAGTATTGAATATATATATTAAAAAAGAAAAAAGATCTAAAATCAGTAATCTGAGCTTCCACCTTAGGATAGTAGAAAACAGAGAGCAAATTAAATTCAAGTAAGCAGAAGAAAAAAATAGAGAAGAAATCAATGAAATTGAAAACAGGAAACAATAAGGAAAAGCAAAAAAACAAAAAAAAACAAAAAACCAACATGATTCTTTGAAAAGGTCAATAAAATAGTTAAGTCTCTCGATAGATTAACTAAGAAAAAAGAGGGAGAAGGAAAATTACTAATATCAGAAATATTAAAAGAAAGGACATCCCTACATCTCCCATGAGCATTTAAAGAAAAGCAGAGGAATATTATGAACAATTCTATGACCATGAATTTGATAACCTTGATGAAATGGTCAATTCCTTAAAAAACACAGTCTGCCAAAACTCACACAAAAATAAGTAGACAATCTTAGTAAGCATATATCTATTAAAGAAATTGCATTAATGAGTAATAACCATACAGCACCAGGCACAGCTGGACTCACTGATTTATTCTACCAGAGTATTCCAATTCTCTATAATCTCTTTCTGAGGATAGAAGCAGTAGGAATATTACCTTAGCTAATGCTATGGGACTGGAATTGCCATAATACCAAAACCAAACAAAGACATTTTGAGAAAACTACTGACCAATATCTCTCATGAACTTATGTGTAAAAATCTTCAACAAAGTTCTAACAAAAATCATGTTTAAAAAAAAAACTATACTCACCCCACTCATGACCAAGTGAGATTTATCCAAGATATAAAAGACTGGTTCAACATTTGAAAATCAATTAATGTAATCCCTCATATCAACAGACTTAAGAAAGGTTAAGTTTGTATCAATAGATATAGAAAAAGCATTTGACAAAAACCAACACATATTAATGATAAAAAAAAAAAAAAAACTCCTGGAAAACTAGGAATACAGAGAAACTTCCTTAATTTAATTTTAAAAATCTACAAAAAATATACAGCTAACGTCATATATAATGGTGAGAGACTCAAACTATTCTTGTTAAGGTCAGAAACAAGGCCCTTTCACCACAGATTTTCAACATTGTACTGGAAGTCTTGGATAATTTAATAAGACAAAAAATAAATAACAGGTATACAGATTGAGAAGGAAGAAATAAAATTTTGTTGGCAGATGACATGACAATCTATGCAGAAAATCTGAGAGAATGGACAAAAAAAATTCTAGCACTTAAAGCCATTATAGCAAATTTGCAAGATATAAGGTTAATGTAAAACTTCAATTACTTTCCAATATACCAGCAATGAACTAGTGGAATTAAAAATTAAGACACCATATAATTTACATTAGTATCCTCAAAATGAAATACTTAGACATAAATCTAACAAAATATGCATAAGATCTATATGACAAAAACTATGAAACTCTGATGAAAGATATCAAGGCAGAACTAAATAAATGGAAGGATACTTCATGTTCATAGATAGGAAGACTCAATAGTGTCAAGATATCAGTTCTTCCCAACTTGATCTATGAATTCAAAATAATCCCAATAAAAATTCCAGCAAATTATTTTGTGGTTATTAACAAACAGATTCTAAAGTTTATATGGAGAGACAAAAGACCCAGAATAGCCAACACAATACTGAAGGACAAGAACAAAGTCAGCAGACTGACACTAACAGACTTTAAAATTTACTATAAAGCTACAGTAACCAAAGGAATGTGGTATTGGTGAAAGAAAAGGCCAATAGGTCAATGGAACAAAATAGAGAGCCCCAAAATAGACCCCCATACATACAATCAATTGATCTTTGAAAAAGTAGCAAAGTAAATACAATGGAGCAAAGAAAATCTTTAACAAATGGTGCTGGAACAACTGGACATACACAAGAAAAAATATGAATCTAGACACACACTTATACCTTTCAGAAAAATTAACTCAAAAGGGATAATAGACCTAAACATAAAATGCAAAACTATAAAACTCTTAGAAGATAGCATAAGAGAAAATCTAGATGACCTTAGATAGGGAGATGACTTTTTACTTATTTTTTAACACTTTTTCTTCCAGTTTTATTGAGATATAATTGACATACAGCATTGTATAAGTTTAAGGTGTACAGAATAATTATTTGACTTATATCATGAAGTGATTATCACAATAAGTTTAATGAATATCTATCATCTCTTATAGATACAAAATTAAAGAAATAGAAAAATAATATTTCCCTGTGATGAGAACTATTAGGAGTTCTCTATCTTAACAGCTTTCATATACAACATACAGCAGTGTGAATTATATTTATCATGTTGTGCATTACATTCCTAGTACTTATTTATCTTAAAATTGGAAGTTTGTACCTTTTGACTGCTTTCCTCCAATTCCCCTTCACCCACCTCCTTCCTCTTTTGATCTCTTTTGCTATGAGTTTGTTAGTTAGCTTGTGAAATATAACAACACTATATTAGTTCCTGTTATACAGCATAGTGATTAGATATTGCTATAAATTTCAAAATGATCACCATGGTAAGTCTAGTTATGATCTGTCACCATATTAAGATATTACATTGTTATTGACTATGCTTCGCACACTGTACACTTCATTCCCATGACTCATTTATTTTGCAACTGGAAGTTTGTGCCTCTTAATTTCCCTCACCTATATTTCCCTCCCCCACACTGCTCTCCTCTGACAACCACCTGTTTATTCTCTGTATTTTTAACTTTGTTTCTGTTTTGTTATATTGTTTTATTTATTTTGTCTTTTAGATTCCACATACAAGTGAAATCATACAGTATTTGTCTTTCTCTGTCTGACTTATTTCACTTAGCATAAAACCCTGTGGGTCCATCTATGTTGTTGCAAATGGCAAGATTTTATTCTTTTTTAAGTCTAATATTCCATTGCTTATATACATCTTCTCTATCCATCCATCTATTGATGAACACTTAGGTTGCTTCCATATCTTGGCTATTATAAATAATGTTGGGTGCATATATATTTTTTTGAAATAGTGTATTTGTTTTCTTTGGATAAATACCCAGGAATGGAATTGCTGGATTATATGGTAGTTCTATTTTTAATTCTTTGAGGAATATTCCATACTGTTTTCCATAGTGACTGCTCCAATTTACATTCCCACCAACAGTGCAGGAGAGTTCCCTTTTCTCCACATCCTCACCAACACTTGTTTTTTGTGGTCTTTTTGATAATGACCATTCTGACAGGCATGAGGTGATATCTCATTGTGGTTTTGATTTGTATTTCTCTGATGATTATTGATGTTGAGCATCTTCTAATGTGCCCATTGGCCATCTCTATGTCTTCTTTGGAAAATGTCTATTTAGATCTTCTCCCATTTTTTTAATTGAGTTGTTTGGTTTTTTTGATGGTGAGTTCTGGTGAGGACTTTTTATATAAAACACCAAAGTCATAATCCATCATGATCAAGTTAATTGATAAGCTACACTTTATTAAAATTAAAAATGTCTACTCTTTGAAAGACAATGTCAAAAGAATGAGAAGACAAGTCACAGACTAGGAGAAAATATTTGCAAAAGACACATCTGATAAACGAGTCCCACAAAATACACAGAAAAATCTTAAAACCCAATAATAAGGAAACGAATAACCCAATTAAAAAATGGGTCAGTGACCTTAATAGACACCTCACCAAGGAGGAATACAGAGGGCATATAAGCAAATAAACAGATGCTCAACATCATATGTCATCAGAAAAATACAAATTAAAACAACAAGGAAATACCACTATAAACCTATTACAATGTGCAAAATCCAGAACACTGATGACCTCAACTGCTGGAGAGGATGTGAAACAACAGGAACACTCATTCATTGCTGGTGGGAATGCAAAGTGGAACAAGCCACTTTAGGAAACAGTTTGGCAGGTTTTTATAAAACTTAATACCATCCAATAAGTACATCCAATACAGCTTTTGGTATGTATTCAAAGGAGTTTAAAACCAATGTCCACACAAAAACATTTATAGCAGCTTTATTCATAATTGCCAAATTTTGGAAGCAACCAAAATATCCTTTAGTATGTGACTGGAAAAATAAATGTGATACATCCAGACAGTAAACTATTATTCAATATTAAAAAGAAATGAGCTATCAAGCCATGAAAAGACTTAAACTCATACTACGATGTAAAAGAAGACAATCTGAAAAGGTTACATATTGTATGACTCCAACTATATGACATTATGGAAAAAGCAAAAGTAGACAGTAAAAAGATCAGTGGTTTTTAAAGATGGTGTGGGGGTGAAGGCCTGAAACACAGGATTCTTAGGGCAGTGAAACTATTCTGTATGTTACTACAATGGTAGATACCTGTCATTATACATTTGTCAAAACCCATAGAATGTATAGCACCAAGAGTGAACCCTAACATAAACTATGGACTTTGGGTAATAAGGATATGTTAAGGTAGGTTCATCAGTTGAAATGAATGTACCACTCTGTTGTGAAATGTTGATAGTGGGAGTGGAGAAGGTTGTATGTGTGTGGGAATAGGGAGTTTAGGGGAACTCTTTGTACTTTCCACTCAATATAAAACTGAACCTGTTCTAAAATATAAAGTATTAATTTAAAATATATTAAAAATTAAAATGCATTTTAATATAAGGGGCAGCACTTCTATCAATTGTATTTGTAACATAAGAAGTTAATACATGCTATTTCACAAATAAATGATATACTCCCTTTAAAAAACACTCAGGGCAACCAGCTTCCCTCAGGTATACTGATACATGAACAGATTCTACTGACGTAACATTAACTAAATGTATTCACCAATGTACAGTTATAGTAAGTTAATTTAAATAATGTCTTTAGAACTAGGATTCTTTGTCTATACCACAAGCTAAAATTTCCAACTTCACTCCACCCTAGATGGATTATATTATTTATAACATTATAATTATAGTAAAACGTGGTTTATTTAAATTACTTTCTTGCAAGGAAATAAAGTAGACTTACCATTGACTATACAATGCCATGGATATTTAATTTCTTAATATCCCTGCTATAATGGAAGACCTTTGATCTTGAATACATTAATTCAAAGGGGTTGTTACCACAAGAAAGGTGATGGTTTTAGAATATCCCAACTGGAAATTCTGTGATCTATTTCTTTTTTAATGGGTTACTGAATGACAAATGTGCCTTAAAGCTAAGGAGAAAAGCCATTTTGTGACGGACACATTATTGACAAGCTTCCTTTTAAAACTGTATACTGCTATCAAATATTTATACATATAATTACAAAAGATAAACACACACTCTATCTTATGTAACATAAGCAGGCACGTGTGTTGACAACAAAGGGACAGAGGAATGCAGAAAGAACATTAGCTTGTATAGTTATTTATACTCTATTACTTTGAATAACACGTAGGGATAAGAATCATTTAATCAGATGTACACTTGTACTATAAATTTATTTTGTTTTGTTTTCTACAAAGGACATACACCTAAAATGATGAAACCTCCACCATCTCCTCCAAATTATGACTCTTTATTTATTTATTTATTTATTTTCACACACACACACACACACACACACTGTATTTTATTTTTACAAGAGATAAATAACCTGACACCAAGCATTACAAATGGATGACCACAACAAAAGCAACAATGATTGCAATTACCAAACACGAAACACACTCATACTATGTCATAATATTGACATTCAGTCCAGTAATACTCCACTGTAACAGCTCCTTTACTTTGCAGTGAAAATTGATTTACATATTTTTTGCCTCTGAGTCCTTGTGGGATTTTATGAGACTCTTTTGAGTGATTTATTTTAATTATCATTAAATATATTGATAGGTTTAGGCATTATGCTATTATGCATTATGCTACAATGCAAGAAGCTGGGTGATTTGGGCATCAATTCTGGCTACCATTAAGATGAACTCAGGAAAATCATTTGACTTGAGTGGCTTTGACTTAAAAATGAAAGCTTTAGGATAGTTTTATTCTAAACTTGCCTTTCAACTCTAAGTTTCTATGTTCTTCATGGAGAAATAAACACGGCTACTCTTTATTTGGACTATTCCATTACATAATTCTATTATAAACAACATCCAAACAGAAACTTTCATCAAAGTTACCAGTAAGCAAAAAAGAACAAAAAAATGTGACCAACAATAAGGATTTTAATTTCATTTTTATCTTGCTGTAGATAAGTTCTGTTTAATACTCTTTCCTAGACAGCTTGAATCCTATTTGGCATGAAACTTAGCTTTTGTAATTCTTTAAATGTGAAGGAAGAAAGGGAGGGAGGGAAGGAACACTTCTTAAGAGCCAACAGAAAAGTCCAGAATATTTGCCTTTTTGGACATTTTCTATGTAATGGCCAAGGTCATTAGTATAGTTTGGTATTTTAGACTCACTCAATATGGCCCCCTATTCTCTTGGCTATGTTACCAAATCTGAAAAAAATATAAACATCAAATTAAAAATAATAAAGATAAATCACCTTTCCTCTTCCTTATTAACCTTACATAAACACAGAGCTGTATTAAGGAATAGGACAGCTGCCTGAGGTATAATTGTAGGATGGATATTAAAATATCACTGGAAATAGACAAAATGAAGATATTTGTTTACCAGAAGTTATGTTCAGTTTGTAGTTGGAAAAAAGGTTTTGATAAGCCTTTTGGGTGAAGGGGAAGCTTTGAGCCCTCCAACAGACATACTCAACTCAAAACAGATCATCATTCGATAACTTCAAAAGAGAAAGATCTGAATAACTGCAGAGTTTGTATTTGGTGAAGTTCAAAGTAGGCAGGCAGAGCAGAAGACAAGCAGGGACCGAGAACTGGTACAAGCAGTCCTTTTCCCTTGCCTTTCCTTAATGCTGTATTCAGCTTCAATCCTAAATCGAATACTTTACTCATATTTTAATAATAGTCATATGAATATCCATCAAACTTCCCAAGATATTCACATGCTTTTATGGAGTTGTCATATAGTCCTCTATCTCTATATTAAAAACATATAAAGAAGGATTATTATAATCTCTAAATAAATTATTCAATTAATTCAAACATTTTCTCAATATCTTATTTACATGGGCCATATAAACCTTATCCAATGTCCTCACAAAACACTGTGTGTGGGTGTTTATAGCAGTTTTATTCATAGTTGCCAAAACTTGGAAGGAATCAAGCAACATCCAGATAAAGGAATATTATTCAACATTAAAAAGAAATGAACTATAAACCATGAAATGACATGAAAGAATCTTAACTTTTTATAACTAAGTGAAAGAAGCCAATATGAAAAAACTGCATACTGTATGACTCCAACTATACACCATTCTGAAAAAGGCAAAACTATGGAGACAGTAATATGATCAGTTTTTGCCAGTGTTAGATGGAAGAGAGGAATGAGCAGCGCACAGACAATTCTTAGGCCAGTGAAACTCTTCTGTATGATACTGCAATAGAAAATACATGTCATTTTACATTTTTCAGAACCCATAGTTTGTAAAACACCAGAGTAAACCTAATGTAAACTATGGACTTTGGGTGATAACAATGTTTCAATGTAGGTTCATTGGTTGTGACATATGTATCACTCTAGTGGAAGATGTTGATACTGGAGGAGATTATGATATTGGTGGGGCCAAGAGGTATATGGAAATTCTCTGTGTGCAATTTTGCTGTGAAGCTAAAACTTCTCTAAAAAATGAAATCTATGAAAAACAACAACAATAACAACAGTAAAAACAAACTTATCCATGATTGAGGGCCAAGATCAGTGTTACCTCTTGCCTAAGTTTATGCTCACATTCTTCGATCTACACCCTGAGTTTCCACTTCTGAGCTCTGTAGCACATCTCATCTGGAGCACTAATTTAGACCTCAGTATATATCTTGAAGTAGAGTACTTTGCATTGTTAAAAACTCTTTCATATGTATAGGCATTGTTTTTTCAGCTCAAGTTAACATTTTTTTCTGTAAAATCTAGCCCAGGGCTGGACTTACTATGATTAAGAAATTATCATGAATTAATGTATTTTAATACTAACTTACTTGGAGCCCACTGAATTATACCGATTCTTAAGCTATTAAAAAAAAAAAACAAAAAAACAAAAAAACTCTGTTCTCATAATATCCTAGCGCTCCAGAGGAAATAATCCTGTTTAAGAAGCTAATATCTGCATTCCTAAAGGGTTTTGCCCATATTAAATTTATCTGCCATTGTGTGGCATGAAACTTAAATGTTCAGAATCTGGAGTTGTTTTGAATTCAAACAAAGCACAACATATGAAAATGCACCGAAGCCATTTGGGAAATAAAGTCACTTGAATTATGTCTATAAAATATTCGTTAGTGACAAAATGCTTATGAGAAAACTAAGAATATTTACTTTACATTGAGATAAAAATGGCTAAATAAAATTACCTGCAATCCTGTTGTCTCATAAAAAGACCATCTAACATTCTATTTTGCCTGGGAATAGGTCTTCATACTAATTTCACAATGTTGAGCTAGCAGAACTCTAGATTGTCCACTCTCAGAGAGGTCTAAATTAGGTTTGTCAAAGTGTGGGAACTAAGATTTACTATATCTGCTTACTACCTTAACCTCCATCAGGCTTTGAGGTAAAAAAATCATTACTACAGTATGGTGGACTTTATTGAAATTTTATTTCATATACATGACCAATGGACTTTAAAAATCCAAAGCTCAGGGCACTTGGAGACATCAGGTTTATACCAGGCTCTTTAAAAGCTAACTTTCTAATTGTAGGATCTTAAAAACATGAAGTTGTTTACATTAAGAAATGAAACATCATCTTTGAAATAGGTTTTTATGTGTTCCTGTTAGTAGGAAATTTCTATCTATAACAAAGATGGAAGAGAAGGAAGAAAGGAGTCAAAGATGGAGAAATCCAGTGACTTCTTTCCACCATGGGCTTGTGTACATCTCTTTCATTTTTATTTCTCTTTAGTCCTTTTTGTTCTCAGTCAAAACTCATATTAATAAAAGTGTTTTTACCTCATCAGATTAAAACAATTGACCCTGAAATATGAATGAACCATAGGATTAATCTCTTCACAAAATCTTTACATCTAAAAGATAAACTTTTAGAAACAGTAATTTATCAATTGAGAGATGGTGAGCTATGTTCAGGACAACAAGCTTGATAAAGCTCTCTGTCTATGTCAAAACGCTCAAGGCATCCAGTGGAAACAGAACAGCTTAGTTGAAGCCTTGCAGCTGTATATCATTCCTTTCACATCCCTATGTATACTACATTGTCAGTGACTCACAAAAACGGGAACAAGAAGGGATGTTAACATAGTAAAATATTGTCTATCAAATGGCATAGATGTTAGACTATGTTTTTCTTGGAGAAATCTTGCTGCTTCCTGAAGGAGTAAGTTAAGAACAATAAGGTTATTAGCAGAACCCCATTTAAAGTGAACTCATTTTAAAATACTGATAAAATAATACTTTGATCAGTATACAGTCTGGGTTATGATAATAATGAAATACATCTTGAATATTTCTTATACTGGTAAATAATAGACTATAAAATCAACTCTAAAGAGGAAATAAAATAAGCAACATAGTAGAGTCAAAATTAAGACAATTTACAATTATAATCAACTTACATAAAATTATAGTGTGCTATGTGGAAAAAATGATACTGTGGTATGATAAAGCAATCACACTTTTTGGAATGTGATAGAGTTTTATGTACATAGATATAATTTTTAATAGTAGAAACCAGTTTGTATGAAAAAAGTTCAGGCACTAACCATAACTGCTCTAGGAATAAGGAAGTAATCTTAGCTAGGGATTACATGATTTCGGGTTTTGCCACTCCACCTAGTATGAGAGGGGAAACATCAAGTATAAGTACTTGAGAGAGAGAATTTTCTCTTATCCTCAATGAAGAAATCTACAGATAACTTTATGATGAGGAATTAAACTTTGACATTTTAATCTCATGTAATCAGGTGTAGGATGCAAATGGGAAACTTCTCTCAAACATTTTTCACACCACCTCAATAATTATGGTTTTCATTTTAGTGATTCTTTTTTTCCAGCCAACACTACATTGCCTTATATAGGAATACTCAGGCCTTCAAATATGTCCGTTACATTGCTTGCAATGTTTTACCAGTTAAAGACCACACATAAAATAGAACTTTCCCCTCTTTTCTGACATTGAGAAAAATAAACATGTATTTTAGATTTTTGCTATTGAATACTGTTTAAATACATATTTTTCTTTATACTCTATGTCTGTCAATTTCCAAATTTGAGTTATTTAGTGACAGAAGTATATCTGAAAATAAAATTCAACATTAAAGTAACAGAACTTATAATACCAAAGTGAAAAGCCACCATGAAATAATGTGATTGGGTATTCTGATTGAAGACATCTGAGAGGTGAAGGACTTTAATTGAAATTAAAACCTGGATTCTTGTCCAGGATTATTGCTAAATAGTTGTGTGATCTTAAGAGTGCCTTTTGTATTTGACAAGCCTCATTGTCCCCTTCTATCAAGTGCAAAGTTTTAGATGTCTATTAACTGACATAAATAGATATCTCAGTCACAATATATAGAGGTAGAAGCAATTTGCAGAATAATATATACCTAGCAAATTATGAAACGGTATATATATAAGGTTTAGAAAGAAACACACTAAACTGTTAACAGTGATTTTCTCTAGGATGAGAACCAAGATAGAGCTGGGGCAGGTACACTGGGAGGCAGTCAAAGCTAATCTTTAGATTTATTGGTACTACTTTAAGTTTTAAAAAGAAAGTTTGTTTTCATGTATAACTTCTAAGAAGGAATATATGGTCAGTTAACTTTCAACAAAGGAGAAAAGAATATAAAATAGGGAAAAGATAATCTCTTCAATAAATGGCACTGGGAATACTGGTTAGCCAAATGCAAAAGAACAAAACTAGTTCTCTCTCTTACACCATACAGAAAAGTCAGTTCAAAAAGAATTAAAGAGTTAAATATAACACCTGAAATCATAAAACTCCTAGAAGAAAACATAGAGGTAAACTCCTTGACGTTGGTCCTGGCAATGTTCTTTTTTGGACTTGACACCAAAACAAAGGCAACAAAAGCAAAAATAAACAAGCAAGACTACATCAAACTAAAAAGCTTCTTTCCGGCATTGGAAACCATCAACAAAATGAAAAGGTAACAAATGAAATGGGAGAAAATATTTGCAAACCACGTATCAAATATGGGGCTAATATCTAAAATATACAAAGAACTCATACAAATCTATATAGCAAAAAAAACAAGTAACCTAATTAAACAATGGGCAAAGAACCTGAGTAGACATTTTTCCAAAAAAGTATGCAAATGGCCAACAGATACATGAAAAGATACTCAACATCACTAATCATCAAGGAAACACAAATCAAAACCAAAATGAGATATCACCTCACACCTGTCAGGATGTCTATTGTCAAAAAGACAAGAAGAGAGACCTTCAAGATGGCGGAAAAGAAAGACATGGTGATCACCTTCCTCCCCACAAATACATCAGAAATACATCTATATGTGGAAAAACTCCTACAGAACACCTACTAAACACTGGCAGAAGACCTCAGACTTCCCAAAAGGCAAGAAACTCCCCATGTACCTGGGTAGGGCAAAAGAAAAAAGAAAAAACACAGACAAAAGAAGGGGGACAGGACCTGCACCACTGGGATGGAGCTGTGAAGGAGGAAACGTTTCCACACACTAGGAAGCCCCTTCACTGGCAGATACAGGGGGTAGCAGTGGGGGGGGGGGTGAAGCTTTGGAGCCATGGAGGAGAGCACAGCAACAGGGGTGCAGGGGGCAAAGTGGAGAGATTCTCACACAGAGGATAGGTGTTGACCAGAACTCACCAGTCTGAGAGGTTTGTCTGTTTACCCACCAGGGTGGGTGGGGGCTGGGAGCTGAGGCTCAGCTTTCAGAAGTCAGATCCCAGGGAGAGGACTGGGGTTGGCTGTGTGAAGACAGCCTGAAGGGGCTTAGTGTGTCACAGCTAGCCAGGAGGGAGTCTGGGGAAAAGTCTGGACCTGCCTAAGAGGTAAGAGACCATTGTTTTGGGGTGCATGAGGAGAGGGAATTCAGAGCACCACCTAAATGAGCTCCAGAGATGGGCATGAGCCACGGCTATCAGTGTGGACAACAGAGACAGGCATGAAACATTAAGGCTCTTCCTGCGACCACCAAGAAGCCTGTGTGAAAGCACAAGTCAATATCCACATCTCCCCTCTCAGGAGCCTGTGCAGCCTGCCACTGCCAGGGTCCTGTGATGGACAACTTCCCCGGAAGAGCACAGTGCACCTCAGGCTGCTGCAATGTCACGCTGGCCTCTGCCGCCAGAGGCTTGCCCTCCATTACGTACTCATCCCTCTCCCTGGCCTGAGTGAGCCAGATCCCCCTAATCAGCTGCTACTTTAACCCCGTCCTGTCTGAGCAAAGAAAAGAAGCCCTCAGACAACCTACATCCAGAGGCAGGACCAAATCCAAAGCTGAACCCCAGGAGCTGTGCAAACAAAGAAGAGAAAGGGAAATCTCTCACAGCAACATCAGGAGCAGCGGATCAAATCTCCACAATGAACTTGATTTACCCTGCACCTGTGGAATACCTGAATTATTTTTTTTTTCCCTTTTCTCTTTTTGTGAGTGTGTATATGTATGCTTCTTTGTGTGATGCTGTCTGTATAGCTTTGCTTTTACCATTTGTCCCAGGGTTCTCTCTGTCCATTTTTTTTTTGGGGGGGATAGTTTTTAGCACTGGGTACAATTGATGGATTTGTTTTTTGGTTTGGTTGCTCTCTTCTTTCTTTCTTTCTATTTTTAATTACTTTTTAATTCTTTTATTTCTAATAATTTTTTAATTTTTTATTTTAATAACTTTATTTTATTTTATTTTTTCTTTCTTTCTTTATTTTTCTCCCTTTTCTTCTGAGCCATGTGGCTGACAGGATATTGGTGCTCCAGCCAGGCATCAGGGTTCTGCCTCTGAGATGGGAGAGCCAAGATCAGGACATTGTTTCACCAGACACCTACTGGCTCCACATAATATCAAATGGTGAAAGTTCCCCCAGAGAATTCCATATCAAAGCTAAGACCCAGCTCCACACAATTACCAGCAAGCTATAGTGCTGGACACGCTATGCCAAACAACTAACAAGACAGGAACCGAACCATTAACAGAGAGGTGGCCTAAAATCATAATAAGGTAACAGACATGCCAAAACACACCGCCGGACACAGTGCTGCCCACCAGAAACACAAGATCCAGCTTCATCCACCAAAACACAGGTACTAGACCCCTCCACCAGGAAGCCTACACAACACACTGAACAAACCTTAGCCACTGGAGGCAGACACTAAAAACAATGGGTATTACCAACCTGCAGCCTGTGAAAAGGAGACCCCAAACACAGTAAGTAAAGCAAAATGAGAAGACAGAGAAACACACAGCAGATGAAGGATCAAGGTAAAAACCCATGAGGCCAAACAAATGAGGAGGAAATAGGCAAACTACCTAAAAAAGAAATCAGAATAATGACAGTAAAGATGATCCAAAATCTTGGAAATAGAATGGAGAAAATACAAAAGACGTTTAACAAGGACCTAGAAGAACTAAAGAGCAAACAAACAGTGATGAACAACACAATAAATGAAATTAAAAATTCTCTAGAAGCGATCAATAGCAGAATAACTGAGGCAGAAGAACTGATGGATGACCGGGAAGATAAAACAGTGGAAATAACTACCACAGAGCAGAATAAAGAAAAAAAAAAAATGAAAAGAATGGAGGACAGTCTCAGAGACCTCTGGGACAATATTAAATGCACCAACATTCTAACTATAGGGGCCCCAGAAGAAGAAGAGAAACAGAAAGACTGAGAAAATGTTTGAAGAGGTTATAGTTGAAAACTTCCTTAATATGGGAAAGGAAATAGTTAATCAAGTCCAGGAAGCACAGAGAGTCCAAAACAGGATAAATCCAAGGGGAAACACGTCAGGACACATATTAATCAAACTATCAAAAATTAAATACAAAGAAAAAATATTAAAAGCAGCAAGGGAAAAACAAAAACAAAAACAAACATACAATGGAATCCCCATAAGGTTAACAGCTGATCTTTCAGCAGAAACTCTGCAAGCCAGAAGGAAGTGGCAGGACATATTTAAAGTGATGAAAGAGAAAAAACTACAACCAAGATTACTCTACCCAGCAAGGATCTCATTCAGATTTGACAGAGAAATTAAAACCTTTACAGAAAGCAAAAGTTAAGATAATTCAGTACCACAAAACCAACTTTACAACAAATGCTAAAGAAACTTCTGTAGGCAGGAAACACAAGAGAAGGAAAAGACTTACAAAAACAAACTCAAAACAATTAAGAAAATGGTAATAGGAACATACATATTGATAATTACCATAAATGTAAATGGATTAAATGCTCCAACCAAAAGACATAGACCAGCTGAATGGATACAAAAACAAGACCCGTATAAATGTTGTCTACAAGAAACCCACTTCAGACCTAGGGACACATACAGACTGAAAGTGAGAGGTTGGAAAAAGATATTCCATGCATATGGAAATCAAAAGAAAGCTGGAGTAATAATTCTCATATCAGACAAAATAGACTTTAAAATAAAGACTATTACAAGAGACAAAGACGGACACTACATAATGATCAAGGATCAATCCAAGAATAAGATATGACAATTGGAAATATTTACGCACCCAACATAGGAGCACGTCAATACATAAGGCAAATGTGAACAGCCATAAAAGGGGAAATTGACAGTACCACAATCATAGTAGGGGCCTTTAACACCCCACTTTCACCAAAGGACAGATCATCCAAAATGAAAATAAAAAAGGAAACACATGCTTTAAATGATACATTAAACAAGTCGGACTTAACTGATATTTATAGGACACTCTATACAAAAAAACAGAATACATTTTCTTCTCAAGAGCTCATGGAACATTCTCCAGGATAGATCATATCTTGGGTCACAAATCAAGCCTTGGTAAATTTAAGAAAATTGAAATCATTTTCAAGAATCATTTCTGATCACAATGCTATGAGACTAGATATCAATTACAGGAAAAATTCTGTATGAAATAAAAACACAAGGAGGTTAAACAATACGCTATTAAATAACCAAGACATCACTGGAGAAATCAAAGAGGAAATAAAAAAAATACTTAGCAACAAATGACAATGAAAACACAAAGGTCCAAAACCTATTGGATGCAGCAATAGCAGTTCTAAGAGTGAAGTTTATAGCAATACAATCTTACATAAAGAAAGAAGAAATATCTCAAATAAACAACGTAACCTTACAACTAAAGGAATTAGAGAAAGAACAAAAAAAAAAAAAAACCCAAAGATAGCAGAAGGGAAGAAATAATAAAGATCAGATCAGATATCAATGAAAAAGAATCGAAGGGAATTATAGCAAAGCTCAATAAAACTAACACCTGGTTCTTTGAGAAAATAAACAAATTTGATAAACCATTAGCCAGTTTCATCAAGAAAAAAAGGGAGAAGACTCAAATCAACAGAATTAGAAATGAAAAAGAAGAAATAACAACTGACACTGCAGCAATACAAAGGATCATGAGAGATTACTACAAACAACAATATGCCAATAAAATGGACAACGTGGAATAAATGGACAAATTCTTAGAAAAGCACAACATTCCGAGACTGAACCAGGAAGAAATAGAAAATATAAACAGACCAATCACAAGCACTGAATTGAAACTGTGATTAAAAATCTTCCAATACACAAAAGCCCAGGACCAGATGGCTTCACAGGCGAATTCTATCAAAACATTTAGAGAAGAGCTAACACCTATCATTCTGAAACTCTTCCAAAATATAGCAGAGGGAGGAACACTTCCAAACTCAATCAATGAGGCCATCATCACCCTGACACCAAAACCAGACAATGATGTCACAAAGAAAGAATACTACAGGCCAATATCATTGATGAACATAGAAGCAAAAATTCTCAACAATATACTAGCAAACAGAATACAAAATCACATTAAAAGATCATACACCATGGTCAACTGGGGTTTAATCTAGGAATGCAAGGATTCTTCAATATACACATATTAATCAATGTGATAAACCATATTAACAAATTGAAGGAGAAAAACCATATGACCATCTCAATAGATGCAGTAAAAGCATTCGACAAAATTCAACACATTTATGATAAAAACCCTCCAAAAAGTAGGCATACAGGGAAATAACCTCAACATAATGAAGGCCATAAATGACAAACGCACAGTCAACATCGTTCTCAATGGTGAAAAACTGAAACCATTTCCACTAAGATCAGGAACAAGAAAAGGTTTCCCACTCTCACCACTATTATTCAAAATAGTTGTGGAAGTTTTAGCCACAACAGTCAGAGAATAAAAAGAAATCAAAGGACTTCAAATTAGAAAAGAAGAAGTAAAACTGTCACTGTTTGCAGATGACATGGTGTTCTAAATAGAGAATCCTAAAAATGCTACAAGAAAACTACTAGAGTTAATCAATGAATTTGGTAAAGTAGCAGGATACAAAATTAATGCACAGAAATCTCTTGAATTCCTATACACTAATAATGAAAAATCTGAAAGAGAAATTAAGGAAACACTCCCATTTACCATTGCAAGAAAAAGAATTAAATAGCTAGGAATAAACCTACATAAGGAGCCAAAGACCTGTATGCAGAAAACTATAAGACACTGATGAAAGAAATTAAAGACGATACAAACAGATGGAGAAATATACCATGTTCTTCGATTGGAAGAATCAACATTGTGAAAATGACTATACTACACAAAGCAATCTACAGATTCAATGCAATCCCTATTAAACTACCAATGGTGTTGTTCACAGAACTAGAACAAAAAGTTTCACAATTTGTATGCAAACACAGAGACCCCAAATAGCAAAGGAACATTGAGAAAGAAAAATGGAGCTGGAGGAATCAGGCTGCCTGACTTCAGACTATACTACAAAGCTACAGTAAATAATACAGTATGGTACTGACACAGAAACAGAAATATAGATCAATGGAACAGGATAGAAAGCCCAGAGATAAACCCACACATATATGGTCACCTTATTTTTGATAAAGGAGGCAAGAATATACAATGGAGAAAAGACAGCCTCTTCAATAAGTGGTGCTGGGAAAACTGGACAGCTACATTTAAACGAATGAAAGGAAAACACTCCCTAACACCATACACAAAAATAAACTCAAAATGGATTCAAGACGTAAATGTAAGGCCAGACATTATAAAATTCTTAGAGGAAAACACAGGCAGACACTCTCTGACATAAATCACAGCAAGATCCTTTGTGACCCACCTCCTAGAGAAATGGAAAGAAAACCAAAAATAAATATATGGGACGTATAGAAACTTAACAGTTTTGGTTTTTTTTTAAATTATTTATTTACTTATTTATTTATTTTTGGCTGTGTTGGGTCTTCGTTTCTGTGCGAGGGCTTTCTCTAGTTGCGGCAAGCGGGGGCCACTCTTCATCGCAGTGCGTGGGCCTCTCACTATCGCGGCCTCTCTTGTTGCAGAGCACAGGCTCCAGACGCGCAGGCTCAGTTGTTGTGGCTCACGGGCCTAGTTGCTCATGGCATGTGGGATCTTCCCAGACCAGGGCTCGAACCCATGTGCCCTGCATTGGCAGGCGGATTCTCAACCACTGCGCCACCAGGGAAGCCCCAACTTAACAGTTTTTACACAGCAAAGGAAACCATAAACAACACTTAAAGACAACTCTCAAAATGGGAGAAAATATTTACTAATGAAGCAAATGACAAAGGATTAACTTTCAAAATTTACAAAGAGCTCATGCAGCTCAATATCAAAAAAACAAAAAACCCAATCCAAAAATGGGCAGAAGACCTAAACAGACATTTCTCCAAAGAAGATATACAGATTGCCAACAAACACATGGAAGGACGCTCAACATCACTAATCATTAGAGAAATGCAAATCAAAACTACAATGAGGTATCACCTCACACCAGTCAGAATAGCCATCATAAAAAATCTAAAAATAATGAATGCTGACAAGGGTGTGGAGAAAAGGGAACCCTCTTGCAGTGTTTGCTGGAATGTAAACTGATACAGCCACTATAGAGAACAGTATGGAGGTTCCTTACAAAACTAAAAGTAGAACTACCAGATGACCCAGCAATCTCACTACTGGGCATATACCCTGAGAAAACCATAATTGAAAAAGGGACATGCACCACCATATCCATTGCAGCTCTATTTACAATAGCCAGTACATGGAAACAACCTAAGTGTCTACTGAAAGATGAATGGATAAAGAAGATGTGGCACATATATTCAATGGAATATTACTCAGCCATGAAAAGAAATGAAGTTGAGTTATTTGTAGTGAGGTGGATGGATCTAGAGTTTGTCATACACAGTGAAGTAAGTCAAAAAGAGAAAAAAAAATACTGTATGCTACTACGTATACATGGAAACTAAAAAAAAAAAAAAAATTCTGAAGAACCTAGGGACAGGACAAGAATAAAGACACAGGCATAGAGAATGGACTTGAGGACATGGTGGTGGGGGTGGGGGGAAGGTAAGCTGGGATGAAGTGAAAGTGTGGCATTGACATATATACACTACCAAATGTAAAAAAGTAGCTAGAGCTTCAAGATGGCAGAAGAATAAGACACGGAGATCATCTTCCTCCCCACAGATACATCAGAAATACATCTACATGTGGAACAACTCTGACAGAACACCTACTGAATGCTGGAGGAAGACCTCAGACCTCCCAAAAGGAAAGAAACATCCCAAGAACATGGGTAGGGCAAAAGAAAAAAGAAAAAACAGAGACAAAAGAATAGGGACAGTACCTGCACCGGTGGGAGGGAGCTGTGAAGGAGGAAAGGGTTCCACACACTAGGAAGCACCTTTGTGGACAGAGACTGTGGGTGGTGGAGGGGAGAGGCTTCAGAGCCACGGAGGAGGGCACAGCAACAGGGGTGCAGAGGGCAAAGTAGAAAGACTCCCTCACAGAGGATCAGTGCTGAGGAGGACTCACCAGCCTGAGAGGCTTCTCTGCTCACCTGCCAGGATGGGCGGGGGCTGGGAGCTGAGCCTCCAGCTTCAGAGGTAGGATCCCAGGCAGACGACTGGGGTTGGCTGCATGAACACAGCCTGAAGGGGGCTAGTGTGCCACAGCTAGCTGGGAGGGAGTCCGGGAAAAAGTCTGCAGCTGACGAAGAGGCAAGAGACTTTTTCTTGCCTCTTTGTTTCCTGGTGTGCAAGGAGAGGAGATTAACAGAGTCACTTAAAGGAGCTCCAGAGACGGGCGTGAGCCGCGGCTCTCAGCACGAACCCCAGAGACGGGCATGGGATGCTAAGGCTGCTGCTGCAACCACCAAGAAACCTGTACGCAAGCACAGGTCACTATCCATACTTCCCCTCCCTGGAGCCTGTACAGCCCGCCACTGCCAGGGTCCCGTGATCCAGGGACAACTTCCTCGAGAGAACACATGGTGTGCTTCAGGTTGTAACAATGTCACTCTGGCCTCTGCAGCCACAGGCTCACCCCGCATCCATACCCCTCCCTCCCCCTGACCTGAGTGAGCCAGAGCCCCCAAAGCAGCTGCTCTTTAACCACATCCTGTCTGAGCAAAGAACAGATGCCCTCAGGCGACCTACACTCAGAGGCAGGTCCAAATCCAAAGCTGAACCCCGAGAGCTGTGTGGATAAAGAAGAGAAAGGGAAATTTCTCCCAGCAGCCTCAGGAGCAGTGGATTAAATCTCCACAGTCAACTTGATGTACCCTGCATCTGTGGAATACATGAATATACAACAAATCATCCCAAATTGAAGAGGTGGTCTTTGGGAGCAATGATGTATATATTTTTTTCCCTTTTAATCTTTTTGTGAGTATGTATGTGTATGGTTCTGTGAGTAATTTTGTCTGTATAGCTTTGCTTTTCAGTTGTCCTAGGGTTCTGTCTGTCCGTATTTTTTTTTTAATTTAAAAAATTTTTTCTTAACAATTATTTTTTATTTTAATAACTTTATTTCATTTTATTTTACTTTATTTTATTTTATTTTATCTTTTTCTTTCTTTCTTTCTTTCTTTCTTCTTTTTATCCCTTTTATTTTGAGCTGTGTGAATGACAGGCTCTTGGTGCTCCAGCCAGGCATCAGGGCTGTGGTTCTGAAGTGGGAGAGCCAAGTTCAGGACACTGGTCCACAAGAGACCTCCCTGCTCCATGTAATATCAAATGGTAAAAATCTCTCAGAGATCTCCATCTCAATTCCAAGACTCAGCTGCACTCAACGACCAGCAAACTACAGTGTTGGATACCCCATGCCACACAACTAACAAAACAGGAACACAACCCCATCCAACAGCAGAGGGGCTGCCAAAAATCAAAATAAGGCCACAGACACCCGAAAACACACTGCCAGACTTGAACCTGCCCATCAGAAAGATAAGACCCAGCCTCATCCACCAGAACACAGGCACTAGTCCCCTCCACCAGGAAACTTACACAACCCACTGAACCAACCTTAGCCACTGGGGACAGACACCAAAAACAACGAAAACAACGAACCTGCAGACTGCGAAAAGGAGAACCCAAACACAGTAAGTTAAGCAAAATGAGAAGACAGAGAAACACACAACAGATGAAGGAGCAAGGCAAACCCCACCAGATCTAAGAAATGAAGAGGAAATAGGCAGTCTACCTGAAAAAGAATTCAGAATAATGATAGTAAAGATGATCCAAAATCTTGGATATAGAATGGATATAACACCAGAAACGTTTAACAAGGACCTAGAAGAACTAAAGAGCAAACAAACAGTGATGAACAACACAATAAATGAAATTAAAAATTCTCTAGAAGGGATAATAGCAGAATAACTGAGGCAGAAAAACGGATAAGTGACCTGGAAGATAAAATACTGGAAATAACTACTGCAGAGCAGCATAAAGTAAAACGAATGAAAAGAATTGAGGACAGTCTCAGAGACATATGGGACAACATTAAATGCACCAACATTCGAATTATAGGGGTCCCAGAAGAAGAAGAGAAATAGAAAGGGACTGAGAAAATATTTGAAGAGATTATAGTTGAAAACTTCCCTAATATGGGAAAATAGTTAATCAAGACCTGGAAGCACAGAGAGTCCCATACAGGATAAATCCAAGGAGAAACACGCCAAGACACATATTAATCAAACTATCAAAAATTAAATACAAAGAACACATATTAAAAGCAGCAAGGGAAAAACAACAAATAACACACAAGGGAATCCCCATAAGGTTAACAGCTGATCTTTCAGCAGAAACTCTGCAAGCCAGAAGGGAGTGGCAGGACTTATTTAAAGTGATGAAGGAGAAAAACCTACAACCAAGATTACTCTACCCAGCAAGGATCTCATTCAGATTTGAGGGAGAAATTAAAACCTTTACAGACAAGCAAAAGCTGAGAGAGTTCAGCACCACCAAACCAGCTTTACAACAAATGCTAAAGAACTTCTCTAGGCAGGAAACACAAGAGAAGGAAAAGACCTACAAAAACAAACCCCACACAATTAAGAAAATGATCATAGGAACATACATATTGATAATTACCTTCAATGTAAATGGATTAAATACTCCAACCAAAAGACACAGACTGGCTGAATGGATACAAAAACAAGACCCGTATATATGCCACCTACAAGAGACCCACTTCAGACCTAGGGACACATACAGACTTAAAGTGAGGGGATGGAAAAATATATTACATAAAAATGGAAATCAAAAAAAAGCTGGAGTAGCAATTCTCATATCAGACAAAACAGACTTTAAAACAAAGACTATTACAAGTCAAAAAGAAGGAGACTACATAATGATCAAGGGATCAATCCAAGTAGAGGATATAACAATTGTAAATATTTATACACCCAACATAGGGGCACCTCAATACATAAGGCAAATACTAACGGCCATAAGAGGGGAAATCGACAGGAACACAATCATAGTTTGGGACTTTAACACACCACTTTCACCAATGGACAGATCATCCAAAATGAAAATAAATAAGGCAAAACAAACTTTAAATGATACATTAAACAAGATGGACTTATGTGATATTTATAGAACATTACTTCCAAAAACAACAGAACACATATTCTTCTCAATTGTTCATGGAACATTCTCAAGGATAGATCATATGTTGTGTCACAAATCAAGCCTTGGTAAATTTAAGAAAATTGAAATCCTATCAAATATCATTTCTGACCACAACGCTATGAGACTAGATATCAATTACAGGAAAAAGTTGGTAAAAAATACAAACAAATGGAGGCTAAACAACACACTACTTCATAACCAAGAGATCACTGAAGAAATCAAAGAGGAAATCAAAAAAACCTGGAAACAAATGACAATGAAAACACGACAACCCAAAGCCTATGGGATGCAGCAATAGCAGTTCTAAGAGTGAAGTTTATAGCAATACAATCTTACATAAAGAAACAAGAAACATCTCAAATAAACAAGTTGTTTATGGTTGTTAAGCAATTACAGAAGGAAGAACAAAAAAAACACAAAAGTTAGCAGAAGGAAAGAAATCATAAAGATCGGATCAGAAATAAATGAAAAAGAAATGAAGGAAATGACAGCAAAGATCAATAAAACTAAAAGTTGGTTCTTTGAGAAGATAAAATTGATAAACCATTAGCTAGACTCATCAAGAAAAAAAGGGAGAAGACTCAAATCAACAGAATTAGAAATGAAGAACGAGAAGTAACAACTGACACTGCAGAAATACAAAGGATCATGAGAGATTACTACAAGCAACTCTATGCCAATAAAATAGACAATCTGGAAGCAATGGACAAATTCTTAGACATGCACAACATTCCAAAACTGAACCAGGAAGAAATAGAAAATATGAACAGACCAAAAACAAACACTGAAATTGAAGCTTTGATTAAATATCTTCCAACAAACAAAAGCCCAGGACCAGATGGTTTCACAGGTGATTTCTATCAAACATTTAGAGAAGAGCTAACACCTATCCTTCTCAAACTCTTCCAAGATATAGCAGAGGGAGGAACACTCCCAAACTTATTTTACGAAGCCACCATCACCCTGATACAAAAACCAGACAAAGATGTCACAAGGAAAGAAAACTACAGGCCAATATCACTGGTGAACATAGATGCAAAAATCCTCAAAAAAATACTAGCAAACAGAATCCAACAGCACATTAAAAGGATCATACAACGTGATCAAGTGGGATTTATCCCAGTAATGCAAAGATTTTTCAATATACACAAATCAATCAATGTGATACACGATATTAACAAATTGAAGGAGAAAAATCATATGATCGTCTCAATAGGTACAGAAAAACTTTTGACATAATTCAACACCCATTTATGATAAAAACCCTCCAAAAAGAAGGCATAGAGGGAACTTTCCTCAACATAATAAAGGCCATATATGACAAACTCACAGCCATCATCATCCTCAATGTTGAAAAACTGAAACCATTTCCACTAAGATCAGGAACAAGAAAAAGTTGCCCACTCTCACCACTATTATTCACCATAGCTTTGGAAGTGTTAGCCACAGCAATCAGAGAAGAAAAAGAAATAAAAGGAATCCAAATTGGAAAAGAAGAAGTAAAGCTGTCCTTGTTTGCAGATGACCTGATAGTATACATACAGAATGCTAAAGATGCTACTAGAAAACTACTAGAACTAATCAATGAAGTTGGTAAAGTTGCAGGATACAAAATTAATGCACAGAAATCTCTTGCATTCCTATACACTAATGAGGAAAATTTTGAAAGTGAAATTTAGAAAACACTCCCACTTACGATTGCAGCAAAAAGAATAAAATATCTAGGAATAAACCTAACTAAGGAGACAAAAGACCTGTACTCAGAAAATTATAAGGCACTGATGAAAGAAATTAAATATGTACAAATAGATGAAGAGATATACCATGTTCTTGGATTGGAAAATTCAACATTCTGAAAATGAATACACTACTCAAAGCAATCTACAGATTCAATGCAATCCCTATCAAACTACCACTGGCATTTTTCACAGAACTAGAACAAAAAATTTCACAATTTGTATGGAGACACAAAAGACACCGAATAGCCAAAGCAATCTTGAGAAAGAAAAACAGAGGTGGAGGAATCAGGCTCTCTGACGTCAGTCTATACTACAAAGCTACAATAATCAAGACAGTATGGCACTGGCACCAAAACAGAAATATAGGTCAATGGAACAGAATAGAAAGCCCAGAGATATACTCATGCACATATGGTCACCTTTTCTTTGATAAAGGAGGCAAGAATATACAGTGGAGAAAAGACAGCCACTTCAATAAGTGGTGCTGGGAAAACTGGACAGCTACATGTAAAAGAATGAAATTAGAACACTCCCTAACACCATACACAGATATAAACTCAAGGGCTTCCCTGGTGGCACAGTGGTTGAGAATCTGCCTGCCAATGCAGGGGACATGGGTTCGAGCCCGGGTCTGGGAAGATCCCATATGCCGTGGAGCAACTGCGCCCGTGAGCCAAAACTACTGAGCCTGTGCGTCTGGAGCCTGTGCTCCCAACAAGAGAGGCTGTGATGGTGAGAGGCCCGCGCACCACGATGAAGAGTGGCCCCCACTTGCCACAACTAGAGAAAGCCCTCACACAGAAACGAAGACCCAACACAGCCATAAATAAATAAAAAATAAAAATAAAAATAAAAATAAAAGACCTGGCACAGCCTAGTTAATTAATTAATTATTAAAATAAAAAAAGAAATAAACTGAAAATGGATTAAAGACCAGACACTATAAAACTCTTAGAGGAAAACATAGGCAGAACACTCTATGCCATAAATCACAGCAAGATCCTTTTTGACCCACCTCCTAGAGAAATGGAAATAAAAACAAAAATAAACAAATGGGACCTAATGCAACTTAAAAGCTTTTGCACAGCAAAGGAAACCATAAACAAGACCAAAACACAACCCTCAGAATGGGAGAAAGTATTTGCAATTGAAGCAACTGACAAAAGATTAATCTCCACTATTTACAAGCAGCTCAATATCAAAATAACAAACAACCCAATCCAAAATTAGGCAGAAGACCTAAATAGACATTTCTCCAAAGAAGATATACAGATTGCCAACAAACACATGAAAGAATGCTCAACATCATTAATCATTAGAGAAATGCAAATCAAAACTACAATGAGATATCATCTCACACCGGTCAGAATGGCCATCATCAAAAAGTCTACAAACAATAAATGCTGGAGAGGGTGTGGAGAAAAGGGCACCCTCTTGCACTGTTGGTGGGAATGTAAATTGATACAGCCACTATGGAGAACACTATGGAGGTTCCTTACAAAACTAAAAATAACACTACCACATGACCCAGCAATCCCACTACTGGGCATATACACTGAGAAAACCATAATTCAGGAAGAGTCATGTACCACAATGTTCATTGCAGCTCTATTTACAATAACCAGGACATGGAAGCAACCTAAGTGCCCATCAACCTATGAATAGCTAAAGAAGATGTGGCACATATATACAATGCAATATTACTCAGCCATAAAAAGAAACGAAATTGTTTTTTGTAGTGAGGTGGATGGACCTAGACTGTGTCATACCGAGTGAAGTAAGTCAGAAAGAGAAAAACAAATATAGTATGCTAACACATATATATAGAATCTAAAAAAAAAACAAAAACAAAAACTGGTCATGAAGAACCAAGGGGCAAGATGAGAATATAGACGCAGACCTAGTAGAGAATGTACTTGAGGATATGGGGAGGGGAAGGGTAAGCTGGGACAAAATGAGAGAGTGGCATGGACATATATACACTGCCTAATGTAAAATAGATAGCTAATGGGAAGCAGCTGCATAGCACAGGGAGATCAGCTCGGTACTTTGTGACCACCTAGAGGTGTGGGATATGGAGGGTGGAGGGACGGAGACACAAGAGGGAAGAGATATGCTGACATATGTATATGTATAACTGATTCAATTTGTTATAAAGCAGAAACTAACACACCATTGTAAAGCAATTATACTCCAATAAAGATGTTAAAAAAAATAAATAAAATAAAATAAAATAGATAGCTAATGGGAAGCAGCTTCATAGCACAAGGAAATCAGTTCAGTGCTTTTTCATTCACCTCTAGGTGACCACCTAGAGGGGTGGGATAGGGCTGGTGAGAGGGAGACGAAAGAGGGAGGGGATATGGGGATATATGTATACATATAGCTGATTCACTTAGTTATAAGGAAGAAACTAACACAACAATGTAAAGCAAGTACACTTCAATAAAGATGTTTAAAAAAATAAAATAAAGAGCTATCAAAAAAAAAACCATAAAAAACAAAAAAAAACCCCAAATAATGGAATTGAATTAATGAAGTTATTAAAAAATGAACAACCAGAAATTAACTTAATTATTAACTAAATACCAGAATTGTTTTATAATCAGTTAGTACTTACAGGGTATGCATTATATGTCTTAATTAATCTAAATTAAGTGTGCAATTAAGAAACTTAGGATAATTCAGTTTTAATGAGGTGCTTTTAATTCTAGAAAATTTAATGCTGCATAATTTGGGTGAAATGTCTGCTTCTCTTAGGAGGAAGATATCATTACAATACCTCATATGTGACAACATTATATAGTCACTTAATGATGTCTCTGGGGTTTTTTGCAAAACCTACCTTTAGAGTCAAAACTAAATGGGAAGTCAGGTTAGTAATCCACGACATGAGAGAAGCACATACAAGCAACTATTGAAATTCAACTAATTCCCGGGTATAAATTATTAGGTTTAGAATGTGCCAGGTTAATGTGGCATAGCCATAGCTCTCTGTAGAAAAGAAGCTAAAAAGGACACCTGTGAACAACTTTTAGTGAAAGAGTTTCTTTTGATGGTATTGGCTATATCTAAATACCATATCACCATCTGTCTGGCTCAAACTTCTACTGTTGGCTTCCTTAAAAGGATAAATATGTAGCATTAAATAATTCTCTCTTTTTTAAGATCAATGTTGATAGTATTTCAATAACAAGACATAAGGGGATAATAGAGATTCAACTTTGTAGGCTGATGCATAAGGCCTGGAGAGGAAAGTAAAAATTTATAGATGTTGTCGAAATGGAAAATTTTATGAAACTGTATCACAGAGAATTTAGCAAAGAACGAAATCAGAAAGTAGGTAAAGAGGGCTTATGTTTAACAATAATTCTCAAAGTTTGACACCTAGAACACTGAGCTTTCCATGATTTTTTCAGCGGATCCCTGAGGTCAAAACTGTTTTCATACTATTAATAAGATTTTATTTGGCTTTTTCACAGTGCTGGCATTTATACCAAAGTTGCAAAAAAAAATACTGGGTAAAACAACTGATGCTTTAGCATGAATCAAGGCAGTGGCACTTGTATTATTGTATTCTTGCTGCCACATGCTCACTGTACAAATAATGGCAGTTTAATTGAAGAATAAACTTGATGAAGCAGTAAACATTATTAATTTAATTAAATATTGACTCTTGAGTTCACATGTTTTTAGTATTCTGTGTAAAGAAATTGAAAGTTTTCGTAAAGCAGTTTTGCTGCCCGTGTACAATGATCAAATTAAAGTACTTACACAATTGTTTGGGTTATGAGCTGAGCTAGCCACTTTTTGTGGAATACTATTTTTGCTTGAAAGAATGATTAACAGACAAACCATAGTTTCTCAGACTTGAATACCTGGCATACATTATCTTGAGAATTAAGGAAGTGAAACTTCCATTTCAAGGAGAACTACTGACAATATTTGTGATCAATAATAAAATTTGAGCTTGCAAGCAAAAACTAGAATTTTGGAAATCTTGTATCCTGTATCATGAACTTAACAAATTCCCAATCCTAAAATACTTTGTAAGTGAAATTAATAGTAAAACTAATGAATCTAATGTTTTGTATAACTAAATGTGTTACTATTTGGAAAAACTGCGTAACTCAGTAAACAAATATTTTCCAAAAGATGTTACAAAGCTATGCATGTTTTGGTAAATTGACCATACAAAATAAAGGTAAACCAATGAATTTTGAGCTAGGAGAGTTTGAAATTTCATTGACATGGCTTTAGATTCCACATGGCAACTATTTTTAAGAAAATATTCCTGTATTTTCCTGTATTGTCAAAGAAGAATGCCCATAACTATATGGAAGAGTTATGAAAATACTTTTTCTGAACATGGATTTTTTGCGTATAATTTAACCAAAATTTGTTCATCACAGATTGAATAAAGGAGCAGATAAGGGAATCCAGCTGTCTTCTTTTTGGCCAGACATTAAAGATATTTGAAAACATTATAAAATAATGTCACTCTATCACTAATTTGGGGAAGAAATATAGGCTGTTTATAAAAATCTCTTATTGATATTAATGTGTAATCAGTTCACTATTGTTAATTTAAATGACATAAATAACAATGATAAATTTAATGGTTCTTTTTAGATTTTTAATATGGTGAATATCAACATATCTGACTGAGATAAACAGAAGCTTTTTGAAGGTCTTCTATAATTTTAAGAATGTAAAGGGACTCTTGAGAACTACTAGGCTTTATGTTTTATTAATTACCTATAAAATGTGTATGAGTGTACCATAATAATGACCAGTACAAAGACATGTAGCAAAAGTCTAAAGAAAGCAAATTATTATGAATATAAATTCAGAAGAGGACAACAAGGAAATGCAATCACAGAAAGACCCTGGGGCACTACAGTGTTGCTGAGAATGTTCTGATTCTTAAGTTGGGTGTAGAGTTTATGGATAGCATTATTATTATGTACTTCATAATGTACATATATTCTGTTATATCAACTATTTGAAATTTTTAAATATAGAAGTAGAATTCTAAATAGCAATTGATTGAAAGATAGAATGGTAAAACTTAGAGGGCAGTTGGAGTATGAAAATGCCTTATTTGTCAAGAGAATAAAAACATCTAATAATTTTGGCTTTTCTTAGGGAAAAAAGAAAGATGAATATGTGAAAAATTGGAAGGTAAAATAATACTAATCTAAGCTTTAAATTCTGAACAATGAGTAATAAAAGAGGAACAATGAATTTTTAATTAAAGACAATGAATTTTTAATTAAAGACAGGAATATTTTAAAAAGGAAACAAAGAAAAACACCATAAACAGAAAACTGTAAATAAATCTCAGTGAATCAGTAATTATAAAATATGCAATTGAATTAACATTGTTTTTAAAATAGTCCCTAAAATTACATTTAAAATTAAAACAAAATACTTTTATATGCTACTTAAAGGACAATTTAAAATGACAGACAGGATAAAGGATTGGAGAAGATAACTAAAATAATAAAGGTATAGTAATAGAATTTGACTTATAAAGCAGTAAAAAAGAGCAGCATAAAATATTAGAGAAAGGCAGCAATCTACACAGATGAACAAAGTTATAAGAAAAGTGGACAAACTTTCAATGTTAGCATTATAATTCTCAGATATACTTCTTTTAGAATTTGATGTAATAAAGAAAACAATATGAAATTTGCATAATAGAGAGATTGACCACAACACTAGTGTATCTTTCTAAGAAAGAAAATTTTAGTTAAATCACAAAATACAACACAGAAAGGAAACGAGATAACAGATAAAGTGAAAAAATAAGTGACTGATTGGTTTATGCATATATAACTTATAAGAAACAAAAACAGAATTTTTAAGGAACTCATTAATTCACATGCAAAGGGTAGATAGCAATAAAAATGTGGGCAAAGTATATAAAAAGATAATTCACAGAAACGGACAACAAAGATACATGAAAAAGTGTTACACTTAATTAGTAATCAGAAGAATGAAAATCAAAACAAAAGAATGAGATAAAATTTTACACTAGACTAGCAAACATTTAAAATCCAATAATTAGGGTGTAGAAAGATGATTCTTTATATATTTTAGAGGATGTGTAAATCAGTACAATTATTTTGGAAAGTAATTTTTCAGTACCAAGTAAAACTGAAAATTTGCATGCCTTCACCCAGTTCAATTTCACTTCATCCTGCTAAGGAAGTTCTTGCCCATGTGTTTGAAGAGACGTGCATAGAAATGTTCCTAGCAGCATTTCTAGCAATGTGAAAAAACTGGAGGAAACATTTTATAACAGGTTGATATAAATGTCAGTGTATTAATTGACTGGAATATTATTATACAGCCATTGAAATTAATGAACTAGTGATATATGTATATCAACATAGATACCAAAATCATAGCATTGTATGAAACAAAAGTAAGATGTATACATGCATAGATGATAGAAAGATAGATAGACCTGTATGTATGAATATGTGTGTGTATGTGTATCCCATATAATATATTTAAATTTATTTACATTTTAAAATAAATAAAATAATATTACCTGCTATTTCTAAGTACATATATTTTGTAACTGAACAAAAACACGTTTACGATATTATTTCTGTTTCTAAAAAGCTAGAATCTAGGGCTGTTGATAAAATTGATTAGAGGAAACAGAGAACAGGTTAGAGGCTTGTTTTAATGCACAGAACTAGGGATAAAGTCTAAGGAGAAAAAAACAGGAACTTATATTTATAAGCAATACTTTTTCTTTTTATTAAATAAAAGTAACTGAGGCAACTTTAAATATATACAGCTGCTTATACATCTCTTTCTCCAGGAGAACTTTTATTTTAAGACTTGTCTCTCTCTTGGAATAAAAGTTTGTGTTCCCTAATATTGAATTGTATGGATTTCTTCATAAGAAATATCTCCTTTGATTATATGAAAAGTGTCTTTACTCCTAGATCTTTTCTAATTAGAATACATTTTAGAAGAAGAAAAAGGCAAACCTTAATTTAAATAGTAGCATGGTGTACTTAAGACACTCCAAAGATGCTTCTGAAATTATTGGTTTCTGAGAGAAAAAAACTCCTATCCAGCCTCTCCCCAGCTGCTCCTAATGGTAATTTTAATTACAAGTTCATTTTTGTAACATTACTGGTAGATTAGAAACAGATGATAGACATTACTAATTGCTGTGCATAAAACACTGTATTTCAAAACCTAACTTGCCTGCCACAGATTTTGACTGATTTATGAAAATGGTTTTGTTTCTTCTATTAAGTGAATCACTAATCAAAACAATGCAGCTTTTCCAATCATTCCCAATTTCCTTATGTTATACTCAACACTTAGCCTAGCCAAGCTTCCTGCCTAGGCTCTCTCTCTTTCTCTCATCATTTTCCATCATCTTTCTGAGAGTTGGTATTTTAAATTCAAGGTATAGAAAGTGGTGAAATAACTTGGCATGAGAGACGTGGACAAATGTTACATTTAAATGGGATCGGACATTAAAATTTACTCTGTAGATTATCTGGAGGGTTGCATACGAGGGATGAAACATTCTGAAATATGCATTTGGTAACAAATAAACCCAAGGCTCAAAGTAGAATCCTACCAATGGTGCTTCCCACAGGCTGGGAAAAATTTACCATACCACTATCTCAAACTGTATGTGACTGATTCAGCCTTCCTCCACCCACTCATCCACTGCCCACTAAGATGGCTACTGCCTCCCCAAGTCCTAATATAGGACCAGATGGGTGTATATTCCTGGCTCTTACCAAAAATAGCAGACTTTAGGGGTCAGGCCCTGGCCCAAGTAACTCACACATCTTTTCAAAAATGGACTTAAAATTCAATCACACTTATTGGCATTTAAATTAATTTATGATCAATTTGAAATAGCTAGATGTATGTACAAGGCCTACAAGCTTATACTACTTTAGCAAAGAGTCTGTTGGCCAGAGAAAGAACATGTCATGAAAACTTGAGAATGAGTCCCCTTCTGGTGATAGTCCACCAGGTAATTTTGAATAACTCTCCTACTGAAACAAAGTAGTAGAATTAGAGAAACAAAGACAGATATAATTCCTAGCTGGATTAAGTTGATGTGGGATTTTAGACTAAAAGTCTCCTGTCAGAAGTAAATTTGATAAGTCACTGTGACTAAAAAATCAATAGTAATAAAAAAAAGAGAGAGAGAGAGACTTTCAATGGATTCAGAAAAGTGGTACCCATCACAGGTTTTAAATAATCATGTTTAGGATTTTCAAGGATAGATTAAAAAATTGAACAAATAATATGAAATTTAAAAAGCAGAACTACTAGAATTTAAAAATAAAATTGAAACTTAGAACTCAGTAGATGAGTTTAAATCAAATTAAGTATGAAAGAAAAATGAAATAGTAAACAAACAAACAAAAAGAGTTCAGAAGAAGATACCTAGAATGAAGCACAGGGAGATAAAATGATAGAAAATGCAGAAAAGATCATAAATGATATTCAGTATAAGGTGAAAAATATTAACATAGGATTAACTGAAATCCCGAAAGTAAGGGAGAGAATAAGACAAAAGTAATATTTAAAGAGATAATGACTAAGAATTTTGCAAATCTGATTTTTAAAAAATAATGCCTAACTCAAAAAGCACTACAGATAAAAGTAACACATACCCAGAGAAAGAGCAAGAGTGTGTGTGTGAGAGAGAGAGAAAGCCATAACATATATCAGATTGAAGTTGTTGAAAATTACAGAGGAGAAATATCTTAAGCATCAAGGGTAGGGAGATGTGGTGTAGGAGATGTGGTATAGAGTATCTTCAAAATAACATACATGGATATTTGATTTTCTTACACAAACAATGGACGCCAGGAGAAATGGAATGATATCTTCAAATTGTTGAAATAAAATAACTGCAAATCTGGACCTACACAAAAAGCTACCCAAAAGTACATATTCTTATCAAATACAAATGTCACATTTAGCAAAACTGATCATTTGTCATGTTAAAAAATCAACACTCTACAAATTTTAAAGGACTAAAATTATACAAAGTATATTCATTAAAATAGTAGAAAATAAGTAGAAATTAAATAATGAAATAATAACTTGCAATTCACCATATGCTCAGAAATTAAGAACTATACTTCTGAAAAACCCATGAGTCAAAGCACAAGTTACAATTGAAATTGGAAAATACTTTGAACTTAATAAAATATAAAATAGAAACTTAAGATATAGCTCTATAGCTAATGTCTTCCTTGGAGAGACAATTATAACTTTAAATGCATAAATTTAAAAAAAGAAGAATGAATGAGAATCAATGAGCTAAGCATCCATCTCAAGCATTCAAAAACAGAATAGCAAATAAAACACCAACAAATTAGAATGAATAAACATGTAATAAAAAAAAAAGGAGGAAAAAATAAAATAGAAGTTTTTCAGGACAATCTCACTAATACAAATAGTGAGATATAATGAATAATACATCAAGACCTGTGTTTATTCCAGAACTTTACGGTACATTTTAAAATTAAAAATTAATCAATGGAATTCACTATTAGTAAAACTACAAAGCCAAAAGTTTGTGCTTTGAAAAACTAGTAAAATTGATAAATATGTGTCAAGACTGTTCAATAAAAAGAGGAGCACAAATGAACTTTATGAGGGATTTAAAAGGGGACATTACTTCAGTTTCTACAGCCTTTAAAAAGATTAGAAGAGGCCATTATAATAATTTTATGCCAATAAATTTGAAATTTTTACAAATTGAAAAATACCAAAGACGTATCCAATGAATACAAGGATAAGTAGAAAAACTGTATATTCTTATAACTCTTAAAAATGTTGAATTCATAATTTAAAACTTTCTCCCAACAAATACTAGGTCCAGTTAATTTACTCCAAAACTTTTAAGCGGAAATAATATTGATCTTACACAAGTTATTTCAAAAGTAGAATTACCAACTGTGGCTATCATAACCTTGAAACCAAAAGTTGACCAGGATATAACTAAATCAATTAAATCTCACTTATTACCTTATATACAAAAAATCCTAAGCAAAATATCAGCAAACAGAATCCCATAATATGTAAGTGATAATACTTCAAAACTTGGGATTATTCCAGCAGTATATTGTAGACTTCACAAGTTAAAAAATCACTGCAGTCCTTAATTTGAAAATAAAGGAGAAGACTCACATGATGCTCTCAGTAGAAAAAGCAAAACACTGATGAAATTCAACATTTTCTCATAATAAAAACTCTGAGCAAACAATGACTAGGGAAAAAAAAACTTTCATAATTTTATAAATGGGTACCTGTAAAAAATTACAGAATTCATACTTAATGAAGAAATGTTGAGAGTTTACTGCCTGAAATCAGGAATGAGACAAGGATATCCAATTTAATTTATCTTTCAAATCGAAATCTACAATTGTAGATTGTAGTACTTTGTACTACGATTCAACAATTGTACTGAATATCATGGCAATAAATTTTTTAAAAAGATATTATAAATGTTGAAGAGATGATAATAAAACTGTCATTATTTATAGATGGCATAATGATGTATATAGAAAATGCTGAGGATAAATTATGAAAATCCGTGAGTGAATTTAGTGAAGTTGTGGCAGGCTATATTTTCCAAGATACATGTAACAAGGTCTCCCATCCATCATTCTCTTCAACATGTGATTTTGACAATCTACCCATTGAGAGATGAAGTTTATGGTCCTCTCCTTGAATCTGGACAAACCTCTAACTATGGAGGAAGTGTTACCATTCGAGTTATGAGGCTAGTTTATAAAAGGTGATGCAGCTTCTGTTTAATCCTCTTGGGACAGTTGCGCTTGGGACTCAAGTTTCATGCTGTGAGTGAGCCCATCCCGTGTAAATAGGACACATATAGGTGCTCTGGCAAACAGTCAATACTTGAGATTCTAGTCAACAGCCAGCATCAACTGCTGGATATGTCAATGAGGAAGTCTTAGAGATGACTGTATTCCCAGATAGTATCTGACCACTACCACATGAGAGATTCTGGGCAAAAAATGCCTTGATGAGCCCACTCAACACCCAGAACCCTGACAAATACTAACAAAGTGACTATTGTTTTAAGACAACGTTTTAAAAGTGATTATTCTTCAACAAGGAATTACTAGGTCAGTATATTAAAAAAGCAATTTAGAAAATAAAATATTAAAAATGGTATGAAAATATAAAAGATAATGAAAGATGTACAACAACATTTTCTTAGAAGAAAACAAAATGTTATGGGAAATATTAAGGATTTTACAATGTCCATTGACTAAAATATTCAATAATATAAAGTTGTCAATTTTCCTCAAGATTTTCTATATATAAATTGCAATCCAATTAAAATACAAGTGTGTGTGTGTGTGTGTGTGTGTGTGTGTGTTTGCATATGGAAATGGACAAGCTAATTTTAAAATTTTATGGAAATGTGAGCAAGAATAGACAGGACAATCCTAAATAAGAAAAATAAATTTAAGGCCTTTGACTGCTAAATATCAAGCCTTATTACAAAGCTACTGTAACTGAGACATTGCATTATCAGTACAAGGATATATACATAGAAAATGGAAGAAATGAGAGTAAATAAATGGACTAAAAAATTCATGTACACTTGCTTTCTCACAAGGTGACACTGAAGAACAATGAAGAAAGCAAGATCTCTTTTACGAATGGAACCAGGTCAAATTGGCATTTATATGGAGGAAAAAATGTTTGATCCCTACTATGGGAAATCCAGTAGGATGGCAGATATAAATATAAAAGGTAAAATCAATCATCTAGAAGAAAACAAAGGAGAGAATTTTAACAAAATTTCTTTCAAAACTGTATAAAAAGCATTAACCATAAAAGAAAAGATCAATAAATAATACCATATTAAAATTAAGAATTTCTGTTCATATTAAAGGAATGAGAAGAGAAGCTATTGAGTGAGGAAAATATGTACAACACATGTTTCTGACAAATGGCCTACATCCAGAATGTTAAAGACCTTCTACACAGTAAAAAGAACAAGTCAACCTAATAGGAGACTGGGTGAGTGACTTGAATAAGCCTTTTTAGAGAGGAAATGGAAATTTTCACTCTACATTTAGAAAGAGACTCACTCTCATTAATATCCAAGAAAATGCAAGCAAAACCACATGGAAATATCATTACATTCAGAACAGAATGTTTAAAAATAAAAAGATTGACAAATTGGTGAAGATTTGGAGCAATTAGAATGCTCATACCCTGCTGGTAGTAGTATCAATTTAAACAAATGCTTTAAAAAAGAGTTTGGTGGGAGGATTAACCAAGGTGGCAGAGTAGAAGGACGTGCTCTCACTCCCTCTTGCGAGAGCACCAGAATCACAACTGGCTGCTGGACAATCATTGACAGGAAGACCCTGGACTTCACCAAGGAGGATACCCCACGTCCAAGGACAGAGGAGAAGCCACAGTGAGATGGTAGGAGGGGCGCAATCAGAGTAAAATTTAATCCCATAACTGCTGGGTGGGTGACTCACAGACTGGCGAACACTTATACCACAGAAGTCCACCCACTGGAGTGAAGTTTCTGAGCCCCACGTCAGGCTTCCAAACCTGGGTGTCTGGCAACGGGAGGAGGAATTCCTAGAGAATCAGACTTTGAAGCCTAGTGGGAATTGATTGCAGAACTTCTACAGGACTGGGGGAAACAGAGACCCCACTCTTGGAGGGCACACACAAAGTAGTGTGTGCATCGGGACCCAGGGGAAGGAGCAGTGACCCTGGGGGAGACTGAACCAGACCTACCTGCTGGTGTTGGGGGGTCTCCTGCAGAGGCGGGGGGTGGCTCTGTTTCACTGTGGGGACAAGGACTCTGGCAGCGGAGGTTCTGGGGAGTGCTCCTTGGCGTGAGCCCTCCCAGAGTCTGCCATTAGCCCCACCAAAGAGCCCAGGTAGGCTCCAGTGTTGGGTTCCCTCAGGCAAAACAACCAACAGAGAGGGAGCCCAGCCCCACCCATCAAGAGTCAAGTGGATTAAAGTTTTACTGAGCTCTGACTGCCAAAGCAACAGTCAGCTCTACCCACCACCAGAGCCTCCCATCAAGCCTCTTAGATAGCCTCAACCACCAGAGGGCAGACAGCAGAAGCAAGTAAAAGTACAATCCTGCAGCCTGTGGAACAAAAAGCACATTCACAGAAAGATAGACAAGATGAAAAGACAGAGGACTATATACCAGATGAAGGAACAAGAAAAAACCCCAGAAAAACAACTAAATGAAGTGGAGATAGGCAACCTTCCAGAAAAAGAATTCAGAATAATGATAGTGAAGATGATCCAGGACCTCGGAATAAGAATGGAGGCAAAGATCGAGAAGATGCAAGAAATGATTAACAAAGACCTAGAAGAATTAAAGAACAAATAAACAGAGATGACCAATACAATAACTGAAATGAAAACTACACTAGAAGGAATCAATAGCAGAATAACTGAGGCAGAAGAACGGATAAGTGACCTGGAAGACAGAATGGTGGAATTCACTGCTGCAGAACAGAATAAAGAAAAAAGAATGAAAAGAAATGAAGACAGCCTAAGAGACCTCTGGGACAACATTAAAGGCAACAACATTCACATTATAGGGGTCCCAGAAGGTGAAGAGAGAGAGAAAGGACCAGAGAAAATATTTGAAGAGATTATAGTCGAAAACTTCCCTAACATGGGAAAGGAAATAGCCACCCAAGTCCAGGAAGCACAGAGAGTCCCATACAGGATAAACCCATAGAGAAACACACCGAGACACATAGTAATCAAAGTGGCAAAAATTAAAGACAAAGAAAAATTATTGAAAGCAGCAAGGGAAAAATGACAAATAACATACAAGGGAACTCCCATAAGGTTAACAGCTGATTTCTCAGCAGAAACTCTGCAAGCCAGAAGGGAGTGGCATGATATACTTAAAGTGATGAAAGGGAAGAACATACAACCAAGATTACTCTACCCGGCAAGGATCTCATTTAGATTTGATGGAGAAATCAAAAGCTTTACAGACAAGCAAAAGCTAAGAGAATTCAGCACCACCAAACCAGCTCTACAACAAATACTAAAGGAACTTCTCTAAGTGGGAAACAGAAGAGAAGAAAAGTACCTACAAAAACAAACCCAAAACAATTAAGAAAATGGTCATAGGAACATACATATCGATAATTACCTTAAACGTGAATGGAATAAATGCCCCAACCAAAAGACATAGACTGGCTGAATGGATACAAAAACAAGACCCATATATATGCTGTGTATAAGAGACCCACTTTAGACCTAGGGACACATACAGACTGAAAGTGAGGGGATGGAAAAAGATATTCCATGCAAATGGAAATCAAAAGAAAGCTGGAGTAGCTATACTCATATCAGATAAAATAGACTTTAAAATAAAGAATGTTACGAGAGACAAGGAAGAACACTACATAATGATCAAGGGATCAATCCAAGAAGAAGATATAACAATCATAAATATATATGCACCCAACATAGGAGCACCTCAATACATAAGGCAACTGCTAACAGCTATAAAAGAGGAAATCGACAGTAACACAATCATAGTGGGGGACTTTAACACCTCACTTACACCAATGGACAGATCATCCAAAATGAAAATAAATAAGGAAACAGAAGCTTTAAATGACACAATAGACCAGATAGATTTAATTGATATATTTAGGACATTCCATCCAAAAACAGCAGATTACACGTTCTTCTCAAGTGCACACGGAACATTCTCCAGGATAGATCACATCTTGGGTCACAAATCAAGCCTCAGTAAATTTAAGAAAATTGAAATCATATCAAGCATCTTTTCTGACCACAACGCTATGAGAGTAGAAATGAACTACAGGGAAAAAAATGTAAAAAAGACAAACACATGGAGGCTAAACAATACGTTACTAAATAACCAAGAGATCACTGAAGAAATCAAAGAGGAAGTCAAAAAATACCTAGAGACAAATGACAATGAAAACACGACGACCCAAAACCTATGGGATGCAGCGAAAGCAGTTCTAAGAGGGAAGTTTATAGCTATACAAGCCTACCTAAAGAAACAAGAAAAATCTCAAGTAAACAATCTAACCTTACACCTAAAGAAACTAGAGAAAGAAGAACAAACAAAACCCAAAGTTAGCAGAAGGGAAGAAATCATGAAGATCAGAGCAGAAATAAATGAAATAGAAACAAAGAAAACAATAGCAAAGATCAATAAAACTAAAAGTTGGTTCTTTGAGAAGATAAACAAAATTGATAAGCCATTAGCCAGACTCATCAAGAAAAAGAGGGAGAGGACTCAAATCAATAAAATCAGAAATGAAAAAGGAGAAGTTACAACAGACACTGCAGAAATACAAAGCATCCTAAGAGACTACTACAAGCAACTTTATGCCAATAAAATGGACAACCTGGAAGAAATGGACAAATTTTTAGAAAGGTATAACCTTCCAAGACAGAACCAGGAAGAAGCAGAAAATATGAACAGACCAATCACAAGTAATGAAATTGAAACTGTGATTAAAAATCTTCCAGCAAACAAAAGTCCAGGACCAGATGGCTTCACAGGTGAATTCTATCAAACATTTAGAAAAGAGCTAACACCTATCCTTCTCAAACTCTTCCAAAAAATTGCAGAGGAAGGACACTCCCAAACTCATTCTATGAGGCCACCATCACCCTGATACCAAAACCAGACAAAGGCACTACAAAAAAAGAAAATTACAGACCAATATCACTGATGAATATAGATGCAAAAATCCTCAACAAAATACTAGCAAACAGAATCCAACAACACATTAAAAGGATCATACACAACAATCAAGTGGGATTTATCCCAGGGATGCAAGGATTCTTCAATATACGCAAATCAATCAATGTGATACACCATATTAACAAATTGAAGAATAAAAACCATATGATCATCTCAATAGATGTAGAAAAAGCTTTTGACAAAATTCAACACCCATTTATGATAAAAACTCTCCAGAAAGTGGGCGTAGAGGGAACCTACCTCAACATAATAAAGGCCATATATGACAAACCCACAGCAAACATCATTCTCAATGGTGAAAAACTGAAAGCATTTCCTCTAAGATCAGGAACGAGACAAGGATGTCCACTCTCACCACTATTATTCAACATAGTTCTGGAAGTCCTAGCCATGGCAATCAGAGAAGAAAAAGAAATAAAAGGAATACAAATTGGAAAAGAAGAAGTAAAACTGTCACTGTTTGCAGATGACATGATACTATACATAGAGAATCCTAAAACTGCCACCAGAAAACTGCTAACGCTAATTAATGAATATGGTAAAGTTGCAGGATACAAAATGAATGCACAGAAATCTGTCACATTCCTATACACTAATGATGAAAAATCTGAAACAGAAATTATGGAAACACTCACATTTACCATTGCAACAAAAAGAATAAAATACCTAGGAATAAACCTACCTAGGGAGACAAAAGACCTGTATGCAGAAAACTATAAGACACTGATGAAAGAAATTAAAGATGATACCAACAGATGGAGAGATATACCATGTTCTTGGATTGGAAGAATCAACATTGTGAAAATGAGTATACTACCCAAAGCAATCTACAGATTCAATGCAATCCCTATCAAATTACCAATGGCATTTTTTACGGAGCTAGAACAAATCATCTTAAAATTTGTATGGAGACACAAAAGACCCTGAATAGCCAAAGCAGTGTTGAGGCAAAAAAAGGACCTGGAGGAATCAGACTCCCTGACTTCAGACTATACTACAAAGCTACAGTAATCAAGACAATATGGTCCTGGCACAAAAACAGAAACATAGATCAATGGAACAAGATAGAAAGCCCAGAGATTAACCCACGCACCTATGGTCAACTAATCTATGACAAAGGAGGCAAAGATATACAATGGAGAAAAGACAGTCTCTTCAATAAGTGGTGCTGGGAAAATTGGACAGCTACATGTAAAAGAATGAAATTAGAATACTCCCTAACACCATACACAAAAATAAACTCAAAATGGGTTAGAGACCTAAATATAAGACTGGACACTATAAAACTCTTAGAGGAAAACATAGGAGGAACACTCTTTGACATATATCACAGCAAGATCTTTTTTGATCCACCTCCTAGAGGAATGGAAATAAAAACAAAAATAAACAAATGGGACCTAATGAAACTTCCAAGGTTTTGCACAGCAAAGGAAACCATAAACAAGACGAAAAGGCAACCCTCAGAATGGGAGAAAATATTTGCAAATGAATCAATGGAGAAAGGATTAATCTCCAAAATATATAAACAGCTCATGCAGCTCAATATTAAAGAAACAAACACCCCAATCCAAAAATGGGCAGAAGACCTAAATAGACATTTCTCCAAAGAAGACATACAGACGTCCACGAAGCACATGAAAAGATGCTCAACATCACTAATTATTAGAGAAATGCAAATCAAAACTACAATGAGGTATCACCTCACTCCTGTTAGAATGGGCATCATCAAAAAAACTACAAACAACAAATGCTGGGGAGGGTGTGGAGAAAAGGGAACCCTCTTGCACTGTTGGTGGGAATGTAAATTGATACAGCCACTATGGAGAACAATATGGAGGTTCCTTAAAAAACTAAAAATAGAATTACCATATGACCCAGCAATCCCACTACTGGGCATATACCCAGAGAAAACCGTAATTCAAAAAGACACATGCACCCGAATGTTCATTGCAGCACTATTTACAATAGCCAGGTCATGGAAGCAACCTAAATGCCCATCAACAGAAGAATGGATAAAGAAGATGTGGTACATATAAACAATGGAATATTACTCAGCCATAAAAAGGAACGAAATTGAGTCATTTGTTGAGACGTGGATGGATCTAGAGACTGTCATACAGAGTGAAGTAAGTCAGAAAGAGAAAAACAAATATCGTATATTAATGCATGTATGTGGAACCTAGAAA
Organism: Balaenoptera physalus; assembly: GCF_965194825.1. Classification (NCBI taxonomy): domain Eukaryota; kingdom Metazoa; phylum Chordata; class Mammalia; order Artiodactyla; family Balaenopteridae; genus Balaenoptera; species Balaenoptera physalus. The sequence continues at coordinate 38,402,110 of NC_138897.1, read as the reverse complement.
AATGGTACAGATGAGCCGGTTTGCAGGGCAGAAGTTGAGACACAGATGTAGAGAATGGACATATGGACACCAAGGGGGGAAAACTGCGGTGGGGTGGGGATGGTGGTGTGCTGAATTGGGCGATTGGAATTGACATGTATACACTGATGTGTATAAAATTGATGCTTAATAACAACCTGCAGTTTAAAAAAACAAACAAACAAAACAACTAATAGTAAACTTTCATTGGGTTATTTGTCTGGAAATATGTTAATATAAATGTTTCAGACATTACATAAAATTTCTAAAAATCTTATATTTGTATTTGTATGGAAATATGTATGGAAATATGTTAATATAAATGTTTCAGACATTATATGAAATTTCTAAAAATCTTATATTTGTATTTGTATGGAAATATGTATGGAAATATGTTAATATAAATGTTTCAGACATTAAAAAAAAAAAAACAGTTTGGTGGAAGGGCTTCAAGATGGTGAAAGAGTAAGACGTGGAGATCACCTTCCTCTCCACAAACACATCAGAAATGCTTCAACATGTGGAACAGCTCCTACAGAACACCTACTGAACATGGGCAGAAGACCTCAGACCTCCCAAAAGGCAAGAAACTCCCCACGTACCTGGGTAAGGCAAAAGAAAAAAAGAAAAAACAGAGACAAAAGAATAGGGATGGGACCTGCACCTGGGAGAGAGCTGTGAAGGAGGAAATGTTTCCACACACTAGGAAGGCCCTTCGTGGGTGGAGACTGCGGGTGGCAGAGTGGGGGAGCTTTGAAGTCACAGAGGAGAGTGCAGCAACAGGGGTGCGGAGGACAAAGCAGAGAGATTCCCACACAGAGGATCGGTGCCGATCAGCACTCACCAGCCCGAGAGGCTTGTCTGCTCACACGCCGGGACGGGCAGGGGCTGGGAGCTCAGGCTCGGGCTTCGGAGGTCAGATCCCAGGGAGGGGACTGGGGTTGGCTGCGTGAACACAACCTGAAGGGGGCTAGTGCACCACAGCTAGCTGAGAGGGAGTCTGGGAAAACATCTGGAGCTGCTGAAGAGGCAAGAGGGTTTTTCTTGCCTCTTTGTTTCCTGGTGCATGAGGAGAGGAGATTAACAGTGCCACTTAAAAGAGCTCCAGAGACGGGCGTAAGCCATGGCTATCAGCACAGACCACAGAGACGGGCATGGGATGCTAAGGCTGCTGCTGCAGCCAACAAGAAGCCTGTGTGTAAGCACAGGTCAATCTCCACACTGCCCTTCCCGGGAGGCTGTGCAGCCTGCCACTGCCAGTGTACCGTGATCCAGGGACAACTTCCCCAGGAGAACACACAGCACGCTTCAGGATGTTGCAACGTCATGCCGGCTTCTGCCACCGCAGACTTGCCCCACATCCATACCTGAGTGAGCCAGAGTCCCCGACCTGAGTGAGCCCCCCCGACCTGAGTGAGCCAGAGTCCCCGAATCAGCTGCTCCTTTAACCCCGTCCTGTCTGAGCAAAGAACAGATGCCTTCAGGTGACCTACACGCAGAGGTGGGTCCAAATCCAAAGCTGAACCCCGAGAGCTTGCGAAAAAAGAAGAGAAAGGGAAGTTTCTCCCAGCAGCCTTAGGAGCAGAGGTTTAAATCTTAACAATCAACTTGATGTACCCTGCATCTGTGGAATACCTGAATAGACAATGAATCATCCCAAAATGAGTAGATGGACTTTGGGAGCAAAGATATACATATTTTTTTTCCATTTTTCTCTTTTTGTGAGTGTGTATCTGTATGCTTCTGTGTGTGATTTTGTCTGTACAGCTTTGCTTTTACCATTTGTCCTAGGGTTCTGTCTGTCCGTTTTTTGTTTTGTTTTGTTTTTTTTTTACTTTTAAAAACCTTTTTCTTAAAATTATTTTTGAATTTAAAAACTATTTTATTTCATTTTACTTTATTTTACTTTATTTTATCTTCTTTCTTTTTTTCTTTCTTTCTTTCTTTCTAATTTTTCTCCCTTTTATTCTGAGCCATGTGGATGAAAGGCTCTTGGTGCTCCAGCCAGGTGTCAGGGCTGTGCCTCTGAGGTGGGAGAGCCAAGTTCAGGACACTGGTCCACAAGAGACTTCCCAGCTCCATGTAATATCAAATGACGAAAATCTCCCAGAGATCTCCATCTCAACGCCAAGACCAAGCTTCATTCAACGACCTGCAAGCTACAGTGCTGGACACCCTATGAAAACAACTAGCAAGAAATGAACACAACCCCATCCATTAGCAGAGAGGCTGCCTAAAATCATAATAAGGCAAAAGACACCCCAAAACATGCCACCAGACATGGATCTGCCCACCAGAAAGAAAAGATCCAGGCTCATCCCCCAGAACACAGGCACTAATCCCCTCCACAAGGAAGCCTACACAACCCACTGAACCAACCTTAGTCAATAGGGACAGACACCAAAAACAATGGGAACTACAAACCTGCAGCCTGTGAAAAGGAAACGACAAACACAGTAAGTTAAGCAAGATGAGAAGACGGAAAAACACACAGCAGATGAAGGAGCAAGGTAAAAACCCACCAGACATAACAAACGATGAGGAAATAGACAGTCTACCTGAAAAAGAATCCAGAACAATGATAGTAAAGATGATCCAAAGTCTTGGAAATAGAATAGAGAAAATACAAGAAACGTTTAACAAGGACCTAGAAGAACTAAACAACAAAGAAAAAGTGATGAACAACACAATAATTGAAATTAAAAATTCTCTGGAAGGGATCAACAGCAGAATAACTGAGGCAGAAGAATGGATAAGTGACCTGGAAGATAAAATAGTAGAAATAACTACTGCAGAACAGAATAAAGAAAAAAGAATGAAAAGAATTGAGGACAGTCTCAGAGATCTCTGGGACAACATTAAACGCACCAACATTCGAATTATAGGGGTCCCAGAAAACGAAGAGGAAAAGGAAGAGACTGAGAAAATATTTGAAGAGATTATAGTTGAAAACTTCCCTAATATGGGAAAGGAAATAGTTAATCAAGTCCAGGAAGCACAGAGAGTCACAACAGGATGAATCCAAGGAGAAACACACCAAGACACATATTAATCAGATTATCAAAAATTAAATACAAATATTAAAAGCAACAAGGTAAAACAACAAATAACACACGAGGGAATCCCCATAAGGTTAACAGCTGATCTTTCAGCAAAAACTCTGCAAGCCAGAAGGGAGAGGCAGGACATATTTAAAGTGATGGAGGAGAAAAACCTACAACCAAGATTACACTACCCAGCAAGGATCTCATTCAGATTTGATGGAGAAATTAAACCCTTTACAGACAAGCAAAAGCTAAGAGAATTCAGCGCCACCAAACCAGCTTTACAACAAATGCTAAAGGAACTTCTCTAGGCAGGAAACACAAGAGAAGGAAAAGACCTACAGTAATAAACCCAAAACAATTAAGAAAATGGTAATAGGAATGTACATATTGATAATTACCTTAAATATAAATGGATTAAAAGCTCCAACCAAAAGACATAGACTGGCTGAATGGATACAAAAACAAGACCCTTATATATGCTGTCTACAAGAGACCCACTTCAGACCTAGGGACACACATAGACTGAAAGTGGGGGATGGAAAAAGACATTCCATGAAAACGGAAATCAAAAGAAAGCTAGAGTAGCAATGCTCATATCTGACAAAATAGATTTTAAAATAAAAACAATTACAAGAGACAAAGAAGGATACTACATAATGATCAAGGGATCAATCCAAGAAGAAGATATAAAAATGGTAAATACTTATGCACCCAACATAGGAACACCTATATACACAAGGCAAATAGTAACAGCCATAAAAGGGGAAATCGACAGGAACACAATCATAGTGGGGGACTTTAACACCCAACTTTCAGCAATGGACAGATCATCCAAAATGAAAATAAATAAGGAAACACAAGCTTTAAATGATACATTAAACAAGATGGACTTAATTGATATTTATAGGACATTACTTCCAAAACCAACAGAATACACATTCTTCTCAAGTGCTCATGGAATATTCTCCAGGATAGATCATATCTTGGGATACAAATCAAGCCTTGGTAAATTTAAGAAATTTGAAATCATATCAAGTGTCTTTTCTGACCACAACGCTATGAGACTAGATATCAATTACAGTAAAAATCTGTAAAAATACAAACACATGGAGGCTAAACAATACACTGCTTAATAACCAAGAGATCACTGGAGAAATCAAAGAGGAAATCGAAAAAAAACCTAGAAACAAATGACAATGAAAACACAACGACCCAAAACCTATGGGATGCAGCAAAAGCCGTTCTAAGAGGGAAGACTATAACAATACAATCCTACCTTAAGAAACAAGTATCATATCAAATAAACAACCTAACATTACACATAAAGCAACTGGAGACAGAAGAATAAAAAAAACCCCGAAGTTAGCAGAAGGAAAGAAATCATAAAGATGAGATCAGAAATAAATGAAAATGAAATGAAGGAAACGACAGCAAAGAACAATAAAACTAAAAGCTGGTTCTTTGAGAAGATAAACAAAATTGATAAACCATTAGCCAGACTCATAAGAAAAAACGGTAGAAGAATCAAATCAATAGAATTAGAAATGAAAAGGTAGAAGTAACAACTGACACTGCAGAAATACAAAGTATCATGAGAGATTAATACAAGCAACTCTTTGCCAATAAAATGGGCAATGTGGAAGAAATGGACAAATACGTAGAAATGCACAACCTTCTGAGAATGAACCAGGAAGAAATGGAAAATAAGAACAGACAAATCACAAGCACTAAAACTGAAACTGTGTTTAAAAATCTTCCAACAAACAAAAGCCCAGGACCAGATGGCTCCACACGGAAATTCTATTAAACATTTAGAGAAGAGTTAACACCTACCATTCTCAAACTCTTCCAAAATATAGCAGAGGGAGGAACACTCCCAAACTCATTCTACAAGGCCACCATCACTCTGATACCATAACCAGACAGAGATGTCACATTGAAAGAAAACTACAGGCCAATATCACTGATGAACATAGATGCAAAAATCCTCAACAAAATACTAGCAAACAGAATCCAACAGCACATTAAAAGGATCATACACCATGATCAAGTGGGGTTTATCACAGAAAGGCAAGGATTTTTCAATATATGCAAATCAATCAATGTGATACACCATATTAATAAATTGAAGGAGTAAAAACATATGATCATCTCAATAGATGCAGAAAAAGCTTTCCACAAAATTCAACACCCATTTATGATAAAAACCCTCCAGAAAGTAGGCATAGAGGGAACTTTCCTCAACAAAACAAAGGCCATATATGACAAACCCACAACCAACATCGTTCTCAATGGTGAAAAACTGAAACCATTTCCACTAAGATCAGGAACAAGACAGGATTGCCCAAACTCACCACAATTACTCAACATAGTTTTAGAAGTTCTAGCCACAGCAATCAGAGAAGAAAGAGAAATAAAAGGAATCCAAATTGGAAAAGAAGAAGTAAAACTGTCACTGTTTGCAGATGACATGATACTATACATAGAGAATCCTAAAGATGCTACTAGAAAACTGCTAGAGCTAATTGGTGAATTTGGTAAAGTAGCAGGATACAAAATTCATGCACAGAAATCTCTGGTATTCCTACATACTAATGATGAAAAATCTGGAAGTGAAATTAAGAAACCACTCCCATTTACCATTGCAAAAAAAAACAATAAAATAGCTACGAATAAACCTACCTAAGGAGAAAAAAGACCTGTATGCAGAAAATTATAAGACACTGATGAAAGAAATTAAAGATGATACAAATAGATGGAGAGATATACCATGTTCTTGTGTTGGAATAATCAACAATGTGAAAATGACTCTACTACCCAAAGCAATCTACAGATTCAATGCAATCCCTATCAAACTACCACTGACATTTTTCACAGAACTAGAACAAAAAATTTCACAATTTGCATGGAAACATAAAAGACCCCGAATAGCCAAAGCAATCTTGAGAAAGAAAAACAGAGATGGAGGAATCAGGCTCCCTGACTTCAGACTATCCTACAAAGCTACAGTAATCAAGACAGTATGGTACTAGCACAAAAACAGAAATATAGATCAATGGAACAGGATAGAAAGCCCAGAGGCAAACCCATGCACATATGGTCACTTTATCTTTGATAAAGGAGGCAAGAATATACAGTGGAGAAAAGACAGCCTCTTCAATAAGTGGTGCTGGGAAAACTGGACAGCTACATGTAAAAGTATGAAATTAGAACACTCCCTAACACCATATACAAAAATAAACTCAAAATCCATTAAAGACCTAAATGTAAAGCCAGACAGTGTAAAACTCTTAGAGGAAAACATAAGCAGAACCCTCTATGACATAAATCACAGCAAGATCCTTTTTGACACACCTCCTAGAGAAATGGAAATAAAAACAAAAATGAGCAAATGGTACCTAATGAAACTTAAAAGCTTTTGCACAGCAAAGGCAATCATAGACAAGACGAAAAGACAACCCTCAGAATGGGAGACAATATTTGCAAATGAAGCAACTGACAAAGGATTAATCTCCACTGATTACAAGCAGCTCATGCAGCTCAATATCAAAAAAGCAAAAAACCCAATCCAAAATTGAGCCGAAGACCTAAATAGACATTTCTCCAAAGAAGGTATACAGATTGCCAACAAACACATGAAAGAATGCTCAATACCATTAATCATTAGAGAAATGCAAATCAGAACTATAATGAGATGTCATCTCACACTGGTCAGAATGGCCATTATCAAAAAATCTACAAACAATAAATGCTGGAGAGGGTGTGGAGAAAAGGGAACCCTGTTGCACTGTTGGTGGGGATGTAAATTGATACAGCCACTATGGAGAACAGCATGGGTGTTCCTTAAAATACTAAAAATAGAACTACCATATGACCCAGCAATCCCACTACTGGGCATATACCCTGAGAAAACCATAATTCAAAAAGAGACTTGTACCAAAATGTTCATTGCAGCTATATTTACAATAGCCAAGACATGGAAGCAACCTAAGTGTCCATCAACAGATGAATGCATAAGGAAGATGTGGCACGTATATACAATGGAATATTACTCAGCCATAAAAAGAAACGAAATTGAGTTATTTGTAGTGAGGTGGATGGACCTTGAGTCTGTCATACAGAGTGAAGTAAGTCAGAAAGAGAAAAACAAATACAGTATGCTAACACATATATATGGAATCTAAACAAAAAGGTCATGAAAACCTAGGGGCAAGGCGGGAATAATGACACAGATCTAGTAGAGAATGGACTTGCAGATATGGGGAAGGGGAAGGGTAAGCTGGGACAACGTGAGAGAGTGGCATGGACATATATACATTACCAAACATAAAATAGATAGCTAGTGGGAAGCAGCTGCATAGCAGAGGTATATCAGCTCGGTGCTTTGTGACCACCTAGAGGCGTGGGATAAGGAGGGTGGGAGGGAGGGAGACGCAAGAGGGAAGAGATACGGGAACATATGTATATGTATAACTGATTCATTTTGTTATAAAGCAGAAACTAACACATCATTGTAAAGCAATTATACTCCAATAAAGATGTTAAAAAAAATATTTTGGCAAAATCTACTGAAGTTGAACATATGCAAGTCTTATGACCTAGCAATTACACACTAAATATAAACCCAATAAAAATACTGCATGAGTGCTTCAAATAATAAAAGAAACAACATTAACAGCATTATTCATAAGTCCCCCACACTGGGCACAATCTAAATGTCCATTAACAACAGAATAGATAAATAAATTGCGGTATATTCATACAAAAGAATATATTATTATAATTATAATAAATAGGCATATAAACCCATAGATGAATCTCACAAATACAATGTTGAACAATGTTACAATATCCTGAAAGAAGTCAGAAACATGTGAATAGTGTTTTAATTTCATTTATTTAAAGTATAAAAAACAAAACAAACTAAAGTGGTTAAGAATCAAGATGGTGGTTTTCTTGGAAGTGGAAGGAAGAAGTAAAGCTCTTCAGAAAACCCAAGGGCATTTCCAAGGTGCTGTTTTCTATTTCTTGATCTGTGTGGTTACACAAATATGCTTAGTTTTAATAATTAATTAAGCCATACACTTATTATTGTCATAATTTTCTGTATGCGTGAAAGTCTTTACTAAAAAAATAATAATAATAATAATATTATTCCAAACTAGGGCAGCCTAAAAGGGGATTTTCCAAGAGTTCTTATAAAGATTCTCCTTCAGAATTTCTTGTGGGTGTGGTAGGGTACAACCCTCTTCAGTAGGACAATATCAGTTTTGGCTTCTTAATTATGCAGCTATTATTTTCCTCTCCCCTCCCTCCCTGCTCAGAAGAAAGTTTAATTTATAAAATCATATAAAAGTAATACTTTGTAGAGAAAAGGCAAGTTTAATGGAGGACACATTGATGTGAGCATGAGAAGACCTGCTATAGTTTGCTCTCTGTTTTGCTCTTGACCATCTGTTTGTCTTTGTGTCCTTTTACTCAAACTGTACTCTTTAAAATGAGTGTTTTGGACTAAGTTATAGCTAAAATCCCTTCCAAATCCAGCTCTCAGAGTTGCTTTGTTCATGCTGACAATGAGATTAAAAGAGGTCAGCACCACTTGAACCTCAGTTTGAAATCAACAAATCAGTGTTTATACAACACCTTATATGTAACCAAGACACTGTTAAAGTTGATGAGGGATAGAAGAGAATTAAAATCAAAATATACTCACCTTGAGGGGCTTAAAGCATAATTCAGAAAATAAATAAACATAGCCCTAAAAAAAGAGTAATTGTAACATCAGGGTGAACTGAAGGAATTCATAAAAAGGAAATTTCTATCTGGAATTATTTTGGCTAAGGCATGGTAGAGAAATTATGCTTTGAGCTGGGCCTTGGGGGATAGAGAAAATTGGTGAGACAGAAAAAGCAAATAGAAAATGCCTTAGATGTTCAGCATGAGCACAGGCAGGAAATAAAATGGGAATATGCATGGGAAAGATTTATCTGGAGCTCAGCAATGCTACCTTCTACTGATATGTTAAGGATAAAGAATGTTTAGTGGATGGAAACTCTGATAGGAACCATCATTTTGCTTGGGACCCACTACTGGATTTTGTCATTTGGAAACAGGGTAACCTTAAAAAGAGCTATATGGACCTTAAAAAGAGCTATATGGAAGTCCAATCTGTCATGAACAGCAGCAGAGGAAACACAACTATTCCAGGACCCACTTTACAACTAGAGCACTAGCAGGCAGAGCAATCCTCTCACAGAACCAGCATCACACCTGCCTTCTATCCTCCTTCCCTTCAACAAGGAGACACATGCCCAAGATCTTCTGCTCTTACTTCACATAGAATTTAGTTCAGAGAAATCAGTGGTCTGAAAAATTTCTTCCAACCTTTCAGACAACACCATTAGGGATTGGAGCAGGAGCTCCAACAGCACTAAAGGAATAAAACAGACCAGAATATCATTGCAAGGAGTATACAAACAAAACTGTCATTGGATCTAAAGCCCACAAATGTAAGGCAGAAATCACATATTAGCCTAAATATGGTAACCACCTGCTAAAATAGAAGAATTAAATAGGATGAAGAATCTCCTATCATAATGACTAAAACGTGAAAGATACAATAAAAATCATTCATCAGTATAAAAACTGGAAAAATCATGATCTGAATTAAAAATACAATCATTCAGATTCTAGTACTAATATGAATCAGATATTAGAATGATCTAATAAGGATTTTAGGGCAGCTATCATAAAATGCTTCAATAATCATTACAAGTTCTTATGAAACAAATTTTTAAAAAAACTCAAGAAAGAAATAGGAGGTATAAAAAAGTATCACACAGAAATCATACAAGTGAAAAATGTACCAACCTAAAATAAGAAGAAAAACAAAAAAACAAATCTCGCTGGATGGCCTCAATAGTAGAGTGGAGAAGGCAAAAGATAGAATTAGTTAACTCAAAGACAGATCAATAGAATTTACTCAGTCTGAACAACAGAGAGAAAGTAGATTGAAAGAAAAAAAATAAAACTTCTTAGGGATCCATAGAATAATGACAAATACATAACATTCTAGTCATCAGAGTCCTGAGTGAGAGGAGAAATGGTGTGGAATTTAAAAAGTGTTTAACAGAATAATGGTTGAGAACTCCCCAAATTTGGAAAATCACATAAACCTACAGATTCAAGAAGCTGAGTAAAATCCAAGGAGGATAAACGTAGGTAAATCTACACCAAGACACATCATAATTAAATTTCTGAAAAATAAAGATAAACAACAAATCTTCAAAATATCTGTAGAGGAATGATACATCACCTATAAAGGAAAAGTAAGTTAAATGACAGAGAATTTCTCATCTGAATCCGTTGAGGTCAGGAGGAAGTAGTGCAAGCTTTTTCAAGTGCTGAAAGAAAATAACTGTCAAATCCAAATCCTATATCTGGTGAAATTATCCTTCAGTAATGAAGAAAAAATAAAGACACTCTCATATGAAAGGAAACTAAGAATTCATCCCTAGCAAATCTACTTTTAAATAATGGTAAACAAAACAAAACAAAACTTTTACAAACAGAAATAAAATGATAACAGAAGAATGGGACCTTCAGAAAGCAAAGAAGATTAGAATGAATAAAAATAGCAGTAAACATAATAAATATATAAGTGAAAACACACAACACCAAAAAATAAACAGAAAAAGAAAGAGAAGCAAAATAAATACAAAACAAGTTGAAGGAAGGAAATAATAAAGAGCAAAAATTACAAATTATAGAGGAAAACAGGAGAGAAAATTAATAAAACTAAAAGTTGATTCTTATAATAAAAGATAAAATCTGTAAACTTCTGGAAAGACTGACAAGAGATAAAAAGAGAGAAGACTGAAAAACTAGTATCAGGAATGAAACAGAAAATATCACAGCGGATCCTACAATCATTAAAAGGATAATAAGGGAATACTATGAACAACTTTACACTCATCAACTGAACATGTTGCAGGAAATCAAGAACTTCCTTGAAAACTACAAACTGACAAAACTCAGTCAAAATCAAACAGATAAAATGAATAGTCCAAAACTATTAAGAAATTGAATTTTAATTTTCAAAGCTACTAAGCAAGAAACATCCAGGCCCAGATAGTTTTAATGAAAAGTATTACCAAACACTCAAAAGAGAATTAACACAAATTTTACATAATATCTTCAAAAAAATAGAACAGGAAATATTTCCCATCTCATATTATGAGGCCAGTATTACTCTGCTACCCAAACCAGATGAAAACTTCACAGAAAATGAAAATTAGAAACCCGTAACTCTCACGAATCTGATACTAAATATTCAACAGCATTTTAGCAAAATGTTGTACAACCATGTATAAAAAAAATAATACCCCATGATAAAATGGGATTTATTCCAGATATACAAGCCTTATTCAATATTGAAAATCTTGCATTGTAATCTACCATATCAACAGAATAAAGGAGGAAAACTCTATGATCATATCAATGACTGCATTCTCTCTAAGACTGGGTTCAATTCAAGGATGTTTCTTTTCCTTACACTTATGTAATATAGTACTAGAAGTTTTTGCTACTGCAATAAGGCAAAAAAAGGAAGTTATGGGCATACACAGTTGAAAGGAAGAAATAAAACTGTCTCTATTTGTAAATGGCAAGATTGCCTACATAGAACACCCCAAGAGAAAATCCATTTTGAGAATTAATAAGTTTAGTGAAGTTATAGAATACAATAACAAGACACAAAACTGAATTGCATTTCAATATACCGACAAGGAACAATTGGAAACAGAAAAAAAAAAAAAGCGCAATACCATTTGCAATTGCTCCAAATAAAATTACTTAAGTATGAGTCTAACATCTATGGTATCTGCATGATGAAAATTATAAAATGCAGATTAATAAATCATTGAATATCTAAATGCTTGGAGAGGCAGATCATATTAATGGATTGGAAGACTTAGCATAGTAAAGATGTAAATTCACCATAAATTAATCTGTAGACATTTTTTTCTTTTTTTTTAGTGGTATAGTTGATTTACAATATTGTGTTAGTTTCAGGTGTACATCATAGTGATTTTATTTTGTACAGATTATGTTTCATTACAGGTTATTATAAAATACTGTGTTTAATTCCCTGTGATATACAGTAAATCCTTGTTGCTTCTCTGTTTTATGTATAGTAGTTTGTAGCTCTTAATCCCATGCTCTTAATTTATCCATCCTCCTACCCTATCCCCTTTGGTAACCATAAGTTTGTTTTCTATGTCTGTGAATATATTTCTATTTTGTATATAGATTCATTTGCATTATTTTTTAGATTCCACATATAAGCAATATCATATAGTATTTGCCTTTCTCTGACTTATTTCACTAGGCATAATATTCTCTAGGTCAATCCATGTTGCAGCAAATGACAATATTTCATTCTTTTTTTATGGCTGAGTAATATTATATATATCTTCTTTATCCATTCATCTATTAGTGGACAATCAAGTTGCTTCCATATCTTGGTGATTGTAAATAAAGTTGCTATGAACATTGGGGTGCATGTACCTTTTCAAATTAGAGTTTTCATTTTTTCTGGTAATATATCCCAGAGTGGAATTCATGGTTCATATGGTTGTCCTATTTTTAGTTTTTTAAGAACTTCCATGCTCTTTTCCATAGTGATTGCACCAATTTACAGTCTAACCAACAGTATACAGTGTTGCTTTTCTCCATATCCTCCTCAATATTTATTATGTGCAGACTTTTTTTTCCTTCATTTTCCTTGGACAACTTTATTTTTTATTCTTTTTCAAATTCTTTTCCCATTTAGGTTATTACAGAATACTGAGCAGAGTTCCCTGTGCTATACAGCAGGTCCTTGTTGATTATCTATTTTAAATATAGCAGTGTGTACATGTCAGTCCCAAACTCCCAGTCTATACCTCCTCACCATATTTCCCCTCTGGTAACCATAAGTTCATCCTCTAAGTCTGTAAGTCTGTTCTGTTTTGTAGATAACTTCATTTGTATCATTATTTTTTTTTAGATTCCACATATAAGTAATATCATATGGTATTTGTCTTTCTCTGTCTGACTGACTTCACTTAGTATGGTGATCTCCAGGTCCATCCAAGTTGCTGCAAATAGCATTATTTCATTCTTTTTTATGACTGAGTAACATTCCATTGTATATACGTACCACAACGTCTTTATCCATTCATCTGTCGATGGACATTTAGGTTGCTTCCATGTCTTGGCTATTGTAAACAATGCTACAATGAACTTTGGGGTGACTGTATCCTTTTGAAATTAGAACACTCTTTAATAGCACACACAAAAATAAACTCAAAATGGATTAAAGACCTAAATATAAGACCGGATACTATAAAACTCTTAGAGGAAAACATAGGCAGCATACTCTTTGACATAAATCGCAGCAATATCTTTTTTGATCCATCTCCTAGAGTAAATGAAATAAAAACAAAAATAAACAAATGGGACCTAACTAAACTCAAAAGCTTTTGCACCAAAAGAGAAACCATAAACAAATGAAAAGACATAAAATGAAAAGACAACCCACAACATGGGAGAAAATATTTGCAAATGATGCCACTGACAAAGGATTAGTGTCCAAAATTTACAAACAGCTCATGTGGTTCAATACCTTAAAAGCAAACAACCCAATCAAAAAAATGGGCAGAAGACCTAAATAGATATCTCTCCAAAGAAGACATATAGATGGCCAACACGCACATGAAAATATGTTCAACATCACTAATTAATAGAGAAATGCAAATCAAAACTACAATGAGATATCACTTCACTGCAGTCTTAATAGCCATCATCAAAAAATCTACAAACAATAAATGCTGGAGAGGGTGTGGAGAAAGGGAACTCTCTTACACTGTTGGTGGGAATGTAAATTGGTACAGCCACTGTGGAGAACAGTATGGAGGTTACTTAAAAAACTAAAGATAGAGCTACCATATGATCTAGCAATCCCACTCTTGGGCATAAGTCTGGATAAAAATTGGTTCAAAATATGTCTTTCACATCACTTGCAAATATTTTCTCCCATTCCATATATTGTTTTTTCACTTTCTGGATGGTTTTCTTTGTTTTGCAAAAGCTTTAAACTTTGATTAGGTCTCATTTGTTTATTTTTGCTTTTATTGTTTTTGCTTTGGGAGACTAATCTAAGAAAATACTGCTACTATTTATGTCAGATAATATTTTGCCTTTGTTCTCTTTTAAGAGTTTTATGGTGTCATGTCTTACATTTAGGTCTTTAAACCATTTTGAATTTATTTTTGTATATGGTGTGAAGAAATATTCTAACTTCATTGTTTTACACATAGCTTTCCAGCTTTTCCAACACCACTTGTTGAAGAGACTGTATTTTCTCCATTGTATATTCTTGCCTCCTCTTTGAAAACATGGAGAAACTTATAAAATTCATATGGAAAGGGAAGACACTAAAATATCCAAAACAATTTTTAAAAGGAGGAAATATTGGAATTCTTGATATTAAAGCTTACTATATAGATGTAGTAATCAAATCAGTTTGGCATTGGCAATGGATAGATACATAGATCAATGGAACATAATCAAGAACCCAGACCTAAATCCACACAAATATGCCCAGTTAATTTTTGACAAGGGTGCAAAATAATTTTCAATAGAGAAGGGATAACTTCTTCTATAAATGGTGCTGGAGCAATTAAACATCCATCATCAAAATATGAACACTTTATACAAAAATTAATTCAAAATGGACTGTGCACTTAAATGTAACACATAAAACTTACTCTCTTCTAGAAGACAGCATAGGAGAAATCTTTGGTTAAGGGTGTTCTTCAATTCAATACCAAATTAATGAACCATAAGAGGAAAAAATCCATAAATAGACCTCATCAAATTAAAAAAAATTTTCCCAACAAAATATCATACTAAAGAGATGAAAAGGCAAATCATGGGCTGGGAGAAAGTATTTGCATTTCACATATATGACAAAGTGCTTGAATCTAGAATATACAAAGAACTCTCAAAACAATATTAAAAAATAATAATCCAACTATAAAATGGACAAAGGATGTACACAGATATTTCACTTAGGCTATAGCGGTGGCCAATAAACACATGAAAAAATGTCCAATATCATTAGTTATTGGCGAAATGAAAATTAAAACCATAGTGAGATATCACTATATAGCTAGCAGAATATCTAAAATGAAAAATAGTGATAACTTCTAAAGTTGACAGGGGTGAGAATGTAAAAGTGTACAGCCACCTTGGAGAATACTTGGTTGCTTCCTTTCAAAACTAAAAATGGACTTATAAGACCCAGCAACTTCACTCTTGGGCATCTATCCCAATGAATTATAGACTTGAGTTCATGTAGGAACTTTTTTTTTTTTTAACTTTGGGTTTGTTTGTTTGTTTATTTATTTATTTATTTATTTATGGCTGTGTTGGGTCTTCGTTTCTGTGCGAGGGCTTTCTCTAGTTGCGGCAAGTGGGGGTCACTCTTCATCACGCTGCGTGGGCCTCTCATCATCGCGGCCTCTCTTGTTGTGGAGCACAGGCTCCAGACGCGCAGGCTCAGTAATTGTGGCTCACAGGACTAGTTGCTCCGCGGCATGTGGGATCCTCCCAGACCAGGGCTCGAACCCGTGTCCCCTGCATTGGCAGGCAGATTCTCAACCACTGCA
The DNA here is from genome assembly GCF_965194825.1 of Balaenoptera physalus. Taxonomy (NCBI): domain Eukaryota; kingdom Metazoa; phylum Chordata; class Mammalia; order Artiodactyla; family Balaenopteridae; genus Balaenoptera; species Balaenoptera physalus. The sequence continues at coordinate 38,386,332 of NC_138897.1, read as the reverse complement.
CCACCAGGGAAGCCCCATGTAGGAACTTTTATATGAATGTTCATAGAAGCTTTAATCATGATAACTGAAAACCGGAAATTGCCCATGTCATCATAAATGGTGAATGGATAAACAAACTATGGTACCATACAAATTGAATACTACTCAGTAATAAAAAGAAACACATTATTGATAAACATAAAAAGTTGATGTACCTCAGGATATAATGTTGAATGAAAAAAGCCAGTCTCCAAAGGATACATACTAGATGATTTCAGGTACATAATAAATCAAAAAGTAAACAATCAAAAATTAAAATAATTGTAAAGGTGGAGAATGGACTATGGACCAGTGGTTTCTAGGAGGTAGGGATTAGGATAGATAGGGGATGGATGTAGCTGTAAGGAGCAACATGAGGGAATCTTATGGTAATGGTACAGTTGAATATCTTGATTGTGGTGGTGTATGCAAGCTATATATGTAATAGAACTGCATGTAATTATACACACATGCATGAATAAGTATGTGTGTAACTGGTGAAGTTTAATAAGCTCTATGAATTGAACCAATGTCATTTTTTTTCATTTTTGATATCATTTTACAGTTTTATAATTTGTTAATATTGGGGATGCTAAGGGAAGGGTGCATGGGGCTTTTTACACATTTGTTCACAACCTCCTTTGCCTCTATAATTATTTCATATTTTGAAATATGAAAGTTTTAAAACAGGATGGATTATGTAGTTTCTTAAACATGTGGTGAGATAAAGTTTAAAAGTTTCCAAAGTACAAATAGCAAGTTTTCCTCTTTCAGAGTATTTATAATTCGACCTAGATCATTCTGTTGGATTTACAGGATTATCTTGGTCTCTAAGATACCTGTACCTATATACATAACTGTGTGTGTGTGTACACATGTATATGAACACACACACACACACACACACACACTGATTTATTGGGAATAACCAGAAGGCTGACTGAAAATTGAAGAAAATTCTCACAAATGTCAGAGTTTGGGTTGCCAAGATACCTAGGAAAGCACATGGAAAGCTGAAATCTTGGATAGAATAATACAAAATTTAAAACTTTACTTCAGTACTTATTTCCTTTTGTGCAGCTGTTTTAAATGATTGGCTTGAAAAATCATAAGAGATCTATTCTGAGAAATTTTGTAACCTTGGATTTCATTTCAAGTAACTAGCAATATTCTCCATACAGCTTTCCCCCCCACCTCTTTTCCTTAAAAAGAAGCAAGGTCATTTCTATAAGCTTTCATTGACTTATCAATTTGATAAATGTAGTCAATGATCCATGAAAACCAAACAATACAGTATAATATTTAAATAAGGAAGGGAAGCAAGCAGTTATGTTAATTCAAACTGAGCAGATACAATCTCTACTCCAATGAAACATAAAACTGCCAAATAAAAATCCATTTAGTGGTAGGTGCACACTATATACAGAGCAATTTAGATTTTTATAACACATTGATTTAATCTATAATATTTTTCACTGCTGTTTTTATATAAGCATTAATTAATTTTATTTTAAAAAATATTTTTATATTTTAAATATGTGTGTGCACATATGGGGGTGTGTGTTTATTTACTTTTTTTCTTCTATATCTCAAATATTTTGTTCAAGACCTTTGAAATATTTGTAGGGTCTAGGCTTTCTTACAGGACCTAAAGGATAAAATTACCATTTATGTCCATTCATCTATATTCCAGCCCAGTGATTCCCTTACTTTGGCATGGTTCAGAACCACCCAGAGAATTTGTTAAAATAGATTATTGTGCCTATCCCCAGGTTTTCTGGTTTAGTAGGACTATGCTGGGGCTTGAGAATTTGTTTTTAACAAAGTTTCCAGGTGATACTGATTCTTCTGGTTTGTGCACCACTCTTTGAGAACTACAGGTCTCATCCATAGTGAGTTTGTTGGTACATGGAAAAATTAGCTTAACTTTTCTGGAATGGTCAATGTTTTTTTGTCTTTCTCATATATCTCCAGATTACTCAGGTTTACTTAATTAATAAACTAATGGAAGAAAACAATGATTTATACTGAGTTCTATTTTTCAGAATTCAGTTACTTCAAAATTGTTACTGTATGTTTCACAGCTAAAAATTAGAAAAAATAATTTCAAAATTGATTTTGCAAATGCATTGACATCTATACACTGTGGTCATCACAAAGCTCCCTGAGTCTTCACTCAGGATTAATTAACTCTTTCTTTTCAACAAATTCTTATACTTTTGGTTTGCTAATTTATAACTTGCAAAATAGCAGATCAGAACATGATAATAACCAAAGACTATTGCAACAATCCAGGTGAGGGATGAGGATGCTGGTACCTAATATTTATTGAGTTCCTACTTTGTGCTGAGCACTATTTATGCTAGATAATCTACTGACATAATCTCATCTACCCCACCTGATAATCTATGAAATAGGTATTAATATCTCCATTTTATAGAAGCAGACACTGAGACACATTTTAGAGTACATGATATTTATTAGGGATCAACACTCATGAAAAGAAGGAGAAGGAAACTGAATTAGGAAGAGGGAAAGGTTGAACCTCAAGGCAAGACTGACAAAGTTCTTGCCAAACCAGTGAAGGAATCTGGAGCAAGATTTGCTTTTCCCAGTGACCCACATTGGGCTGCAATGACTGGACATTTATGCCCACACCACAATGGAAATGAGTTTCCCCCAAGAATGCTATGACCTCAGGCAAGGAGGCTTTGTGTAGCTGAGGCTGATCCTGAAGTATTTGATGGCTGGGAGCTGTCTACTGATTATACCTCCTACATTTGTGCTATGCAGGAAGTACTTCTTTGAAGGGGAATCCGGGTGTCCATCTTGTGTCTACCACTGATTTTTCCAAGGACACAGCAACTGTCTCACTAAAGAGTGAAACTCAAGGGCCATTTATACAATATATTTTGTTACTTTCTAAAATATATTTGCCAAATATATTTCTTAACCTTGTCTTAGGAGTCCATGATGGACACACACTGTATAATGTGATAATGCAATGATGACCTCAGGTGCCACTGAAGGATGTAGTATAGCTCATCCATACATGGAAGGTCTCCAAACCTCTACTGTAGTTTGTCACCTGTCATCCTGTCTGTGTGCTCCATGAGTATGGAATCTGTGAATAGTTAGTGCTACTCTTTTCACTAAAGTTACCGTCATTCCTCATCCTGATGGCTAAATCTCTTAACTGGTCTTCCTGTTTCCATTCTTGCCCCACCCCAATACCTAGCCTGACAATGAAAAATGTATTCATGCTACAGCTCTGCTCAAATGTTTTAAAGAATTACCCTTCACATGTATGTAGGACATTTAAGTTGCTTTCTTGCCCTGGCTATTGTAAATAGTGCTGCCATGGACACTGGTGTGCATGTGTTTTTTTGAATTACGGTTTTCTCTGGGTATATGCCCAATAGTGGAAGTGTTGGGTCATATGGTAGTTCTATTTTTAGTTTTTTAAGGAACCTTCATACTGTTTTCCATAGTGTCTGTATCAATTTACATTCCCACCAACAGTGTATGAGGGTTCGCTTTTCTCCACACCCTCTCTAGCATTTATTGTTTGTAGATTTTTTTGTTTTGTTTTGTTTTGTTTTGTTTTGTTTTGTTTTGTTTTGTTTTCCCCTTTACCTCTAAACACTTTAGTGTATATTTCCTAAAAACAAGTAGTTCTCTTACATGATTTCAGCACATTTATCAAAATCAGTAACTTGACATTGATATAATGCCATTATAAAGGTATACAGATCTTATTGAACTTTTGCCAATTGTCTTAGTAATGTCCTTTATAGTAAAAAAAAAAGAAAAATCAACATCATGTGGTGTGTTCAGTTGTCATGTCTCTTTGGTCTTCTTTTATATGGAAAATTTCCTCAGCCTTTATTTGTATTTATAACATTGATATTTTTGAAGTGTATAGCCTGTAATTTTGTAGAATGTCCCTTAATTTGGTTTATCTGATGTTTCTCATGATTAGTTTCAGGTTAAGCACTTTTGGTAGAAATAACATAGAAGCATTCTGAATTCTTCGTTCATCGTGTCGGGAGAACATGTGCTGTTGCTGAGGCCCATTACTGGCAATGTTCAATTGCATCTTTTTTTTGTTTGTTTGTTTGTTTGTTTGTTTCACACACACACTGTATTTTATTATTACAAGAGATAAATAGACTGACACCAAGCATTGTACATGGATGACCACAACAAAAGCAACAATGATTGCAATTACCAAACATGAAACACACTCATACTATGTCATAATATTGACATTCAGTTCAGAGCTGTTACAGTGGAGGATTACTGGACTGAATGTTTGTAGATTTTTTGATGATGACCATTCTGACCAGTGTGAGGTGATACCTCATTGTAGTTTTGATTTGCATTTCTCTAATAATTAGTGATGTTGAGCATATTATCATGTGTTTTTTGGCCATCTGTATGTCTTCTTTGGAGAAATGTCTATTTAGGTCTTCTGCCCATTTTTTGATTGTGTTTTTTTTTTTTTTTATATTGAGCTGTATGAGTTGCTTGTATATTTTGGAGATTAATGCTTTGTCAGTTGCTTCATTTGCAAATATTTTCTCCCATTCTGAGGGTTGTCTTTTCATCTTGTTTATGGTTTCCTTTGTTGTGCAACAGCTTTTAAGTTTAACTCATTTCTTTACTATACTCTGAACCTGCCACCACTCTGGAAAGATAAGTAGATGCTTGATATAACTCTAAATAGAAGGTATTTTTCTTAGTACAAAAATTCCTGAGTCCCACAGCCTTAATCCAGCTCCCAAATCTCTGAAATTCATTCCATTCATAGCACCATTTTTACTTGGCACAGTTGGTTAGGATTTTCCAAAAACAAAAAACAAAACAGGAATTATCTCCTTTTACTCTCCAGTATGACAGTTGAAGATATTGTAAATAGGGACAAAGCCAGTGGAAGCTGAGGGACTTAATGACTGGGAATTTTAAAAAGGCTTTAGAGTAGTCTAGATGGAATCTGGACAAAATTATTCAACTGATTAGAAAATAGTATCTTTGAGTAGTTTTGAAACTCATTTTCTTTCTCTTATTTTCCCTCACACTCTTCCCCCCAACTTCTGGCTATTACTGGTTTGTCCAGGTACTGGAGCTCCTCACTCCACATCCAAAGAGTTTTCATTCTGATCCTTCGTGATCCATCTTGCCAATGAAATACAATGGTTTATGTTCCATTCTCTGAGAAGTATGTTAAGATCCAGAAGCTGATATAAAAAAATCATGAAAATAATAATGGCTTACAGGCCAATAGTCTAACATAGTGAGATTTCAAATGAGAACACAGTGGGTATTGTCTCTCAACTCTAACTAGCTGTGTGACCTTGAGCAAGTTACTGAAAGTATTAAAGCTCAGTGGACTCATAGGTAAATAGTATCATAAAAGAGCCTACTCATGAGCTTCTGGTAAGGAATGAATACAATGATCTGTGTTAAGTGCCTGGCACAGAGCCTTGCAAATAGTAAATGCATCATCAGCATCATCAGTGTCAAAATGGATATTGCTCACAGATAAAATACTAGACTTTAAACAGAACCCTGCAATATTTTAGCTCAAAGAGGTGAATGATATTTTTTAAAAATCTGGCACTAAAACTTGTTTATTTTTCTTGGAAGAAAGGGACTTGTGGTTCACCAAAATGCATTAAGAATGCAGGCACCTATACTAAACAAACGTGATAAGAAACAGCTTCCCTCAGCAGCACTCTTTCCTTTCAATACCTTTCAGTGTAGGCAGGAGGAAGAAGAGCTGCCAAGTGAGAATCCTACTTCTCTGCCTCTCAGCACTGAACAAAAGCACCAGCGTGATTTCCTTCCATACCTTTGAGAGTTTAACATTATTACTCTTGAAATCTTCACAAAACTCCTTTGAGTTATAGATGACTCAGGTGTCAGCATTTTTGTTTTTGATTTTGTTTTAGATGAAAAAAACAAAACAAAACAGTGACCTAACTTTAAATACTGATGTAATAAAAGGAGTACATGTGATCTGGGTTTTAGTCTTAATTTTGTCACTAACAACAATAATTTACCTCAATTTCTATCAATATATTCACTTCTCAAATATCCTCATCCATCAAATGCTTGCCTTACAACTACACAGGGCAGTTTTATGATTAAAATAAAGTGTGAATTGAAAGCATTTTGAAAAGAAAAAAAAAAAAACCACGGTACAGTTACAGGAATAATTACTTCCATCACAAACACCACAACCAGAAGCCAACTTTGCATATCAACACTTCATTATTGGAGAGGTTGGTACATGAGCAGCTTTAAAAAGATCGTAATTTGAGTTTTCATGTTTTTGGCACTCTCTGTGACTATCTTGTTTACTTGCTTTTATCTAAAAGGAAAAGTTTGTCAAATCCACTAAATTACTCAGCTTAATGTCTCTTTTGTTATTTCTTTCAGTGGCATTTGTAACACTTGTGATTCACATCACTGCTAATGTGAAATTACCCAGGCAAAGATAAGGGTCCTGTTGAATATTCCTTTGTGAGATGCAGAGGACCACCTTTGAGCAGAAAGCAGAAGCAGGGACAGGAGGGTGAGAGGAAAGCACATGTCCGCCAGCATTGGAATCATGGAGAGCAATCATTCTAGAGAGAATCTGATTAACTTCTACCTGAAGAAGTTTCCCTAATATTCTCAAATTCACTAGCTTTCTCAGAGTTACTTATAGTTCTCTTGACTGGCATCCAAATAAATGTTTATGTTTTCTAGGAATTCTGAGAAGTGAAACAAGGGTGGTCATGTGATCACTGACGGTCACACACATCTCAAGATGCTCTCTTATGCCACTTTCCAGAAGTCCTAAAAAAAACTAAAGTGTCCCCACTTTTCAGAGGAGTATCTGAAGGGTTTACCACTAGATCTATATCTCTCTTCCTCCTCTCTGTCAAGTATCTGAGAATAGATTCATATTTAGCTGCTGAGATAAACTTGGATTTCTAACCCATAATAATGTAACCATATCTAATTAAACATGGTAGAAAGGGAAAAACAAAGCAAGGCAGCAGAACAGGTGCAGAGGAAAATAAATGGTATAACTCCTGAAAACTAGTTAGCTGCCACTTTAAGATGCTTTAATTTTAAGTGAAATATACAAAAATGCATTGCACTAAATCATAGGAATATGTTTCTGTGTTAAGCATAAATTTATAAACATTGGCTCTTATATGAGATCTTTTCACTTTAAGAAAACTTAAAATGCATTAGATACAAAACTTAAAATGTATAAAACACTTAACATAGAACAAAACTATTTGTTTTAGTGAAGATTCTTACCTTAGCAAAAGGTTTTATTAACGGGGTAGTTTGAACAGTCTAAAAATAAACCATTAGCTGGAATAACATAAATTATTAAAATCCAGTTCAAATTTAAGGTCAGTGCAAATAAAGATGTAGCATCTCTAATTATAAACTACTTGATTTAGAGAACTTTATTTAGAAAAATTTGATTTGTATGCAACATCTCAGTAACGCAACTTTGTACAAGTGAGTAACAGCAATGAAATTTTGAGATGATTTGCCTTATCCCTGAATTAGGTTTTTGTCTTTTAGTCTCGTAAGGAGTACTAAGGACAACCGAAGTATTGTTACATTGCAGAGATCTCAGAGACAAGGCAATCATAGTTTGTCCATCTGACAGTCTCTGATCAGATGAGAATAAACTATAATGAACTACATGAAATCTAATAATGGATCACAGTTTAAACCAAGCATGGTTTCTGGATTATCAATTTTGTTTGTTTGGAGAAATTGTGAGACTGAGGATCACAGTAAAACAGCAGAGGAGCTTGAAGCAGATTGATGGTATATAGGAGTCATTTCTTATTCAACTTGAGAAATAGTTGTTCTGATTCTGGAAAGTGGGAAGGGTCCTATTTGATTATCCATTGCTGCATGAAAAATCACTCCTAACCATGGTGTTTTAAATAATTCTATTTTATTTGTCCACGATTCCGTGTGTCAGAAATCCAGACAAGGCTCAGCTGGGAGATTTTACTGACCCTTATGGATTTACTAGGATATCTTATGAGATTACAGTCAGATGGCAGCTGGTACTAGAACATGCAGAATGGCTTTGCCCACCTGTGTGGTGCCTTGGCAGGGACAGATGTGAGGCTGGATGTTGCTTTGTCCACATGGCTCTCTCCAATGTTTAGATTGGTCCTCATTACATAGTGTCTGGACCTCAAGAACAAGAATTTCAAGTGGCAAAGACAGAACCTGTTTTAAAATTTTTTTATTCAATTTTTACAGCTTACACTCGATTTACAGTTATTACAAAATATTGGCTATATTCCCCATGTTGTTCAATGCATCCTTGTAGCCTACCTTATACAGAATAGCTTGTAGCTCCTGCTCCCCCAATAGTGCCCCTCCCTCCTCACCCCACTGGTAACCGGAACTTTGTTTTCTATATCTGTGAGTCTGCTTTTTTGTGGTATTCATGAGTTTGTTGTATTTTTAGATTCCACATATAAGTGATATAATATAGTATTTCTCTTTCTCTGTCATCACTTTTCATAATGTCCTCCAGGTTCATCAATGTTGCTGCAAATGGCACAATTTTGTTCTTTTCTATGACTGAGTAGTATTCCACTGTATATATATACCACATCTTCTATATCCATTCATCTGTTGATGAACACTTAGGTTGCTTCCATATCTTGGCAATTCTAAATAATGCTGCTATGAACATTGGGGTGCATGTATCTTTTCAAATTAGTATACTTTTTTTTTTTGGATAGATACACAGAAGTGGAATTGTTGGCTCATATGCTAGTTCTATTTTCAGGTTTCTGAGAAACCTCCATACTGTTTTCTACAGTGCCTGTACCAACTTACATTCCCCAAAACAGTGCACGAGTGTTCCCTTTTCTCCAAAATCTTGCCAACATTTGTTATTTGTGGTCTTTTTGATGATAGTCATTCTGGCAGGTGTGAGGTCATATGTCATTGTGGTTTTGATTTGTATTTCCCCAATGATTAGTGATGTCAAGCATCTTTTCATATGCCTGTTAACCATCAGCATTTTCTCTTTTGAAAAATGTCTATTCAGTTCTTCTGCCCATTCTTTAAACAAGTTGCTGGGTTTTTTCATATTGAGTTCTCTGAGCTGTTTATATATGTTGGATATTAATCCCTTATCATTCATAACATTTGCAAATTTTTTCTCTCATTCATTGGTTGTCTTTTCATTTTCTTGATAGTTTATTTTGCTGTGGGAAAGAGGTTAAGTTTAATTAGGTCCCATTTGTTTATCTTTGCTTTTATTTCCTTTACTTTAGGAGAAAGATACAAAAAATATTGCTATGATTTATGTCAAAGAGTGTTCTGCTTATGTTTTGTTCCAGTAGTTTTATACGTTCAGTCTTAATTTGGATTTTTAATCCATTTTGAGTTTATTTTTGTATGTGTTAGATAAAGTTCTAATTTAATTCTTTTACATGTAGCTGTCCAGTTTTCCCAGCACCACTTACTGAAGAGACTGTTCTTTTTCCACTGTATACTCTTGCCTCCTTTGTCATAGATTGACCATAAGTGAATGGGTTTATTTATGGGCTCTCTAACCTGTTCCATTGATCTATGTGTTTGTTTTTGTGTCAGTAGCATACTGTTTTAATTACTGTATCTTTGTAGCAGAGTCTGAGGTCAGGGAGTGTAATTTCTTCAGCTCTGTTCTTCTTTCTCAAGATTGTTTTGGCTATTTGGGGCTTTTGGTTTCCATACAAATTATAAAATTATTATTTCTGGTTTCATGAAGAATACCTTTGGTATTTTGATAGGGATTGCCTTAAATCTGTAGATTGCCTGGGTAATACAGTTATTTTAACCATATTGATTTTTTGAGCCAAGAACACATTATATCTTTCCATCTGTTGTGTCATCTTCAATTTCTTTCAGTGATATCAGTGTCTTACAGTTTTTTTGAGTATAGGTGTTTTGCCTCCTTAGGTGGGTTTTTTCCTAGGTACTTTATTCTTTTTGATGTGATGGTAAATGGGATTGTTTCTTTAATTTCTCTTTCTGATAGTTTGTTGTTACAATACAGAAATGCAACCAGTTTCTGTATATTAATTTTGTATCCTGCGTATTTACTGAATTCATTGATGAGCTCTAGTATTTTTCTAGTGGCCTCTTTAGGATTTTCTATTTATAGTATCATGTCATCTGCCAACAGTGCCAGTTTTACTTCTTTCTTTCCAATTTGGATTATTTTTTGTTTGTTTGTTTTTCTTCTCTGATTGCTGTGGGTAGAACTTCCAAAACTATGTTGAGTAAAAGTGGTGAGAGTGGGCATCCTTGTCTTGTTTCCTGATCTTAGAGGTAAAGCTTTCAGCTTTTCCCCACTGAGTATGATGTTAGCTGTGAGTTTGTTATATATAACCTTTATCATGTTGAGGTAGATTCCCTCTATGCCCACTTTCTGGAGAGTTTTCATCATAAATGGATGTTGAATTTTATCAAAAGCTTTTTCTGAATCTATTGAAATGATTATATGGTTTTTATTCTTCAAATTTTTTAATGTGGTGTATCACACTGATTGATTTGTGAATATTGGAAAATTCCTAGGATAAATCCCACTTGATCATGGTGTATGATCCTTTTAATGTATTGTTGGATTCAATTTGTTAGTATTTTGTTGAGGATTTTTGCATCTAGTTTCATCAGCGATATTGGCCTGTAATTTTCTTTTCTGTGTGGTGTCTTTGTCCAGTTTTGGTATCAGAGTTATGCTGGCTTCATAGGATGAGTCTGGAAGTGTTCCTTCCTCTGCAATTTTTTGGAAGAGTTTGAGTAGGTGTTAACTCTTTTCAAAATGTTTGGTAGAATTCACCTGTGAAGCCAAAACTAATCCATTTACATTTAAGGTCTGGAACTTTTGTTGGTTGGGAGTTCTAAAATTACTGATTCAATTTCATTACTGGTAATTGGTCTGCTCATATTTTCCATTTCTTCCTGTTTCAGTCTTGGGAGATTGCACATTTCTAAGAATTTGTCCATTTCTTCTGGATTGTCATTACATTGGTATGTAGTAATTCAGAGTTGTCTCTTATGATCTTTTGTATTTCTGTGGTGTCAGTTGTAACTGTCCCTTTTTCATTTCTGATGTTATTGTTTTGGGCCTTCTTTTTTTCTTGATGAGTCTGGCTAAATTTTGTTTATCTTCTCAAAGAACTAGCTCTTAGTTTCATTGATCATTTCTGTCGCTTTTTCAATCTCTATTTTATTTATTTCTCCTCTGTTCTTTATGATTTCTTTCCTTCTACTAATATTAGGTTTTGTTTGTTCTTTTTTCTCTAGTTGCTTTAGGTGTAAAATTCGGTTGTTTACTTGATATTTTCTTGTTTTCTGAGGTAAGCTTGTATTGCTAACTACTTCCTTCTTGGTGTAGTGTTTTTGCTGCATTCAGTAGGTTTTGGTTGTTGTGCTTACATTTTTATTTGTCTCTAAGTAATTTTTTTAAATTTCCTCTTTGATTTCTTCAATGATTCATTGGTTGTTTAGTAGCATATTGTTTAGCCTCTACGAGTTTGTGTTTCTTGCAGTTTTTTCCCTGTAGTTGATTTCTACTCTTATAACACTGTGGTTAAAAAAAAAAAAAAAAAAAAGTTTCTTGATATGATTTATTTTCTTAAAATAGCAAAGCTTTTTTTGTGGCCCAGCATGTGGTCTATCATGGAGAATGTTCCACATGTACGTGAGAAGAATGTGTATTCTGCTGCTTTCGGGTGGAATGCTCTATAAATATCAATTAAGTCTATTTGGTCTAATGTGTCATTTAAAGCCTGTGTTTCGTTATTGATTTTCTGTCTGGATGATCTGTCCATTGATAAAAGTGGAGTGTTAAAGTCTCCCACTATTACTGTGTTACTGTGAATTTCTCCTTTTATGTCTCTTAACATTTACCTTGTATACTGAGGTGCCCCTATGTTGGGTGCATATATATTTACAATTGTTATATCTTCTTCTTGGATTGATCCCTTGATCATGATGTAGTATTTCTCTTTGTCTTGTAACAGTCTTCATTTTAAGATCTATTTTTTTTTTTTCTGATATAAGTACTGCTACTCTGGCTTTTTAAAATTTCTATTTGCATGGAATATCTTTCTCCATGCCCTCATTTTCAATTTGTATGTGTCTCTAGATATGAAGTCAGTGTCTTGTAGACAGCATATATACGGGTCTTGTTTTCATAACCATTCATACAATCTGTGCCTTTTGGATGGAGCATCTAATCCATTTACATTTAAGGTAATTATCAATATGTATGCTCTTATTGCCATTTTTTAGTTGTTTTGGATTTATTTTTGTAGGCCTTTTTTCCCCTTTCTTCATTTGTCCCCTTCTCTTGTGATTTGATGACTATTTTTAGTGTTGGTTGGATTCTTTTTATTTTTTGTGTGTATATCTATTATAGATTTTTGGTTTGCAGTTACTATGAGATTTTTGTATAGCATTGTATATATATACATAATTAAGTTGCTGATGTCTTGCTTTTAAATGCATTTTAAAAACCCTCTCTTTGTACTCTCCTCCCCTCATGATTACTGTTCTTGATATTATATTTTATATCTAATTGGTTTTTTTATCCCTTAATCGTGGAAATAGATGATTTTAATACTTTTGTCTTTAAACCTCCATACTAGCTTTGTGTGTGGAAGAGTTCCTACTTTTATTGCTTGTTTGCCTTTACTGATGAGATTTTTCATTTCATAACATTCTTGTTTTTCACTGTGGCCTTTTCTTTTTCACCTAAAGAAATTTCTTTAACATTTGTTGTAAAGCTGTCTTGGTGGTGCTGAACACTTTTAGCTTTTGCTTGTCTGTAAAGCTTTTGATTACTCATCAAATCTGAATGGGATCCTTGCTGGGTAGGGTATTCTTGGTTGTAGGTTTTTCCCTTTCATCACTTTAAATATGTCATGACACGCCCTTCTGGCCTGCAGAGTTTCTGCTGAGAAAACAACCAATAGTCTTATGGGAACTCCCTTGAATGCTATTTGTTGCTTTTCCTGTGCTGCTTTTGATATTCTCTCTTTATCTTTAATTTTTGTCATTTTGATTATAATGTGTCTTGGTGTGTTCCTCTTTGGGTTAATACTGTATGGGACTCTCTGCATTTCCTGGACTTGGGTTTCTGTTTCCTTTCCCAGGTTAAGGAAGTTTTCAGCTTCTAAGTCTTCAAAGATTTTCTCAGGCCTTTTCTCTCTCTCTTCTCCATCTGGGACCCCTATAATGTGAATATTAGTGCACTTGATATTGTCCCAGAGGTCTCATAAACTGTTCTCACTTAACTCTTAAGGCTCGGCCTCAAAAGTTATAGAGCATCAGTTCTACTACACTCTGCTGCTCAAAACAAATCATAGGGCCAACCCAGATCCAAAAGGATGGGAGAAACAGACTGTGCCTCTTGATGTGGGAGTGATAAGGACACTGAAAAGTAGTATGTGGAATAAGGTATATTGTGGTGACTAACAAAACCTATCACAGATCTTCAAAGACTTCTTAGAAAACCTGTGTGCAATATTTCTTTCTCATAATTCTCAATATAAACCTCAAAAAGCAGCCATACTTGAGCCTATGTATTCTCAGAGGAAAAGACAGGCACTAACAGGCAAAATTGACACTCACCTGATGAAAGTCTGTCAGATCAATTTTGTTATCCACCAGGACCAGGGGGATCTCATAGGTGTGGCTGACCTGAAAAATGAGCTCTTTAAACTTGGCAGCTTCCTGGAATGACTGATGGTCAGTGACAGAGTACCAGATGGTGAATCCTTCACCACCTCACATGTACTACTCCCACATGGCTGTGAGTTCTGCCTGCAGGAAAAGAGTAAAATTATCATGTAATTTAAAACAATGACGTGAACACGTAACATTAGCAACATAAAAGGTCAAAAGTAGACAAATTACGAGACTAAGTAGTTTGGGTAGAAATTTTCTAAAAGTATATTTATAGGCTTTGCATATAGAAGAGCCACGTGAGGTCTAAACAAACCATTATGAAATCCGAATGTTTTAAACTGCTCAAAGTGTTGATCTTTAATCACAGAAGATTTGATTTAAGAGATATTAGGGGAGATATGTTGAAAAGCAAATTTACTCATGAACTCTTGGTGATTATTTATAGATTATATACTTCTAATGACCTAATTTTAGGAAAAGAAATCTAAATTTGTACACTCCAAACATTAAAACCTAGAGGAACTAACTATATTTCTCCTCAAAAATATGAAAACAAACTAGAGTTTAACTTTATCCTTGTGATTGGAGAAAGTTATTAACATAAATACTCCCTAACCCAGAGATATATTTGGGTATTCTTAGATCTGTCTCCCTAAGAGGGATAAACAGAGAGATCTTAATTGCTGAGTCACGGGTCCATTTCTACATTCTGTTGACTCCTCCATCCTCTCTTTGCAGAGGAGGACAGGAACTCCCTCCCCAATGTACCAATATCCCAACCTGGGAGACATAGCTGTATCAGTTTTTATGTTGCATTCCACCTAAACTAAATTGCCTGGCAACTGAAAATTCAATATTTGGCTTGACTTGTGATATGAAATACTTATTTTACTCTGAAATATCTGTTTTCATTCACTATTATTCTGAACCTCGTGTTAAAAACACAAAGGTTAATTAGACACTTGCAATGGGAAATATAAAACTTAGACTCTAGCTGTGGAACAAGCCATGCTAAGCAATAAAAGAACAACACGAGACCATATTGTGAAACAAACAAACAAAAAACAAAACCTGATCAGAGTAAATGTCAAAATAAATGTCAATTTGATTTAACATGGCTTGACTTTTACAGGATGGCAGCATTTACATAGATCGAGAAATTCTGGAAAACTGAGGTGCATACAAGTCCAGAGAAAGTAATAAAGTTAATAAGGTCCTGAGTTAGTTGGTGAATCTCTTAAAGTGTTTTCCGTCAGTATGGAACAAATGCAAACAGTATCACTGAATTCAGCCAATCATTTCAAAGCTGTAAGAATGAGCCCAGAGAGAAAAGGAAACTTATCCAAGGGTAGATAGCCAGCTAATGTAGAGCTGGTTTGAATAATTCATATTCTCTGACCCTCACTATTTCAATTTATTAAATACTAAATTTTACTTTAACTCAATCCTAAATTTTACCATGTGAGTGAAACAAACTAACATGGGGGAAATAAATCCTACTGGACCCAGTTTCTTCATCTCCAAAACAAGGTTAGATTATAAAATGTCTGAGGTCCCTCATACTTCTGACATTCTTTTATTTTGAAAACCCTATGCCTCAATCAGAATCCCACAGTTGATATGGATCGACTAGAGAAGCATGGATTGAAATAGCTAACTGATATTTCCCAAACTTTTAATTACATTTTTCATATAGAAATGATAGAATCATCATAGAAATATATGGAATCTTTCAGAAAATATAAATAGATTTGTTGCATCAGTTGTATATAGTTTAAGTCATAATAAAAGTGCAAACTAAACTGGAAAAGACCTATTTTACAATTTACTGTTCACTTTAATTGTCAATTATTATTTTAAGCATTAAACTTATTTTTAACTGTCTAGTGCTTATTGAAAAATAATAAATGCACATTGCAAAATGTTTAAATGGCATAAGTGTATAAAATTAATTTAGTTTTCTTTCCACCTCAAACTCCTAGTTTTTTTCCCAAATGCATGAGTTAATATTTTCTTTATCCTTACAGAAACAGTCTACGTATACACAGCCAGAGACATACATTTCACCTTTATACACCTCTTTATACTAAAATAGGAACATAATATACCTATTTTTACTTTAATCTTAATTAAGCCTTAAGAACCTTAATATACCTTGAATATAATATATTCGATATAACTTGGAATTGTTCCATTTAAGCATACACAAGTATTGATTATTATTTTCCCTGGTTGCATCATAATTCCTTTTATGCATATAGTATATTTTATTTAAATAGTTGTCGATGAACAGGCATCTAGATATCCTTCTTTTATTCCTATTACAAACAATGCAACAATGTATATTTTTAGACATCCATGTTTCACAAATTTATGTATACCTGGGAAGTAGTACTGCTAGATCAAAGAGAACATACATTTTTACTTTTGAGAAATAGTGCCAATTTCACCACTAAAGACATTGTACCAATAACACCAACATTATACAAAAGTGCCTATTTCCCCTCATTCTTACCAATGCCACTTACCATCAAAGTTTTCTATCTTTTATAGATTTTAGGGTAAAAATAGTATCTTGTTTCTTTAATCTGTATTTATTTATGAGCTATATTGAATATCTTTTATGTTTATTGTCCATTTATAAATTCTCTTCTAGATATGGATTCAATTTTGTTGTAAGAAAAAAATATTTTTTGATTTTGAATTAGGATTTTTTTTTTCAATTTGGACTGGAGAAGTTTCTTTATATGTGAAACAAAAGAAAAGAACAGTAAATCTGATTATTTCAACAATACCTACACCATAGACATAAGACTAAAAAATTATAAAGAGCCCAACAACCTGATAGGAAGACAGGCCAAGTACATAAAGGTGAAATTCACAAAGAATAACACTGGATGAATGGATGAGTGAATATTCAATAGTGCTGGTTAACCAAACTCAAAGTCACATATATGTCATTTTAAAAATAGATACAGTAGGCCTCGCATCTGACCTGAATTGTAGTCTCCAGGTATGAGGTTCTAGCATCATAGAGTTTTACTAAGCTCCTTGGTTGATTTTGTTTTTCACTTGTATGTAAGGGTACAAAACTTTGCATTTATGTTCAAAAGTCATCTATATAATCTGAAAACACAGAATCTGGAAGACATAGTACACAGCTTCTAGGTCTGTTACTCACTTAGAGTGTGTCTTCTAACAAATTAACCCCTCAGCACCTCGATTTCCTCTTTGTTAAAGAGAGATTAGGACACACACTTAACCTGTCTTACAAAGCTGTAGAAAGGATCAAATGAGCAAAGAGAAGTGAAAATGTTTTGATAAATTTTTAAAATACAAATTAAGCCTATTGTCTCTGGTACAAATCCTGCAGAACGTAACATTTTCCTGAGGGCACAGTCATGAAATCCTCTTTGAGCTGCAGTAAATATGTGTGAGAGCATTTCTTAAATAAGCTCAATCAGAAAATTATTAAGCTTTTTTTCTCCAAATAGGAGAATCTTACCACCAATAAAACAGGTATAATTAAGTTATCCCAATGAATGCAGAGAATACATCCTCTTAGATGACCTTATCCATACCAATTCTTTCATAGCATATATATGTGTGTTTTACTGAAAGATGCACAGGAGGTTGATGGAGCCCAGAGAATTGAGCAGATCTGCAGCTATGTATCAACTTAATAACATAAAATATGGAAATCACTTTTCAAGGAAAAATGCTATGTTCAACATGCTGCTTCCATCTTCATTCATCCATGAATTCAAGATCCCTGTGCTTTGTGTTCTGTGTATCTTGAATATGAACATCTTCATTTGCATCCTGCTATAAATAAAAGTTGTTGGTTAATTATTCAGGAACATTAAGAGATTCTATTTGTTATCTGTAAGTAACAAAATATATATGAAATGGACGAACTGTAAAATGCTGTAAACATAAACGTTTCCAATGTCTTCCAAGCTATTCTGAGTACAATGCTGCAGCTTGATCAATTCCCTTTGATATGCTTTCTTATAATGAAATTTATAATGAAATAGTGTAAAAATTCTCTTAATACTGAAAATAAAGAAATTTTGATTAGTCTCCTATCCCAGTTTCTTGATTATCAGAGTAAGAATTTTGAGCAGGTATTTGGAAACTTAGGGACAGAACCAGCTCTCCACTGCATTCAACTAGTGGTATTACATTGTATGAATGGGCTAGCACTATAATCAGACCAGCCTTTCAACTGCTTCCCGGTACAACACACATAACATTGTCTATATTGGTTATTATACCCACTACAACCACATCTCTGCACCAAATTTATCTTCTTAGTATGAAAGAAGTAAATCAACACATAAATAGTAGCCAGGAGCACATATTAGGAGAACTCAAAAGAGAGTGTATCTGGGCAGGTTTCCCAGGGGAAGGGAGAGTGACAATTCTGTTCAAATAGTAAGTCATTACTGAAGTTTCCTGAGCCCTGTGGGGGACACAAGACTGGACAGTGGTTGGATGTGCAAGGTGGCGTGAAGTGTGGGATTAGAGAGAAAGTGCAGGACATGTGATGTGGGACTGTGATATATACTTAAGATGGAAAATGATATTACAGAAAGACACATGAGTATAGCTCATGTAAAGGGGTGGCATGTTCCTGTTGTTGAGTGATGTCAGGTTATTGACCCATGACAACAAGATTTTGGACTTGATGTGACAGTAAACCAAGAACTCAAGAGAAAAGAGGAAAGGAACATGCAGCCCAGTTCATTTCCAGGATTGGTCTGGCAATAGTAGGAGTAATGGAGAGAAGAGAGGTTGAAGGCAGGGAGAAATTCTTGAAGGCTTTTGCAGTAACCCTGATTTTTTCATAGGATTAGAAATAGAAGGTGAAATACTTAAATGAAAGGTAAAGATACAAAGAATTGGGGAGAAGAGAAATATGAAGAAAAACTTGATGCTCACTAGTTTGGGTGTAAGAGAGACAGGAAGTGGGAAAATGCTATTGATGGTTCAATCAATACTAGGCAATAGGTTGGGCTTTTGCACATGCCCTACCTCTGTGGTCTATGTTATCAACTCCTACTTTGGATATTTAAAAAATCAAAATATAGAGATACTAAATAGTATGGCCAAATTCCTAGAATTGCCTTATTTCAAGGTGCATTCTTGTAGCTTTTATCAATTAGATAAAACCTACAGGAATTGGTAGATAATTTATCAATTACCCAGCAATTAGAAAATCAGAGACACATCATGCCACACTGCCTAGCCAAGAAAGGAAAAATTAAACAAAATATGGCTCCAGATTTTGTAGCTCTGGAGCCTGGAAAACAACAACAGAAGTAATAACAGAAAAAAGTTAATTAAGAAAGTAAGTAACTTAAGGGCCATTTTATCTCATATAGGTTTGTACTAAAAGGAACTATCCATATGTAACTGGAAATATGGTATATATGAAACAATAAATCTAAAAGGGGTAGGTATGAAAGCCACAATCAGAGGTGGGGCAAGTATTTTGGACTGACCAATAAAGACAGGAATTATGGTGTAAAGTTGACTAATCTGGATCAGTTTTGGGAAAGAGTATTGTTTTGCCCCTTTTTTTTTTTTTTTTTCTTGAGATGTGGAGCTTTGTACCACTGCAAGTATATTTATCTATTTCAAAGATTTTATGAAAATGGTTTTTAACAGCTCTCTTCTAGTTGTGTTCCCCCCTCTTGCCAAACATGCTCAGTACTTAACAGCTCCCAGATTTTGGCACTTATAATTCTTTCTTTCTATTGTAATTCATGTGCTTTGCTCTCGTTCCTATCAGTAGGCTCTAAACTACCTGCGATAAGGACTGTTCAGCCTTGTGTACTCCAAAGCACTAGGGATGGTGCCTGGATCAGAGCCCAGTAGATAATTATATTATCATTTGGTTAATTACTTAGTTTAAGCTAAATGTTTTTAAAGTAATGTTACCATTTCCTTGATGATATACACTTTATGGAGAGTGAAGTTTGAAGGCTGGAGTATTGAAACAAAAGGAAAAGGAGATCAAAACTCTAAACTAAATGGATAAAGCTTTTATATTGTTATTTACTCATTCCTGCACATGTAAGGCCAGACCTACTTTAACTTTTATGTAGCCATATATATCACTAAAATTTGCATCAATTAGAGAGCAATCTAATGTTCTCTACCTTCAATTATTTGCCTTTTTCTAAGAAGAAATGAAGGCTGAATCTTATTGTCTTTGGATGAATCAAATTTCTTTCCCAGAGAAGTCTGTTTGCCTTTTTCCCCATCTGCTTGACATGTACATACTCAAAGCCTTAAAGTTTCATGACTGTCTCTGGTAATAGAAATCCACTAAAAGATATTATTATCACAGCTGGCTTCCTGTTTATCCTGGAGGTCACTCATATTGGGAGCTACTTTCCTTCTGATAAAACCTACAAGAATGCATAGTGAAAGAAGGCAACTTAACTGTGCTGTTTAAAAACTTTTAACAAGGTTGATACAGAGGGAACATGCTTCAACATAATGTGTCATATATGATAAGCCCACAGTTAACATTGTACTCAATGGTGTAAAGCTGAAAACATTTCCTCTAAGTTCAGGAACAACACAAGGATACTGTCCCACCAGTTTTTGTAAACATAGTATTGGTTCTCCTAACTACAGGATTTAGACAAGAAAAAGAAAGAAAAACAATGTAAATTGGAATGGAACAAGTATAACTGTCACTGTTTTGAGATGGCATGATACTCTACATAGAAAATCCTATAGATGCCACTAAAAATCTACTAGAACTCATCAATGAATTTAGGAAAATTGTAGAATACAAAATTAATATACAGAAATCTGTTGTGTTTCTGTACACTAACAACAAACTATAAGAAATAGAAATTAAGAAATCAATCCCATTTACAACTGCATCAAAAAGAATAAAATACCTAGGAATAAATCTAACTAAGGAGGTGAAAAACCTGTACTTGCAAAGCTCTTAGACACTGATGAAAGAAATTGAAGATGGTACAAACAGATGGAAAGATATACTATGTTCATGGATTGGAACAATTAATATTGTTAAAATGACCATACTACCTAAGGCAATCAACAGATTCAATGCAATCCCTATCAAAAATACCAAATGCATTTTTTACAGAACTAGAACAAAGAATTCTAAAATTCTTATGGAGAAACAAAAGATAGCCAAAGCAAACTTGAGAAAGAAGAACAAAACTGGAGGTATTATGCTCCCTGATTTCAAAACATACTACAGAACTACAGTAATCAAAACAGTATAGCACTGTCACGAAAACAGACACATAGATCAATGGAACAGAATAGAGAGCACAGAATTTAACCCACACTTGTGTGAGCAATTAATCTATGACAAAGGAGGCAATAATATATAATGGGGAAAATATAGCCTCTTCAGTAAATGATCTTGGGGAAACTGGACAGCTACATGTAGAAGAATCAAACTGGACTATTCTTTCACACTATGCACAAAAATCAAATCAACTTAGATTAAATACTTAAATAAAATGTATAGAAGGGAACATAGGGAGTGTGCTCTCTGACATCAGTCTCAGCAATATTTTTTGTGGATATGTCTCCTTGAGAAAGAGAGAAAAAGAGCAAAAGCAAACAAATGGGACTACATCAAACTAAAAAGCTTTTGCACAGTGAAGGAAACTATTAACAAACAAAAAGGCCTCCCAATGAGTGAAAGAAGAAATTTGCAAACAACAAATCCAATAATGGTTAAAATCCAAAATACAGCTCCCAGGACCTGCGCGCAACCCCACCTTGCCGAGCCGTACGCAGCCATGCTCTCCTTCCACGTCCCGCTCGCCACCATCGCTGACCCACAGCAGCATCCCCTCCAGCTCTCGCCTATGAAGGGGCTCAGCCTGGCGGACAAGGAGAACACTCCCCCGTCCCTCAGCGGGACCCGCGTACTGGCCAGCAAGACCACGAGGAGGATCTTCCAGGAGCCCACCGAGCCGCAGAACCCTAAGCTATCTGCCCCCAGTGTGGAGGAGGAACCACTTCTGAAAGAAAACACCCGCCGCTTTGTCATCTTTCCTATCGAATACCATAATATTTGGCAGATGTATAAGAAAGCTGAGGCTTCCTTTTGGACAGCTGAAGAGGTGGAACTTTCCAAGGACATTCAGCACTGGGAAGCCCTGAAGCCTGAGGAGAGATATTTCATTTCGCATGTTCTGGCTTTCTTTGCAGCAAGTGATGGCATAGTAAATGAAAACTTGGTGGAGCGGTTTAGCCAAGAAGTTCAGATTACTGAAGCCCGTTGTTTCTATGGCTTCCAAATTGCCATGGAAAACATCCATTCTGAAATGTATAGTCTCCTCATTGACACTTACATTAAAGATTCCAAAGAAAGGGAATTTCTCTTCAACGTTATTGAGACAATGCCTTGTGTAAAGAAGAAGGCAGATTGGGCCTTGTGCTGGATCGGGGACAAAGAGGCTACGTATGGAGAACGTGTGGTAGCCTTTGCTGCAGTGGAAGGAATCTTCTTTTCTGGTTCTTTTGCATCGATATTCTGGCTCAAAAAACGAGGTCTGATGCCCGGCCTCACATTTTCCAATGAACTTATTAGCAGAGACGAGGGTTTACACTATGACTTTGCCTGCCTGATGTTCAAACACCTGCTACACAAACCTTCGGAGCAGAGAGTCAAAGAAATAATCGTCAATGCAGTTAGGATAGAACAGGAGTTCCTCACGGAGGCCCTGCCAGTGAAGCTCATTGGGATGAATTGCACTTTGATGAAACAGTACATCGAATTCGTGGCAGACAGACTTATGCTGGAGCTGGGTTTTAGCAAGGTTTTCAGAGTAGAAAATCCATTTAACTTTATGGAGAATATTTCACTGGAAGGGAAGACTAACTTCTCTGAGAAGAGAGTAGGCGAGTATCAGAGGATGAGAGTGATGTCCAGTCCGACAGAGAATTCCTTTACCTTGGATGCTGACTTCTAAGTGAACTGAAGATGTGTTCTTATTTTGCTGATTTTTCCTTCTCATCAAAAGAGAAAAAAATCAGCTACTTGAACTGTATTAACCAGCTACACCATAAATCACCCATAATGTTCATTAATGGCATGCTTAAAACTGTGTAGCTACCTCAAAATCAATCCTGTTAATGCTAGTGGGGTCACCTAGATTGAAAGCGTAGACAGAAGCTACTCGGATTCTTACGAAAGATCTTTTCCATGTTTCGCGTTTGCAAGCAGGCTGGCTGTGCACGACTTCACCCTGGCTCTTAACAACACCTTCCTTGGCCTCAAAGTGTGGGGAGTCAAGAAAGTTTGATCCAGCAGGATTAAACAGTTACTACCACAAGGCAGTAGGAAGACATCAGACTCACTGCTTCAGATTTTAAAGTTTACTTATGATTTGTATATAAAACTGGCACTTTACACACAAATAAACATAGTTTGTACTGTCAGGGTGAAGGCTTGATTTAACCTAAATTTGTTGGTTTCTACACCGAATACAAAAGTATTCTGTTTACCACTAACGGGAGCCAATTCAAGATTTACTAGGTGATCAAAGTAGGTTAAGCCTGTGTAAACTAAGGGTGTTATTTTTATTCTTTCTTTTCTTTGATGAATTGAAGAGCTTTTTAACTCAATCCTGTGCACACTTAGGTATCAGTATCAGCCAGGTGGTGCCACATAGAACACAGGTTGGTTTTGGGTTCTGTAGCCCATGTTGAGTATCGCGGGATAAGAGATGTGAAGAAAGGAGACTCTTAACTTAGGTCATTAGGAACTGAAGTGTGATCCGGACTCACTGTGGGTAACCTGGGAGTGCATGAGGGACGGTATCATTTAATTTCTCAAATTGTATGTCCCCCAACTTCAAGTTAGTATGAAAGATCCTTGAAGAGTCTTCCTAGCTGGGATCCAAGATATTAACTTTGTAAATTGGTTTTCAAATCATCCTTGAATGAAAGGACCTATGTAAGATCTTTCTCCTATTAAGTGGTAAAACCAGGACTGAAATTGCTTCTCCTAAAAGTTGAGCGTTTATTCTGATTTTGTTTAATTTGTGTGTAAGTAGGTACTGTTGACTTAACAATTTGTACTTTACTTTTAAGTTAGAAAGTTGTTCTACTATATTTTTAATATCATATCTGTAGTTCATACTTTGAAATAATTACCCAGTATTATTTTGCAGTTCATAATTGAGTGGATATTGTTTAGTGCAATTGCTCCTAGGATTTGCCTAAATGTGAACATCATCTACTGGATTCTTAAACTTCAGTAGAAAGCTAGTGTTATATGAATAACTAACACATGTTCCACTCAAATATTAATTTCAGAAGAAAGTATAAACTTAATAGATATATTTAATAAGGCTAGTTTGAATCAATCTGCCTTTATGTTCCCTCCCCCCTCCAAAAAACATGTTATGTGGAAGGTAGTGCATGACACACACCGATCCTTTGGCCATGTTTGTTAACACATTGTGTTGTGTGTTGGCTGACCACTGGCCTGTTCTACTGTCAGCTTTCTTCATTTATTGTATTAATATAAATGGTAAAATAGTCAATTAAAAAATTTCTGTAGTATGGAACCCTTTTCTACCTTTTAAATTATTGTTATAAAGTTAATCTAGATTTTATGGTCCTTACACTTGTGCAACACAAAAATAAACACTTTGCCTGGCGTTGTCAGGTACAGGTGGCACTTGGAAGCAGATTTTAGGACTCTACCTCCCATGAGCTGTGTGATACAAGCACTAGATTCTGCCAACTAAGATTCGGTTTTTTAATCTGTTTAAAGGGAAACAGATTTTGTCTAAAGCATTTCAAAGTCCTAATATTGAGTACTGCACAAGTGTCAATGATTTAAATAAAACCGTTCTCATGTCAAAAAAAAATTCAAAATACACAAAGAATTCATACAACTCAACAGCAACAACAACAAACCAGTTAAAAACTGGGCAGAAGATCTGAAAGGGCATTTTTCCAAAGAAGACTTACAAGTGGCTAACAGGTACATGAAAAGTTGCTTAACAACACTAATAAACAGGAAAATGCAAATCAAAACCACCATGAGATATCACTTCACACCTTCAGAATCCCTATTATGAAAAAGACAACAAACAACAAATGTTGGCAAAGATATGGACAAAAAGGAATCCTCATGCCCTGTTGGTGGGAATGTAAACTGGTGAAGCTACTATAGAGAACATTATTGGAGGTTCCTTTGAAAATTAAAAATAGATCCACCATGTGACTCAGCAATTCCACTTCTTGATATTTACTCAGAGAAAACAAAGACACTAATTTGAAAATATATATTCATGCCTATGTTCATTACAGCACTATTTACAATAACCAAAATATGGAGGGAACCTAAGTACCCATTGTTAGATGAATGGATAAAGAAGATGTGAGATATATATAGATTTATAGATATAAAACAATATTACTCAGCCATAAAAAATAATTGGAATCTTTCCATTTGCCACAACATGGATGGACTTAGAGGGTATTATGCTAAGTAAAATAAGTCAGACAGGGAAAGGCATATACTGTATTATTTTACTATATGTGGAATCTAAAAGACAAAACAAATGAATAAACATAATTAAACAGAAACAGAGTTACAGATACAGAGAACAAACAAGTGATTGCCAGAAGGGAGGAGGTGGAGGCTGGAAACAAAAAGGTGAGGTAGAGTAAGAGGTACACACTTCCAGTCGCAAAATAAGTGAGTCTGGGGTATGAAATATACAGTGTGGATAATATTGTCAATAACTATGTAATATCTTTGTATGGTGACATATCTTAACTAGACTTATCATGGTGATCCTTTTGAAATGTATGGAAATGTTGAATCATTATTTTGTGTAACATGAAATAACATAGTATCATAGGTCAATTGTATCTCAAAAACAAACAAATAAACTCATAGAAAAAGAGATCAGATTTGTGTTTACCGGAAGTGAGGATTGGAGGAGAGGAAATTAAATGAGGGCAGTCAAAAGGTACAAACTTCCAGTTATACGATAAATAAGTACTAGGAATGTAACATACAACATGATAAATATAATTCACACTGTTGTATGTTGTATTTGAAAGTTGTTAAGTGAGTAAATTCTAAGAGTTCTCATTACAAGAAAGTTTTTTTCTATTTCTTAATTTTGTATCTATATGAGATGAAGGATATTTACTAAACTTGTGATAACCATTTCATGATGTATGTAGGTCAAATCATTATGCTGTACATCTTAAACTTATACAGTACTGTATGTCAATTATATCTCAGTAAAACTAGAAGAAAAATTAAAAGAAAAATGGCACTGACTCTGAAGAGCATGTGTAATTCAGGTCACTAAAGGAGAAGGGCGGCTTCCCACACAATGTAAAAGAGATTGGAAGACTGAATTTTCTGACCTGGCTGTGTTTCAATTCCTTACGAGAAAATGATGTCTTCACAATTTTTCTGGGACCTGATTTTCTTATCTGCAGAGTAAAAAGATCACAGCTGATAATCACTAAATTCTCCACTAGGTTGAAAAAGTTCAAGCGTGGGGCACAGTGGTGAGAGGAGACAATTTATATGATCAAGCCATAAGACATGTGACCCCATTAGAATATAGAGTGAATATTCAGTATTCATTGGAGATAAATTGGGATATGTAGCATAGTATCAGACTGCATAGGGTGTTAAAATCAGGCAGATGAGTATAGATTTGATGTGAAAGCAAATCGGTAACCATTGGACCTTGGCGGCCAAAGAGAAGCATAAGGAATATAATGCTTAAAAAAGCTTAGTTAGGTAAATAAATGAATGATGGATATATTGGAAAAGAGATAACCTGGGATTAGGGTAACCACTCAGGAAGCTGTATCTAAGCTGGAGCATAATATATACCAGTAGTTTATAAGTCAGGAACACTCTAATTTCTGTCTGGTTGTTGGTAAAGAAAAATCAGAACTGGATAATAAAGTGGTAAAAACAGATTTTATTAAGGATTGTTGTAACAGGGGAGAAAGGATCTCAGTATAGAACCAGGCTCAATTTCAAATATAGCATGGACAATTGGGAATTTATAGCCAATGTGCAGGGTGGGGATTGGTGGCTGGAAAATAACTGAGTAAATAGCAAGAGTAAGGGGGGATTCTGGCTAAACCTACCTAGAAGCATTCTTACTGAAGGCAGACCAGGGTGATCAGACATCACCTGGGGGTAGTGGAGGTTGAGGAACCTGATTAGATATTAAGGGTGATGAGGTAGGAAGGTGGGGAATTCAAGCTAAACCAATGTAGCAGGATTCTTGATAAAACTGGACAGTGAAAAGACAGAAACAAAAGTCAGAAAGTTGAGAAGTATTTGAAAGGTTCAGGGAACCTGGATAGAATTTAATGAAGGAAAAAACATTTGTCACCATAATTCTGAAATTATGGAGGATGAACCATTATCTTCTATAGGTATCAGTTATTTGTGTGTGTGAGGGAGTGCTGGCTGCTCAATACAACTCAAAAAATTTTGGATTTTCTGGAGACAAATTATTCTAAGTATTACAAAGCAAGATGATTTGGTTTTTACTTGGGGGAGGGGACCAAATAGTAATTTAGTTTTTTCCATTCAGCCAATAGAAATATGAATTACTCTGTGTGATAATGAGTTTTTTTAGTGTATTTCATATATAACATATATCATTTTTCTTTATTTATAGTAGTATCCTATCATGTGCTCTAAATAAATTAGCAAATACAATTTTCACTTATGTCAAAAGCTGTTTTTGCCTCTATTGAGATGGTCATATTACAGTAAGTCCCCTACATATGAACCTACAAGTTGTGAACTTTCAAAGATGTGAACGGGAGTTCCATCAACATCAGGCGTGAGTGAAATTGCAGCTTGCCCTCCGTCTCCTATTGCTGATGATCCTTCAACTCTACCATCTCCCACCTCTTCTCCTTCTTCCAGTCAATAACTCTCTTGCCTGTTCACCCAATGCCAGCTCCTGTATGCCAGCTATTGTACTGTACTACTGTAGTTTTCAAGGTACTGTACTATAAGATTAAAAATGTTTTCTTTATTTTTTGTTTGTATTTTATGTATTATTTGTGTGAAAATATTATAAAGCTATTGCAGTACAGTACTATATAGCCAATTGTGTTAGGTAGGTATCTAGGCTAACTTTGTTGGACTTACAAACAAACTGGACTTATGAATGTACTCTCAGAAAGGAACTCATTCATATATAAGGCCCTTACTGTATACCCATTCTTAATGAAACACCCTTGCATCCCTGGGATAAATCCCACTTGATCATGATGCATGCTATTTTTAAAGTATTGTTAAATTCATTTGTTAACATTTTGTTAAGGACTTTTGCATCTATGTTCATCAGGGATACTTGCCTATAAATTTTTGTGTGTGATGTTTGGTTTTGGTCTCAGGGAAACTCTGGCCTTGTAGAATGAGTTCAAAAACATTCCTTCCTCTGCAATTTTTTTTTTTTTTTTTTTTTTTTTTTTTTGGTAATAGTGTAAGAAGGATAGGTGTTAATTCTTCTCTAAATATTTGGTAGAATTCACCTGTGAAGCCATCTGCTCCTGGGCTTTTGTTTTTGTTGGGGGGGGGGAGTTGACTTATTACTGATTCAATTTCATTATTGGTAATTGGCCTGTTCATATTTTTAAATCCTCCTTGGTTCAGTCTGAAGAGATTTTACATTTCTAGAAATGTATTCATTTCTTCTAGGTTGTTATATTTTATTGGCCTATAATGATTCCTAGTAATATCTTATGGTCCTTTTCATTTCTATGGTTCCTGTTGTCACTTCTTTTTCATCTCTCATTTTATTGATTTGGGCTCTCCTCCCTTTTTTTCTTGGTGAACCTGGTTAAAGATTTATCTTTTTTATATGTTTTCAAAAACCAATATCTGAGTTTCACTAATCTTTTGTACTGTTGTTTGAAACTCTATTTCATTTATTTCTGCTCTGATATTTCTGATTTCTCTTATTCTACTAACTTTTGGTTTTGTTGTTCTTCTTATTCTAGTTCTTGTTGGTATAAACTTAGGTTGCTAATTTGAGATTTTTCTTGTTCCCTGAGGTAGAACTCTATCACTATAAACTTCCCTCTTAGTACAGCTTTTGCTGCATCTCATAGATTTTATACAACTATGTTTTCATTTTCATTTGTCTCCAGGTGCTTTTTATTATTTTTATTTCTTCAGTCACCCATTGGTTATTTAATAGTGTTTAGTTTAGCCTCCACATATTTGTGGATTTTTGCAGTTTGTTTCTTGTAGCTGGTTTCTAGTCTCATAATATTGTGTCTGGAAAAGATTCTTGATATGATTTCAATTTTCTTAAATTTGCTGAGGCTTGTTTTGTGGCCTAGAGTGTGATCTATCCTGGAGAATGTTCCATGTGCACTGGAAAAGAATGTGTGTTCTATTGCTTTTGGTCAGAATGTTATATATACATATTTATAAAGTTCTTTGGACAATGTGTTGTTTAAGGCCAGTGTTTCTTATTGATTTTTCGTTTGGATGATATGTCCACTTAGTAAGTGGGGTGTTAAAGTCCCTTAATATTATTGTGTTACTGTCAATTTCTCCCTTTATGTCTGTAATATTTGTTTTGTGTATTTCAGTGTGCCTATGTTGGTTGCATATATATTTAAAACTGTTATCTCTTCTTGATAGATTGACCCCTTAATCATTATGTAATGTTCTTCTTTGTCTCCTGTTAGAGACTTTGTTTTTAAGTCTATTTTGTTTGTTTTAAGTATTGCTAACCCAACTTTTTTTCATTTCCATTTGCATGGAATACATTTTTCCATCCTCTCATTTTAAGTCTACATGTTTGTTTAGAGCTGAAGTGATTCTTTTGTAAGTAGCATATATTTTGGTTTTGTTTTTGTGCTCATTCAACCACTCTATGTCTTTTGATTGGAGCATTTAGTCCATTTACATTTAAAGTCACTATTAATAAGTATACACATGCCATTTTGTTAATTATTTTGGATTTTTTTGTAGGGATTTTTGTTGTTGTTTTTGTTGTTCCTTTCTTTTTTGCTGTCTTCCCTTGTGATTTGATGACTGTCTTTAGTGTTATGTTTGAATTACTTTCTCTTGTTTGTTGGTGTATCTATTATTGATTATAGTTTCTGGTTACTATTATGCTTATCTATAGCAATCTTTCTCTCTCTATATATATATATGATTATTTTAAATTGCTGCTCTCTTAAGTTCAAATTCATTTTAACAACTCTCCCTTTATTTTTACTTCCCCCTCACCCACACTTCCTGGTTCTGGTTTTGACATCATATTTTACATCTTTTTGTTTTTTGTATCCCTTAACTACTTATTACAGAAACAAATAATTATACTACTTTTGACTTAATCTTTCTATTAGCTTTATACATTGTTGATTTATTATCTTTACTGCATATTTGCCTTTACCCATCAGCATTCTTTTCTGTAATTTTTTTTTTTTTTTTTGCTTAAAGAAGTCCCTTTAGCGTTTTTTATAAATATGGCTCTGTGATGCTGAACTCTTTTAGCTTTTTCTTGTCTATAAAAATTTGACCTCTTTATCAAGTTTGAATGAAAGCCTTGCCAGGGAGAGATTATTGGTTGTAGGTTTTTTCCTTTCATCGCTTTAGATACATTGTGCCACTCTCTTCTGGCCTGCAGATTTTCTGCTCAAAAGCCAGCTGATAGCTTATTGGAGTTACCTTGCAGGAAATTTGTAGCTTTTAATATTCTCTCTTTAATTTTAGTTTTTGCTGTTTTACTTTCAGTGTATCTTAGTGTGGTCCTCTTTGAGTTGATTCTTTTGGAGAATCTCTGTACTTGCTAGAATTGGATGTCTGTTTCCTATCCCATGTTAGGGAAATTTTCAGATGTTATGTCTTCAAATATGTTCTTTGCCCCTTTCTCTCTCTTCTCCTACTGGGACCTCTATAATGTGAATGTTAGTGCCATTGATGTTGTCCCTAAATTTCTTAAGCTCTTCTTTTTATTTTTCTTTTCATTCTTTTTTTTTTAATGCTTTTTTTCTTTTTCTGTTCTGCTTCAGTGATTTACACTACTCTGTCTTTCAGCTCTCTCATCCATTCCTCTGTATCAACTAATCTATTGTAAATTCCTTCGTGTGTATTTTGTATTTCAGTTATTGTAATTTTCATCTCTGGTTTTTCTTTATACTTTCTAACCCTTTGTTAAAAATGTCTAACTTCTCACTCTGTTCATTTATTCTTGTCCTGAGATCTTTGAACATTTTTACATTCATTACATTGAAATCTTTATTGAGTTGATTACCTATACCTATTTCACTTAGTTTTTCTTGGGTTTTATCTTGTTCCTTTATTTTTAATACATTTCTCTGTCACCTAATTGTATTGAATTTGCTGTTTTTATTGCAATGTATTTGGTAGGTTGGTTACATTACCCAACCTTTGAGAATTGGCCTTTTATAGAAGACATCCTATGCATCTCAGCTGTGTATTCTCTTCTGGTCATCAGAGCTATATTCTCTAGTGGTACACCTGTGTTGGTTGTTTGAGCCTTTGCTTTGTGGTGGGCTCACTACTCTGGATGATCTGGTAGGTGTTGCTGGCCTCCAGTCGTTGGTTGCCAGACCTAGCCTTATGTGGAGACTGCTGGCTGTTAGTGGGTGGATGCTGGGATGTCCCAGGGTTAGTACTGACCCACTTCTGGGTGTAGCTATGTTCAGAGTTGGGTGGTTGCAGGTCTTGGGTGTCCTGGATCTAACATTGGCCTGCTAGCGGGCAGGGATGGTTCCTGACACAGCTGGCTGTGTGGTCCAGAGTGGCCCAAACCTAGTATTTACCCAGTGGTGAGTAGGGCTGGATCCTAGGGCAGCTGTCTGAGGGGTCCAAAGTGTCTTACTACTGGTGTCAGGCTGCAGTTGCGTGGGGCTGCAGCCCTTGGGGTCCTGGGGCTAGTGCCTGCCTGCTGGTATGCGGGCTGCATCCTGACATAGCAAGCTACAGGGTTACAGTGATCCTGGGGCTGGTGTCTACCACTGGTGGGTGAGGCCATGTCCTGAGCCTAGTGCTGGACTATTGGTAGGCAAATCCATGTCCTGGGATCTTTAGCTGAAGGGCTCAGGGGTCCTGGAGTTGGTGTTGGCCCTCTAATGAACAGGGCCAAGGCCCAGTGGTTCCTGGGGCTAGAGTCCACTCATTGGTGGGTGGTCCTGGTCCCTGGGGGTCTCTGGCTGCAGGTCGCTGAGGGTCCTGCAGTTGGTGTGTTGGCTCAATGGTGGACAGGACTGGGGCCCTGCCAGTCCTGGAGCTGATGCTTCTCCACTGGTAGGCGAGGCTGGTCTAGGGGCTAGTGCTTGCCCACTTGTGGGCCAAGCCATGTCCTGAGGTCTCTGGCTTCTGGGCTTTGGGTACCTCAGGGCTAGAGCTGGCACACTGGTGTGGGGGGTTGGGTCATTGACCCTCTGGTGGAAAAGGTCAGGTTCCAAGGCAGCTGCTGGCTGAGGAGGTCTTAAGGCAGCCAGCCTGTTGTTGGTGGGGCTGTGTCTCCACTTGGCTAGTTTCTTGGCCCAATGTGTCCCAGTACTGTTGCCAACAGGCCTGCCCACATCATGGTGCTAACAAGCTAGAGAGAAGATTCCAAAATGGTGCTTGCCAGGACCAGTGTTTTCATGGTAGAAGGAGCTCCCCAAAACTGTTGTCTCCAGTGTCTGTGTCCCAATGGTGAGGTTCATTTGCTTCCTTCCTCTCTGGGAGGCTCTCCAAGATCAGCAGGTGAGGCTGACCCAGGCTTTTCTCAAAATACTGCTTCTGCCTTGGGTCCCAGAGGATGTGAGATTTTGTATGTCCCCTTTAAGGGTAGAGTCTCTATTTCCCACAACCCTCTGGCTCTTCTAAAACTAAGCTCCACTGGCCTTCAAAGGCAAACATTCAGGGGGCTTGTCTTCTTGATGCAGGACCTCTGGGCTTGGGAGCTCTGTGGGGCTTGGACAACTTGTGGCTAGGGAAAACCTTTGCACTTGTAATAATCCTGTTTGTGGATCACCCATCTGGTATGGGTCTTGACTGTACTACATCTCCTCTGCTACTACTCATCTTATCATGGTTCCTTATTTATATGTTTAGTTGTAGAGGATCTTTTCTGCAGTCTTCCAGTCTTTCTTGTCAATAGTTTCCCTGTAAATAGTTGTAATTTTGGTGTGCCTATAGGAGGAGGTGAGCTCAGGGTCTTCCTACTCTGCCATGTTGGCCTCACCCCCATTCTTTCTTCTCTTATGCATTTATGCCTAATGGGCCCAGCCCTTATTAATAATTGTTCTGTTTTATATATTTTCATCACTTATGAGTCTCAAAAATTAGCAGTTATATCTTTATCATGTTGTTATTATTTAAGTGAGTTAGATTTGAGTTACCAAGTAGATTTTAAACATTTATGAGAGTCAACATCAAGGCCTAAACTGTGCTTAATGTTTATATTGCTTAGTAGATTTTGGATAGATGGAAATTTCAATTAAATTGTTGCTGTTTGAATGGATAAATGTCATTCCAAGTAAATACATTTTTATACTTGGTCCTCGGAGAATGTCCGTGTTCTGGAACAGTGATAATAAAGAAACTTCTAACACTACAGGATTTCTGAAGACATATAAGAATACATTTTACTTGACCAATTTTTAATAAAATTTGTAGGAAAAAATTTTGAAAATTTAAACTTTTAGAGAACATGTCTACACAAGTAAAATCAGTAAAATGTTTGTCCTCAAATCAGCCAATCTCTCTCTCTTTTAAAAAATAATTTTGTAACCTTGTATACCAATATATGAATTTTTTGAATACATAAAAGTTATTGTTTGCCCCAAATTATTTCAACTTTCTGCAGTAACTGCTTTACCAAATAATTTGGTTATACAAATGTAATTGTGCTTCATTCCACTTTTAGACTCAGTTAGTTCCTCAATAACATAAAAGTTTTAAAATACTAATTTGGTGATTTTAGAATAATTTTCATCTAGGTATTTAAAATGTAATAATTTAAAAATTACATATTCAACTGTAAATATTCCAAAAAACAGGTTAATAGCATGAGGTTAAAAAGCCAGTAAAAATATGAAGATAATGGGAAAAGGTAAGATAATGAGGAAAACTGAGTTTTAAAACTATCAACGTTGGCTACTGTCATAGTGTTGTTCGTGAGATGCCTGAAAATGGATTCAATGGGGAAGATAATATTTCATATGAATCATAAGTTTCAGTAGTTAATAAAAAAACATAGATACTAATATATTTCTCATCTAACATATCGGCTTTATTATTTTAAAAATGCACTTTGGTGCCCAGTATATTTAGAAATTTGAAGCAATCCTTTTCTAAAACCATCTCCATTGAAGCAATATTTTAAAATTGAAAATTTGCTCTTTATGATGGTAGACAATTTCCCCATTCTTCCCCCCACCTCAAAATACAATTGTAATCCCAGATTTTTTTCTTAAATATATAAATACCATTAGAAAACAAAATAACAAAAACAGTACCTTAAATTTTCTAGGAGATTAAAGGTGAAACAAAACAAAACAAAAACAGATTATCGGAAGGCTTCCTAGTGTAGTCTTAGTAGTTTTTAAACACTAAGTCACTAGCATATAGAAAAACAGTGGGCCAGGGGGTGTTTATCAGAATAATTAAATAAAGGAATATCTGGGACAAGCGGCACTCCTTTACTCCACCTTAGCTCAAAGCCCTGCTAATCCTTTTAAGGAAGGTGAAAAGTCTAGATGGGGGATATCCTGATGTGGGTTTTGAAGCCTCAATCGGGACAGCATAACACATGCTGAGGTAATTCTGAACTGCTTCACAAGAGAGTAGAGTGGAACAGGGATGAATAAATGAGAACCCTGCTCAGGTGGGAAATGTATTATACTAATGGAATCCCTTACATCATCCCTAGTGCAAACAACTATTTCTCTCTTTCTTTTTTGTAGAAGTCTGCTGCCTGAAAGTCTTTTAGATTTCAGTGTATACTAATGCCTCAGGGCTAGTTAAGTGCCATCATGCTTTGGGCTAACTTATCAGAACACATAATAAACAGTGTTACTGCAATTTTCTGTGGTACACTGCTGGACTCTAAGATCCAAGAAGGCAAAAGACTTGTCGAGTGTGTTCATCATGATAGCCTTCACACAAGAGTCTCTGATATGTAATATTAGACAATAGCATGTTCTGAATAACTAATAAATGAATGATACTTTAAAAGTCACACTATCAGGTGCATTCTCATTTAACTTGCGAAGTTGTCAGGATGTGTATAAACTTCCATTTCCCAACCAGCTTTTGTCGTAACAAAAATAGAAGACACATTTCCAGTTACACTGAACAATATTAGGAAGTTTCCTTTTAAGAATTCGAAACAACACAAAAAGTACAAGAGGATTTTTTTTAGTTTAGGGAACTCATAAATATAGATCATTTTCGGAAGTTTTAGACTACTGAAGTGAAAAATCAGAGACATTACAAATTTTTCTAACCTCCCAGACACTTTTCCTGACTCCTCGCCACTTTGTGATCTCCATCTTTTATGAACTATCACACTTAGAACATCAACTTCACACCTAAGTATATGTTCTTCCATTACATGTGTCAGTCTTGCCACTCCAACTCCATATCAAGGACAGAGTACAGGTGATATAATGAAGAGACCATGACTTAAGAGCCCCATAAACATAACTTTTAATTTGCTGCACAGGTTTTTTCATTTCTCTCTCTATCTGTTTCTTCATCTGGAATATGGAAAATCAATGCCTCTCTAATACCACCAACATGTAGATTAAATGATATAATGTGTAAAAAATGTCTTATGTTTGGTTCTAAAGTGATTTGCCACTAAAAATTACTAGCTATTTCCCTCATATCATTTTTTTCCATCTTCGTGGAAACCAAAATAACAAACCCTAATTTCAATGTTTTATTACTGAAAAATTTGGCCATCAATTTTGTTAGCAAAAGCCCTTGAAAACATGTCCACCTAGGTGGAGAGTACTATTATCAGAGTGATCCTAAAATTATGTTTTATGTTACTTGAACTTTAGAGGTATATCAGAGAAGCTGACAAAGGGGATGATAAGAGCTTGACTCTCCTAGCAATATTGTGGCAAGCAGTCTGGCACGCATGGATTCAGAGGTAAGTAGGAGAGAAAAAGAAAATAAGTTGGAGATGTGCTCTGGAGAACATCAAAACTATATGCAAAGCTGTTTTAGTTATCAACTAACCACAAAGCTTCCTGCTCTACATATCTCAGGGTTGGATTCAATTTTCTCAAATCTAGATTGAATAGGAAAGAGAGTTCATAAGACAAAGATGGACTATCTCAGGGAGATACACAAATTTGTGAACAACAGAGAGAAAAAAGCATTAGGGACAAATAAAAGCTAACCCAATCTTATCAGATCAAGAACCCAGGAAATAGTAATTGTGACTGCTTTAGGAAGTAATAGGATAAACAAAACGCTTCAAGAAGCAAAGGATTGGCCATGGTTATTTGAAAGGCAAATGTAAGACAAGGCCCAGGCCTGAAGAGTTTTCTACCTCTAACAGATGACTCCAATGGTTGTAGAAAATTGCCTTGTGTTAACAAAGCCTCAGCATCAGGCACAGAGTAGAAAAATGGAAAGGTGTTCAAATATGGGCAGCCAAGGTATTCCAAGAGTTCAGTATTTAGCACAGAGGTAACATGACTGATGTGAGAGAAGGAGGAAAAAGTAGCTGTGCTCCACTTGACACAATAGATGATTGAAATTTGATATTTGAAAGCTATAAATGAGAAGGGAGATAATGCATTGAGTGTGACTGAGGAGACACAATAATGGGAGAAGAACAATTAAGGAAAGTAAAAACAGGGACTTTTAAGAACACATGCAGAAGGTCTTTTGGTAGAAATGCGAGTCCCAGAGATATTTGCAATGAGACTGAATAAGCGTGAACTCATGTATTTCATGAGATTTCTAGATGGGGAAAAAAAAATGGCAGTGTAAAATAAATCTTTTCTACCTAGCTTTCAGGATTTAGTAAAGATTAACACACTTGGTAGGTATTTCTTAAATTTGCAAGCCCTTTCTCCCTGCTCCCAGCGCATTCAAAGTTGTTAAAAGAAGATCTCACAAGATAACCAATTTTCAACTTTAAAGCACACTTTAGGAGATGATTTTGTTTCCACAAATAGCCAACTGTCTACTCCAGTGTTAGAATTTAGCGTTATCAACTGAAGGATGATACTACAATGAAAAATATTCTATTTATATTTAGGCAAAAAGAACAAGAGAAATATTAACCTACTCTGATAAAAAGTTATTAGTAACACACATGATAGACTACTTCTGATTGCTTGAAATAGATCAAATAAAAAACTGACCTAATAGAATGTATAGGAATAGATATATATCCCTGTTCTACACTCTCTACTGCAGTGTGGGCTACCTGGTAAGGTGCCTTTGCCTTGCACTTATTAGGTCGTCCACAAACATTTGTTAAGGAAATGAAGAATCACACTTTATACAAAGTCCTTTACAGTTTATATGGCTCTTTCATAGATTTTTCTTTAATACAACAATATTTAAAGGTATAGATTAGGGAAATGAAGTTCAGGAATAATATTACATACTTTGACCAAGGTCACATGCAGTGAGTGGAAGGATGATGATTTGAATTTAACTTCATCTGAGAGTAATTCTTGTACATTGGTCAATTTGCTGACTCTTAGAGCAGCAATACCATTTATTTCATTGTACAAAATCCCACTAGCCTAAGACTTTGAATGCAACCCTCTGATAGTGTAAACCAGGGTCCCATTTATTCCTAGTTTTATATTGGAAAATTGCATCAATTCCATCAGGCTTGACACTCAGACTGCTAACATATATATTTGGCTTACAGACATTATTCAGCATAAGGGAAGTTTTAAACCACATCTAAGGGAGAAAAGGAAAAGTTTGATCTTGAATGTGGGGAAGGGTATATCTAGACTGAGACTTTACAGAAGCAAAAGAGAAATGAGCAATGGTTGTATATCATTTTTTTAAGCAGATTTGTATGGTGAGAACCAAGAGCTTCTGTTATGAAAGAATATAGACTGGCTGCATGGTTTCCTTAGGATAGGAAACTGTCAACCTGGTGTGATTTAAGGGACACTAAAAGCCATTCTCAATGACCTCTCCCCCCCCACTAGAATTACTTATTTTTCTCAGTTAAAGAATCAAAAGTTTCTGTTTACAGGCAAGTATGTTTCCTAGGAGGGATGACGCTTTCAGTGTTTGCTGCTCATAGATATAATATGAAGTGATTGATTAGCAAAGGGTAATGAATTCCTTAAAACAGTACAAGTAAAACCAGAATAAGACATGTAAACAAATTTTTCTAAAAATATTTTCTTTGAATTCATTTTTCTTGTTACTTGCATACCCATTTACAATGTTGGCCATATCAATCACCAATAAATAATCAGAACTTGAAGAACAGTCTCAGAACACCACAGTACCACATTGCAGGATCTTCCATGAGAAATCGGGTCTCTTTGAAAGAACAGAAACTCTGCCACCAACTCAGTATGTAATCTTGAGTAAGTAATAGTCCTCTCAGGCCCAGTTTCTTCATTTTCAGAACAGGCGATGAGGATCTCTATCCTTCCTAACAAACAGGATTTTTGTCAATGAATTTCCTATGGGGAAAAAGTGTTAGACATATGTAATATTTTATTATTTGCTTTAAAATACCACTAATATCTAGCACATTTAGATAGAATTAAGGACTAACATTACTAAATATTACAATGCAGTGATACTACTGTATTATTATTAGTCAGGTGTTATTCTGTGACTATATACATATTTTATCACTTAATTTTAAGAACAACCTTATGAAAGAGGGACTAAGAAACTAAAGAGAAGAGAAATTAAGAAACTGAGAGGTTAAGTAACATGTCAACGTTACACAGCTAGTTGGTGTCAGAACTGGGATTATTGTGATAGGTACTTTTATTTTTCTTATTTCCATTTATCAGTTTATAAAAAAAAATAAGCACTTTTCTTACTGGTACTCAAATCCTTGAAGTATCATTTTAACTGTAACTACTTAGATGTCTTTTTAGAGTTATCTGAATTGCTCAAGTTAACAAAATAATGAATATATCAAATACTTGCACTGGTTTACCATTTGCCTTTTTCAAAGTAGAAACAATCCCTAGAAGTAACAATTAATTATGTAACAACTTCTTGATATGGCTTGGCATATGAACTCCTTTTCTCTGGTGCACAGACTGGATAATGCTGTGAGGTCTCAACTCCTTCTATATATGAGTCCCACCATTGGGACAGTAGAGGAAGGATGGACTCTCAGCATCTGAACTCTCTGCCTAGGAATCCAATGAATTGCCTTCTAGTATACTTAATATTCAATTGGATGTCACTGCTCATGTAGTCTTCATCTTCTTAGATAACTGTCACTTTAACTTCCTGTTGCTTTGGTTCTATATTATGGAGTCAACCTTGACTTTTCTCTCTTTGTTTTTCTGTACCTCACATTAAATCTATTAGCAAATTTTGTCAGTTCTGCCTTCAAGATATATCCAGAATCCAACTAATTTCTTTTACCACTGATACCAATTTGGTGCAAGTCACCATCTCCTCTGACTTACTTTATTGCAGTAGCCTCCCAGCTGCTCTTCTTGCTCCTACATTTGTTCCTTCCTCCCAGGTCTGTTACCAACACAGCATTCAGAGTGAGCCTTTTAAATGAAAGCCAGATCAGGTCCCTTCCTTGCTCAGAACTGGCTATTGGCTCTCCATGTCATTCAGTGGAAATGACAGTGTCTTGACAATGGGCCACAAGTCCTTATGCAGACTGTCCCTCATCCATTGCATGTCTGGTCATGTGTCCTATTATATTCTTCTTGCCCATCCCACTTCAGCCATGCTGGACTCTTCTCTGTGCCTCAAATGTGCTGGCCAAGCTCTTACCTCAAGGCTGTAGTACTACCTGGTCATTCTGCCTGCAAATGTCCACATGGCACACCCTCTCATCTTTTTCAGGGCTTTATTCAAATGTTACCTTCCAGAAAGACCTTCTCTGACTGCCTTATTAATCATCCCCTCCTAACACACACATACACACACACACACACACACACATACTCCAAGCTAATTTTTTCTCCATAGTTTCCATTTCATCTAATAGACCATTGAGTTTGGTTGTTTATATATGTCATTTTATTGTCTGCCTCCTCTACTACAATGTAAGCTTACTAAGGTTAGAGATTTGTTTCCCTTTTATTTGCAGCTATATCCCCTAATCCATGGGCTATGCATGGCACAGGGCAGGTGGTCGCTGAGTCTGAGGAAAGAGTGTTGGCCAAGTGGGCACTTGTGATTTGAAGAGCAAGTACACATCTCAATGAGGCAGACTCCACTCAACCTCAATGTACTATGTTCACATGGTAGGATAGGGAGGGCCAGAATTCTGGACTTTTGTGAGAAATCTCCTGATATTAAGACTGAGAAAAGATTCAAAACAGATTTTCTGTTGTTGTTTAACATTAGCTCTTCAAACAAACAAACCCTATATGGACAGGGGAAGGTATGCCCACAAGTCACCACTTTGGGGACTCTACTCTGAGCTTCTGAGGTGCTAGGAATCCTTTCATCTCAAACACTCAAAGGATGCATTACTGGATCACACATATTTCCCTGAAAATATGTAATTTATAAGAGCCAATATTTTCAATCATCTTAGGAGAGAGATTATATCACTCTGGAAAGTCTCTCTCAATTAAGCCTTCTTAGGAGAGATGAGAAGGCAGTTACAATAACTAAAGGAGTTTTGAGAGTGATTATTTTAATTATTGCATACTACTAAAACTCAAACATTAGTGTTTGTGTTTTGTTCTCTTTTGTTTATAAAATAACATTTTTCAACATTTTCCTTAATAGTTATATTATTGAATGTGGTAGATTACTATCTAACATTGTTTTTTCTCAAATGTAATTTTTTCCATCTGATGACTTTAACACTTGTTTAGATTAGATATTTTATAGGTACATTTATGTCACTGACCCTTTAACATTAACTTAAACTGCT
This sequence comes from Balaenoptera physalus, assembly GCF_965194825.1. Lineage (NCBI taxonomy): Eukaryota > Metazoa > Chordata > Mammalia > Artiodactyla > Balaenopteridae > Balaenoptera > Balaenoptera physalus. Next base: position 38,345,464 of record NC_138897.1, on the reverse strand, counting down.
CATTGATATAAATTCCCTAACAGATATTCTGCAAAGGGTAATCCTATTCTACAAACATGCATGGCCAATGAGTGAATCTAGTTTTGTTTGTTTGTTTGTTTGTTTTTGTTTTTGTTTTTTTTTAACTTCTTTTCTTGTCCCATGGGAGAGAAAATGTTGGGATATCAGTATAACACTCATTTACGTCATAATTCTTCTTTGAAGAGGCAAAGAAGACTAGGAAATATTCCTTCCGTTAAAACACTGCAGGCTGATCATACCTCTGAGAATTTGGGCAACAACACTGTGTGAATTGGGCATATGTTTTTGACACTGAAACTGTGTACAAGCCCCTGTGTCCTTGTCTTTTGAACTAAAATGCTGGCTCAAGAGTTAATGATTAGGAAATGTGAAGATGTAGAAACAAAGAATAGCTGTTGGGCTGGGGAACTGGTAACAATTTAGACTATAATTCTGTCACATTGCAGAATCACTGATCTCCCAGTTCCCTGAAGATGTAGATAAAGGCCTGACACATATTCCTAAGTTGTTTTTATAGGAAGCAGATCCCCACCAGATGAAAACTGCTGACCACAAGCACATAGACACTAGACCAGTTGAAACCAAATGTTTGATGATGATTAAAACTTCACCTTGATGCCAGCCAATCCGAGAATTACACCCTGCTCCTTGAACACTATAAAACTCCTCACTACCCACTCCAGGGTGGGTCACACAGTCTTGAGGACATTAGCACACTGGCCCCCTTTGCCTGGCAAAGCAATAAAAACTACTCTTTTCTATTTCACCCAAAGCTCTGTCTCCATGTTTCTATACAGCACTGGTGAACAGAGGCCGAGTTTTGGCAACAACACTACAAAACCTACATGAGCAAACATGGATTTTGTTGTTAAGTGTTTCCCCTGACAGAATAAACATGTTTATTTCAATCAGGCAGTGATAATGTTACATTTAATTAGGTTTATTTCTGTGATTATTTTGTAGTAAGTGTGATCTTTCTTAACTTCTGGTCTTTTATTCTTTTTTTTTTAAAGCATACATTTTCTTTTCTTTTCAGACTTGTGCAATGATGCTTTTTATCTTATTTGTTAGGAATTGTGTTTATAAGATGAGCAAGCTACATAGAGTGTATCTGACAGTAAGAACAAATCAGTTAATCAATAAATAAAAAAGTTAGTCAAAATATTTTTTGACAGATATTATGCTCATAATACCATTTGAAATATTTGCATGAGAAAACACAGAAAAGGAGATATCAGATAAATGGGTTTGTTGTAGACAAAGAAGCACTGATTTGGAAATGTTTTTATTTAACTCTTAGTTCTTTTTAAAAAATCATACAAAAGCAAATGTTAAATGCTATGTATACTTTGGACACACATTTTATGTAATCACACATTAGCCTTAAAAAAAAAAAAACTAAAGTTTTTCAAATATAAAATTAAATAAACTGACCATGATATGTGGACATTATGAAAGAATATAGAAATTTTGTCTAAAGGGGTAAAAACTTGTAAGCCATTATGGCATTAGTATCAAAAAGTCAAACTTTTAGCAACTCCTAATATAGGCCAGTGGTTTGGAAACTCTAGCATGCATCAACATCACCCAGAGAGCTTCTTCACACAGATTGCTGGGTCCCAGAATTTGCACTTCTAACTAATTCCCAGGTGATACTGATACTGCTGGTCTAGGACCCACTTTGAAAGACCCTAACGTAGCCAATATCTTTCTATATCCCATCTTTCCAGTAAGTCTGTTACAACTCTATTAAACACTCAGTAAAATTCTTGTGTTCAGGAATTCTTCTACTCTCTTTTAAAATTCAGTGAGTCTAACATTTCCTATCAGTTGTTAAACTAATTTATAAGGTAGATTGCTTAAATGCCCTACTTAATCCTGTGTAGTATACTTAACACTTCAGAGAGATTCCATTGGTTAAAACCTAGTTATTTTGTTATTTGCTAATATGTGAATATTATTACCTATTATTAATAAAATTATTAATTTTAAGGGATATTATTAATTTAAGGGATATTATTTTAGGGATAGAACTGACTATTCTTGCTAAACAGTAAAGAAGCTCTTCAAACTGAATTTTGACAACTTTGTTCTCATCAAGGGAGTTGTGAAACAACTAGGAACTGGAATGACCAAGGATAGTATTGACCTAAAATCTCAAAAATATAATTCTTGCTACAGAAGGTTTAAGATAAAGTACTCTGCCAGTTCAAAAGAGATGCAGATGAAAGAGGAATCAGTCAGTCAGTTAAGATCCAAAGATTAAAAAAAAAAAAAAAAAAAAAAAACCTGCTCAAAATGAGCCCTGACTATCCCTTAAATTTCCTGACCTAAGTTGTTAGAAGCACAAAAGAAGACAGCCTTTCTTATTTTTTTTTTTTCCATCTTTGTTATAGACTTTCTTTGTTTGGCAAGACCAGAAATGACATGGGTCAAGGAAGAGAAGGGATCTCTAAGCCTTCTCACTCTCTTATATTTTAATATAAAAAATATAACTATGAATATAAGGAGACACTACTGAATTTCCAGCTGAACAGATCAGAGAGTGATTCATGGAAGAGCTAGATTTGTATTAGTTCTTGACCTAGGAATATAATTTAGACATCTGGATATAGAGGAAACTGACCCTGCAGGAGCACACAAGAATATTCTTAAAGTCAAGTTAGCTGGAAATTGAGTTGCATAGACAGTGAATCACTAAGTAGTTTCATTTGGAAAAAAGACAAATGAGAGCAAACTGAATTCCTTTGTCATGAAAACGAGTTTGACAGCCGGATTGATTAATCCATTTGTGGAATCCCAGTCAAACTGTGAATGTTGTGATCAGTTGATTCTTTACAATTAAATAAATGAATCTTTCATTTCCCATGGCTGAACACATTAAGAAAATGAAATTTGTTTTGCATTTCCTGTATTGACGTTTGTTACTCCCTGTGACATTTCATGACTCAATGTGCACAGCATATTAGAGGGAAGAAGCTCCTTAGAAACCACTAATAAAGATTGCACTTAATAGGAAATTTAAAAGGCACAGGTATAAAAATGAAGGATTTTCTGTACAGAGAGTGAGGTCTGAATCAGCAACACTGCCACTATTCCAGCGTAGTAAGCATGAGGCAGGCAAAGGAGTTAGACATACAAAAGAGGGTCAGTAGCATGTGGATGAAGTATAGCTTGAACTGGATCAGGACAGTGAAATGCAGAAGAACTGAGGATTAATACAGAACACCTCTGTCCAATGTTCATATAGCCATATATAAAATGTACCTAAGTGAACAGAAGAATAAAATGTATGTAGTCCTTTTCCTAGAGGTGTTATTACTTTTACCATGTTTTTGTTTTTTGTCCTGTAACTAAATTCCTTAACTAAATAACTCCTCCAGGTATTTTACATATATATATATATATATATATATATATATATATATATATATATATATATATATATATATATATATATATATATATATATATATATATAGACACACACTCAATAGCCTGATATGTTGTTCATATGTTCAAAATCATTAGAGAGCTTGGTTAGAGGATGTTTGGCTATTATAAATTTACACTCAGGTAAATTAGTCTTTGATATCTGATCTTCCTCAATGATAGTCTGAAGTCAACAGGAGCATGGAAGGGTTTGCCATTTAGTGTAAATTACCAGCGTGGCAGGCTTTAGGGCCATGACAAACAGGCCTCTTATTTTTGAATTATCAGTCTAAGAATGAGCTACATCAGATGGGAGGATGATAATGTAAGTCAGGACAGAAAATACAAGTACAGGAAGTGTATATGTGCTCTAGCTAATGGGCCTGGGCAGAATGCAAACTAAGGAATATTCCAGTTTGCCCAAGGAGTCCTGGATTATGCCTGACTTGTCTTGGTTGTTTATTAATACATCCTTTATATCCTGAAAAATGTCTGATTTGGATGATAAATTATGTGGTCATCTTAATAAGAGAAAAATCAAGAGAGAAATACTTTATTTGGGGGATTGCTCAATCAGCTGGAACAAACCTAAAGTACTCAAAACATTCTGATAGGAGAACCCTTCTCCCAAGTTACCCTCTAGCCCTTCACTTTCCTCTCCATTTTACCTCAAGACACAGCTATACCCCAAAGCATAGGAAAGGAAATGAGAAAGTCAGAGAATCCTGCCCACCTTGGGAGCTTAGAAATCTCAGAGCAACTCTGCTCTTGTTAAAGCTTCATTGGTTTTTCCACTTAACTTTATAATTCTTCTGATTTCCCACAGCTCTACTTCCTATCTGTGTTCCAGCCAGTTGCACAGCTGGGGAGAAATTAAAATAGAGATTGCTACAGCAATACTAAAAACTAGGAACACTAATTAGATGCTCTGTGATATAGACCATGGCTTTCAGGCCAAAAAGAACTATACTGCACATCTCCCTGCTTCAGAAAGTATAGGGGTGGGGAGGAGAATACCAGATGATGTGGCATTCTTTGACTGAAAGGTGGTAAGGAAACTGAAAAAAGGACATGCAGAGGGACAGAATGACATGGGACTTTGGATTTAATAGCCTGAAAACTGTATACCCCAGTGGAGAGAACATTTGCAGAATCAATTTGGTTGAATACAAAAGGAAAAATCACACCGAAGCTCCATCCCAGTTGAACTGCATTCCAATGTGTTCCTAAAAAGGAGTTTTCTTAGGTTTTGGCCTATGTATACACAAGAAGGAAAGAATCAATATCTGCTTCTCACTTATATCTACACGATAGAGAAGCATTTCTTAGCAGTTCTAAGTTTGTTTTTTTTTTAATTAAAACAATTCATGTACAAGATGTAAAAAACTGAATCATATTTCAAGACCGATACCAAAAAATACAAGTTTCCTATCATACTCCCAATACTTTATCCTTTTGCATAAATTTTCAGCCAGTTCCTCTAAATTAACCTCAAGCCTCATCCTCTTTTAGTTAATAAAAGAGTTCTTACAATTTTATTAAATACAAAATTATATATGTATATATACATGTTATACATATATATTGCATCAATAATGTATAAGAGATAATAAAGGCCACCACCCAGCTTAAGATATAAAATATTACTCATACTATTGACATTTCCTATATATCTCTCCCTGAAAACAAGGCTCTTCTTCCTGAGGTAAACTTTACCCTGCATTTTTTATCATCCCTTTCTTTTCTTTATGGTTTTATGCTCCCACTTTTTTTCAGTACATTATAGCTCCACTTCTCAGGTTTTCCAGGAACCCTCAGAGTAAATTGCATTATTTTTCATTGTGTTTCTCTGCAGACACCTAGTCTGTAGTTTCCTGTTCACTTTGTTTCTTCCAAAAATATGTTGTAATCTCATCTTTATCCTCTTGTCTTTGTGAGTATAGTTATAGTCTTTTAATATCATTTTAGTCTTTCAATATAGTTTTAATATGGTTTGAAAAAGAGAAAATAGACATATGTTAACAGTCTTATCATGTTTATCTGTAAGCTATGATACATCATATATAATTACCAAAAGCCTTATTCTTTATTATGATATTGATTCATGACAAAGAGAGTCCAAGAATCAGTGATTAAAAGGAGAAGATATTTTATGGAATAGTGAGTCATCTAAGTGTTATCTAAAAGTGGGTGATATACACAGACACAGTGGGTACTTTGGAAATATGAGAGGACATTATCAAAGTATGGGAGGCATTTGTAGAGGAGCCAGTGCTAGTTTGACTACCATAGCCCTCTGATTCTGGCTTATCAGGGACAAGAATGTTTAAAAAGACATCAGGGGTCCCACATTTGGTTAAGACCATTTGCTTCTTATGGAATCACCAAGACGTGCCATGGAAGGGCCTTGTTATCTTTGTAAACAACAACTTTAAAGGCTTGGGATATTCCCCAGAGAGTCTCCTTTCCCCTAAAGCATCAAACACTTCCAAATTTAGTTGTGATTCCCAATGCTGTATATAAAAATATTTTAATTATTATCTCTATAAATAAAAGTTTAAAAGAAGTGTCGGAAAGAGTGGTATTTAAAAAATAAAGTGCTAAAGAATAACAATAGAGACCAGATAATATCTAGAGTCCTTCCAGCTACACTGTTCCAGGCTGAACGCAGACATCATGCTTTCCTTTTCTTCCAAAAGGAATTCTGTCACTCTAGACTTGAAAAGAAAGGGTCACAAGTTTGCTGAACAGGATTTCCTTGCAAACTACATGCTTTACATTCCTGAAATTTCTTAAATCACAAGAAAAAAAGTCTTGTAGAGGAGTAAAGACAAAAATCAATAACAGCGGTATTATACATTTTAAAAATATGTAGTAAATAAAATTTCTAGAGGTTATCAACTTTCAAAAGAAACCATATAAATAAATGATATTTAGTCTAGTACATGATCCTTCTTATGAAGCATGTTCTTTCTTATCCAAGATGCAGACTCCCTTACAAGTTCTGTGTTATATAGGCTTGATCAGTTTTTAGTTTTTCAGCAATCTCTTACTATTTGAAGCTAAATATATTTTGAATTTTCATTGTCCTTTTAATTTTTTTTTTAATTTTAATGAGATATATATGTAAACATATAGCCTCTTAACTGAATTTCTCAGTACATTATTAGGTCCTTGATCTCCAGCCCATCCCATGAGTCAGTGCTTTCTCCATGTTCTATCAAAAAAGCCTTTTTAGAGCAGAACTGGCTCATAGGTGGATAGAGAAATAATTGTTGTCACTTTCTTTGGTTTAAAAAGACTGATATAGGGCTTCCCTGGTGGCACAATGGTCAAGAATCTGCCTGCCAATGCAGAGGACACGGGTTTGAGCCCTGGTCCAGGAAGATCCCACATGTCGCTGAGCAACTAAACCCGTGCACCACAACTACTGAACCTGTGCTCTAGAGTCCGTGAGACACAACTACTGAAGCCCGCGTGCCAAGAGCCCATGCTCCGCAACAAGAGAATCCACCGCAATGAGAAGCCCACTCACCACAATGAAGAGTAGCTCCTGCTCGCCGCAACTAGAGAAAGCTGGCACACAGCAATGAAGACCCAACATAGCCAAAAATAATAAATAAACTAAAATAAATAAATTTATAAAAAATTAAAAGACTGATATAAAACTCTGTACATGTTTTTTTTTCTAATACTGATACTGAGTTTTCAATTTTAGTGAATAAATATAAAAATCATATTATCTCAAATCCACTCTTAGCAAAACCATTACTGAGGAATTGTCCTAATTACCAGCAACACTGCCAATTGAGATGTTGCTAAGGATTGTGCAAACAGTTGTCATTATAAAAGAATTGACCCCACTCTTTCCTGCCCTGCTATTAGAATCATGCAGAAATGTTTGAGAGCTTACATCGACTAGACAGGAATGACTTAGTAGTATACCAACAGTATACTAGTAAGTGTAGAACAATAGCTTAAATGCAGGTGGTATTCTGAATACCTTTGTGAACTAGGTACATAATACATCTAAACTGTTTTATAAATACATTTTTCATTATTTTATTCCATTTAGTGTAAAATTGTAATATAGATGCTTTTGGGGGAGAGAACTTTGCCTTTGTCAGATATAAGTGAAGTCTATCCTTCCCTGTTTCTATTATCTTCATTAACTTAAAGATGTTGTCCTTCTCCTAAACTTTATTCTTTCAAAAATATAATTCATTTACATTCATCACCTCTCACACCATCTACAACATATTTTCCTTTCTCTGTATAGCAGAATTAGGTCACAATAAGTGAGAAAGCAATAGGAATTATTCTGCTTAATAATACAGATGTTATTGGGCATATCAAAGCATTTGACATCAGGCAACCTATTATATGTGGAACTCCAGGAAGCCATGAGGTCAGACTATTGTCCCATGTTAGATATGAAGAGGCTAATGTAGGTCACATGATGTCATATCTTAACACATTTCTGAGGAAGTCAGATAAGCAGTGATCAAATTATTGGAAAAATAGTTGAGGATGATAGTTCAAGCTGTTTCAAAATAGAGACCAGAAGAGTTGTATCCACAGATTGAAATTGTTCAGTTCTACTATTCCTACTTCAGCCAAAAATGACTGCTGCTGAAACCCAAAGTGCATGCAAAAGGGTAGAAGATAGCGTGTGTAAGGATTCAGATAAAAACTGTTGATAGATAGATTAATAGGAAAACAAATACAGGAAGATACCAGGTTGATGTGAAAGCAGGAAGCCAGTTGGCCATAGTGGCATTGACCATGATTGCACATAAAGAACAGTGGCTTTATTACAAACTAACATTTCTTTGATGTTGAAGTTACCCCAAAACTTTTTCCAGTTAAGTTTTAAAGAGGGTACTGTCAGGTTAAGGCTTGAACACAAGGGTCACAAAATCTTTCCACTTCTCACTTTGTATGATTTCATGGTTTTCCCATGTGAAAGAACAAGTCAATGCAAGAGCAGAGTCTAAGATTACTATTCTCTGGTTATATGCCTGAGTCTGAGATGTTCTGATGTAATTGGTCTGGTTTAGCCTGCTCCTTATGATGTTGTTGGGGAGGAAGAAATTTTTTTCTACCTTTCTAGGTTCTTCTGGCTGGTCTAAAAATTAAATTGACCTGAGACAGATTAACAAAAGAAAATCAAACACGGGTTTAATAACATGTATACATGGAATAGAGCCAGGAAAACTGAGTAACCCACCAAATGGCTGAAACACTCACCTTAAATACCATCTTCAGCTAAAGACAAAAGAGAATGTTGGCAGTAGTGATTTGAAATTTCCAAGGGGAGGAGGGAAATTCACATGGAGATGGAAAAACAAAAGTTTCCTGGGCCATACGGAGACAATGAAACACAGAGAGGACTCTAATCTTTAGTTACCCCCACCACACCTAGGTAATATTTTTGCAGATATCTCTGGTTATAGCTCTATTCTGGGAAAAGGCACTTTATCTAGATTCTTTAGGCGGCTGAGGAATCTTTGTTTCTTAAAATGTAATTAGCTTGAATTAATTCTCATGCCAAGAGACACATTTTGGGATGGCAAATTTTGTTCCACTACCATGGTTTTAAATTTTTGTTTATTCAACTGAGATTTAATTATTATACCATAAAACTCAGCATTTTAAAGTGTACAATTCAGGGTTTTTTTAGTATATTTACAAAGTTGTGCAACCATTGCCACTAAGTCCAGAACATTTTCATCACTGAATAAAGAAATTTCAAAACCATTAGCAGTTATGCCTTATCCCTGCTCCCCCTATATCTTGGCAACCACTAATCAACTTTCTGTCTCTATGGATTTGCTTATTTTGGATAATTCATATAACCTGTATAATATTTGCTTATGGTTTTTATGCACTCCTTGATATTTGGGAGACATCTACCCACACCCCACATTCCTGTTAGAGGACAATAATGACTAAAAGAAATAGGTCACATCCCCAGTAATCCAGCCAACCCTGGCTCAATATCCCAGGAATAAGAGCAGACCATTAAATAAGTTTTGGTTATTTCTCTATGTGTCCCCCTTTTGCTGTCATTCTGCTGAATTTTTTTAGCATCTCTTTTTTTTATTAAGGTATAGTTGATGTACAACATTATATAATTTTCAGGTGTAAACAGTGATTCACAATTTTTAAAGGTTATATTTCATTTAGAGTTATTATAAATATTGGCTATATTCCCTGTGTTGTATAATATATCCTTTTAGCTTATTTATTTTATACATAGTAGTTTGTACCTCTTAGTTCCCTACCCGTGTTGTGCACTTTCCCCCTTCCGTCTCCCTACTGGTAACCACTAGGTTTTTTTTCTCTTTATCTGTGAGCCTGTTTCTTGTTATAGTCACCAGTTTTTATTTTTTTAGATTCCACATAAAAGTGGTATCTTACAGTATTTGTCTTTCTCTGTCTGACATATTTCACTTAGCCTAATACCCTCCAAGTTCATCTATGTTATAGCAAATGGGAAAATTTCAATCTTTTTTATGACTGAGTAGTATTTTATTGTATATATATATACACAACACCTTTTTTTTTTTAAACATCTTTATTGAAGTATAATTGCTTTACAATGGTGTGTTAGTTTCTGCTTTATAACAAAGTGAATCAGTTATACATATACCTATGTTCCCATATCTCTTCCCTCTTGCATCTCCCTCCCTCCTACCCTCCCTATCCCACCCCTCTAGGTGGTCACAAGGCACCGAGCTGATCTCCCTGTGCTATGCGGCTGCTTCCCACTAGCTATTTTACATTTTGTAGTGTATATATGTCCATGACACTCTCTCACCCTGTCACATCTCACCCCTCCCCCTCCCCATATCCTCAAGTCCATTCTCTAGTAGGTCTGTGTCTTTATTCCCATCTTGCCACTAGGTTCTTCATGACCTCTTTTTTTTTCTCCTTAGATTCCATATATATGTGTTAGCATACTGTATTTGATTTTCTCTTTCTGACTTATTTCACTCTGTATGACAGACTCTAACTCCATCCACCTCATTACAAATACCTTCATTTCATTTCTTTTTATGGCTGAGTAATATTCCATTGTATATATGTGCCACCTCTTCTTTATCCATTCATCTGATGATGGACACTTAGGTTGCTTCCATGTCCTGGCTATTGTAAATAGAGCTGCAATGAACATTTTGGTACATGACTCTTTTTGAATTAAGGTTTTCTCAGGGTATATGCCGAGTAGTGGGATTGCTGGGTCGTATGGTAGTTCTATTTGTAGTTTTTTAAGGAACCTCCATACTGTTCTCCGTAGTGACTGTATCAATTTACATTCCCACCAACAGTGCAAGAGTGTTCCCTTTTCTCCACACCCTCTCCAGCATTTATTGTTTCTAGATTTTTTTGATGATGGCCATTCTGACCGGTGTGAGATGATACCTCATTGTAGTTTTGATTTGCATTTCTCTAATGATTAATGATGTTGAGCATTCTTTCATGTGTCTGTTGGCAATCTATATATCTTCTTTGGAGAAATGTCTATTTAGGTCTTCTGCCCATTTTTGGATTGGGTTGTTTGTTTTTTTGTTATTGAGCTGCATGAGCTGCTTGTAAATCTTGGAGATTAATCCTTTGTCAGTTGCTTCATTTGCAAATATTTTCTCCCATTCTGAGGGTTGTCTTTTGGTCTTGTTTATGGTTTCCTTTGCTGTGCAAAAGCTTTGAAGTTTCATTAGGTCCCATTTGTTTATTTGTGTTCTTATTTCCATTTCTCTAGGAGCTGGGTCAAAAAGGATCTTGCTGTGATTTATGTCATAGAGTGTTCTGCCTATGTTTTCCTCTAAGAGTTTGATAGTGTCTGGCCTTACACTTAGATCTTTAATCCATTTTGAGTTTATTTTTGTGTATGGTGTCAGGGAGTGTTCTAATTTCATACTTTTACAGATACCTGTCCAATTTTCCCAGCACCACTTATTGAAGAGGCTATCTTTTCTCCACTGTATATGCTTGCCTCCTTTATCGAAGATAAGGTGACCATATGTGCGTGGGTTTATCTCTGGGCTTTCTATCCTGTTCCATTGATCTATATTTCTGTTTTTGTGCCAGTACCAAACTGTCTTGATTACTGTAGCTTTGTAATATAGTCTGAAGTCAGGGAGCCTGATTCCTCCAGCTCCATTTTTCGTTCTCAAGATTTCTTTGGCTATTCGGGGTCTTTTGTGTTTCCATACAAATTGTGAAATTTTTTGTTCTAGTTCTGTGAAAAATGCCAGTGGTAGTTTAATAGGGATTGCATTGAATCTGTAGATTGTTTTGGGTAGTAGAGTCATTTTCACAATGTTGATTCTTCCAATCCAAGAACATGGTATATCTCTCCATCTATTTGTATCATCTTTAATTTCTTTCATCAGTGTCCTATAATTTTCTGAATACAGGTCTTTTGTCTCCTTAGGTAGGTTTATTCCTAGATATACTATTCTTTTTGTTGCAATGGTAAACGGGAGTGTTTTCTTAATTTCACTTTCAGATTTTTCATCATTAGTATATAGGAATGCAAGAGATTTCTGTGCATTAATTTTGTATCCTGCTACTTTACTAAATTCATTGATTAGCTATAGTAGTTTTCTGGTAACATCTTTAGTATTCTCTATGTATAGTATCATGTCATCTGCAAACAGTGGCAACTTTACTTCTTCTTTTCCAATTTGGTTTCCTTTTATTTCTTTTTCTTCTCTGATTGTTGTGGCTAAAACTTCCAGAGCTATGTTGAATAATAGTGGTGAGAGTGGGCAACCTTTTCTTGTTCCTGATCTTAGTGGAAATGGTTTCAGTTTTTCACCATTGAGGACAATGTTGGCTGTGGGTTTGTCATATATGGTCTTTATTATGTTGAGGAAAGTTCCCTCTATGCCTACTTTCTGCAGGGCTTTTATCATAAATGGGTGTTGAATTTTGTCAAAAGTTTCTCTGCATTTATTGAGATGATCATATGGTTTTTCTCCTTCAATTTGTTAATATGATGTATCACGTTGATTGATTTGTGTATATTGAAGAATCCTTGCATTCCTGGAATAAACCCCACTTGATCATGGTGTATAATCCTTTTAATGTGCTGTTGGATTCTGTTTGCTAGTATTTTGTTGAGGATTTTTGCATCTATGTTCATCAGTGATATTGGCCTTTAGTTTTCTTTCTTTGTGGCATCTTTGTCTGGTTTTGGTATCAGGATGATGGTGGCCTCATAGAATGAGTTGGGGAGTGTTCCTCCCTCTGCAATATTTTGGAAGAGTTTGAGAAGGATAGGTGTTAGCTCTTCTCTAAATGTTAGGTAGAATTCGCCTGTGAAGCCGTCTGGTCCTGGGCTTTTGTTTGTTGGAAGATATTTAATCAATTACAGTTTCAATTTCAGTGCTTGTGATTGGTCTGTTCATATTTTCTATTTCTTCCTGGTTCAGTCTCGGCAGGTTGTGCATTTCTAAGAATCTGTCCATTTCTTCCAGGTTGTCCATTTTACTGGCATAGAGTTGCTTGTAGTAATCTCTCATGATCATTTGTATTTCTGCAGTGTCAGTGGTTACTTCTCCTTTTTCATTTCTTATTCTATTGATTTGAGTCTTCTCCCTTTTTCTCTTGTTGAGTCTGGTTAATGTTTTATCAATTTTGTTTATCTTCTCGAAGAACCAGCTTTTAGTTTCATTGATTTTTGCTATTGTTTCCTTTATTCCTTTTTCATTTATTTCTGATCTGATCTTTATGATTTCTTTCCTTCTGCTAGCTTTGGGGTTTTTTTGTTCTTCTTTCTCTAATTGCTTTAGGTGCAAGGTTAGGTTGTTTATTCGAGATGTTTCCTGTTTCTTGAGGTAGGCTTGTATTGCTATAAACTTCCCCTTAGAACTGCTTTTGCTGCATCCCATAGGTTTTGGGTCATCGTGTCTCCATTGTCCTTTGTGTCTAGGTATTTTTTTATTTCCCCTTTGATTTCTTCAGTGATCACTTCGTTATTAAGTAGTGTATTGTGTAGCCTCCATGTGTTTGTATTTTTTATGGATCTTTTCCTGTAATTGATATCTAGTCTCATAGCGTTGTGGTCAGAAAAGATACTTGATACGATTTCAATTTTCTTAAATTTACCAAGGCTTGATTTGTGAGCCAAGATATGATCTATCCTGGAGAATGTTCCATGAGCACTTGAGAAAAATGTGTATTCTGTTGTTGTTGGATGGAATGTCCTATAAATATCAATTAAGCTTATCTTGTTTAATGTATCATTTAAAGCTTGTGTTTCCTTATTTATTTTCATTTTGGATGATCTATCCATTGGTGAAAGTGTGTGTTAAAGTCCCCTACTATGATTGTGTTACTTTCAGTTTCCCCTTTTTTGGTTGTTAGTATTTGCCTTATGTTTTGCGGTGCTCCTATTTTGGGTGCATAAATATTTACAATTGTTATATCTTCTTCTTGGATCAATCCCTGGATCATTATGTAGTTTCCTCCTTTGTCTTTGTAATAGTCTTTATTTAAAGTCTATTTTGTCTGATATGAGAATCGCTACTCCGGCTTCCTTTTGATTTCCATTTGCATGGAATATCTTTTTCCATCCCCTCACTTTCAGTCTGTCTGTGTCTCTAGGTCTAAAGTGGGTCTCTTGTAGACAGCATATATATGGTTCTTGTTTTTGTATCCATTCTGCCAGTCTGTGTCTTTTGATGGGAGCATTTAATCCATTTACATTTAAGGGAATTATCGATATGTATGTTCCTATTCCCATTTTCTTAAATGTTTTGAGTTTGTTACTGTAGGTGTTTTCCTTCTCTTTTGTTTCTTGCCCAGAGAAGTTCCTTTAGCATTTGTTGTAAAGCTGGTTTGGTGGTGCTGAACTCTCTCAGCTTTTGCTTGTCTGTAAAGGTTTTAATTTCTCCATCACATCTGAATGAGATCCTTGCTGCGTAGAGTAATCTTGGTTGTAGGTTTTTCTCCTTCATCACTTTAAGTATATCCTGCCACTCCCTTCTGCCTTTCAGTGTTTCTGCTGAAAGATCAGCTGTTAACCTTATGGGGATTCCCTTGTGTGTTATTTGTTTTTTTTCCCTTGCTGCTTTTAATATGTTTTCTTTGTATTTAATTTTTGATAGTTTGATTAATATGTGTCTTAGTGTGTTTCTCCTTGGAATTATCCTGTATGGGACTCTCTGTGCTTCCAGGACTTGATTAACTATTTCCTTTCCCATATTAGGGTAGTTTTCAACTATAATCGCTTTAAATATTTTCTCAGTCCCTTTCTTTTTCTCTTCTTCTTCTGGGACCCCTATAAATCGAATGTTGGTGCGTTTAATGTTGTCCCAGAGGTCTCTGAGACTGTCCTCAGTTCTTTTCATTCTTTTTTCTTTATTCTGCTCTGTGATAGTTATTTCCACCATTTTATCTTCCAGGTCACTTATCCGTTCTTCTGTCTCAGTTATCCTGCTATTGATCCTGTCTAGAGTATTTTTAATTTCATTTATTTATTATGTTTTTCATCGTTGCTTGGTTCCATTTTAGTACTTCTACGTCCTTGTTGAATGTTTCTTGCATTTTGTCTATTCTGTTTCCAAGGTTTTGGATCATCTTTACTATCATTATTCTGAATTCTTTTTCAGGTAGACTGCCTATTTCCTCTTCATTTGTTAGTTCTGGTTTGTTTTGACCCTGCTCCTTCACCTGCTGTGTGTTTTTTTGTCTTCTCATTTTGCTTATCTTACTGTGTTTGGGGTCTCCTTTTCACAGGCTGCAGGTTCGTAGTTCCCGTTGTTTTTGGTATCTTTCCTCAGTGGCTAAGGTTGGTTCAGTGGGTTGTGTAGGCTTCCTGGTGGAGGGGCTAGTGCCTGTGTTCTGGTGGATGAGGTTGGATCTTCTCTTTCTGGTGGGCACGTCCAAGTCTGGTGGTGTATTTTGGGGTGTCTGTGGCCTTATTATGATTTTAGGCAGCCTCTCTTCTAATGGATGGGGCTGTGTTCCTGTCTTGCTAGTTGTTTGGCATAGGGTGTCCAGCACTGTAGCTTGCTGGTCGTTGAGTGAAGCTGGGTGTTGATGTTGCGATGGAGATCTCTGAGAGATTTTTGCCGTTTGGTATTACGTGGAGCTGGGAGGTCTCTTGTGGCCCAGTGTTCTGAAGGTGGCGCTCCCACCTCAGAGGCACAGCCCTGATGCCTGGCTGGAGCACCAAGAGCCTTTCATCCACACAGCTCAGAATAAAAGGGAGAAAAAATAGAAAGAAAGAAAGAAAGTGGATAAAATAAAATAAAATAAAGCTATTATAATAAGAAATATGAAAAAAATTATTAAGAATAAATTTATTAAAATTTTTTTTTAATTTTTAAAAATATATTTATTAATTTTTTATAAAAAAATAAAAAATTAAGAAAAAAATTTATTAAGAAAATTTTTTTAAATTTTTTAAAATAAAAAATATGAAAAAACTTATTAAAAAAATTTTTATAGAAAATAAAGAAAAAATTATTAAGTAAACATTTATTAGGAAAAAAAATTTTTTTAAGTAAAAAAAACAAAAAAAAACAAAAAAAACCTGGACAGACCTAATCCTAGGAGTAATGGTGAAAGCAAAGCTATACAGACAAAATCTCACCCAGAAGCATACACATATACACTCACAAAAAAAAGAAAAGGGGAATAATTAATATATCCTGCTCCCAAAGTCCACCTCCTGAATTTGGGATGATTCGTTGTCTATTCAGGTATTCAACAGATGCAGGCACATCAAGTTGTTTGTGGAGCTTTAATCCGCTGCTTCTGAGGCTGCTGGGAGAGATTTCCCTTTCTCTTCTTTGTTCGTACAGCTCCCAGGGTTCAGCTTTGGATTTGGACCCGCCTCTGCGTGTAGGTCGCCTGAGGGCGTCTGTTCCCTGCCCAGGCAGAACGGGGTTAAAGGAGCAGCTGCTTCGGGCGCTCTTGCTCACTCAGGCCGGGGGGAGAGAGGGGTACGGATGCGGGGCAAGCCTGCGGTGGCAGAGGCCGGCGGGATGTTGCAGCAGCCTGAGGCACGCCATGTGTTCTCCCGGGGAAGTTGTCCCTGGATCACGGGAGCCTGGTCGTGGTGGGCTGCACCGGCTCCCGGGAGGGGCGGTGTGGAGAGTGACCTGTGCTCGCACACAGGCTTCTTGGTGGTGGCAGCAGCAGCCTTAGTGTCTCGTGCCTGTCTCTGGGGTCCGCGCTGATAACCGCGGCTTGTGCCTGTCTCTGGGGTCCACGCTGATAGCCGCGGCTAGTGCCTGTCTCTGGAGTTCATTTAGGCGGTGCTCTGAACTCCCTCTCCTTGCGCGCCGTGAAACAAAGAGGCAAGAAAAAGTCTCTTGCCTCTTCAGCAGCTGCAGACTTTTTCCTGAGCTCCCTCCTGGCTAGCTCTGGTGCGCTAACCTCTTCAGGCTGTGTTCACGCCGTCAACCCCAGTCCTCTCCCTGCGATCCGACTGAAGCCTGATCCTCAGCTCCCAGCCCTGCTCACCCTGGCAGGTGAGCAGACAAGCCTCTCGGGCTGGTGAGTGCTACTCGGCACTGATCCTCCATGCAGGAATCTCTCCACTTTGCCCTCCGCACCCCTGTGGCTGCACTCTCCTCCGTGGCTCCAAAGCTTCCACCCTCTGCCACCCGCAGTCTCTGCCCACGAAGGGGCTTCCTAGTGTGTGGAAACCTTTCCTCCTTCACAGTTCCCTCCCACTGGTGCAGGTCCCGTCCCTATTCTTTTGTCTCTGTTATTTCTTTTTTCTTTTGCCCTACCCAAGTACGTGGGGATTTTCTTGCCTTTTGGGAGGTCTGATGTCTTCTGCCAGCGTTCAGTGGGTGTTCTGTAGGAGCAGTTCCACGTGTAGATGTATTTCTACTGTATCTGTGGGAAGGAAGGTGATCTCCACGTCTTACTCTTCCGCCATCTTGCCCAGACCTCCCCTACACCACATCTTCTTTATCCATTTATCTGTTGATAGACACTTAGGTTGCTTCCATATCTTGGCAATTGTAAATGATGCTGCTATGAACATTGGGTTGCATGTATCTTTTTGAATTCATTTTTTTCAGCTAAATACCCAGGAGTAGATTTGCTGCATCATATGGTAATTCTAATTTTAGTTTTTTGAGAAACCTCCATACTGTTTTCCATAGTGGTTGCACGAATTTACATTCCCACCAACAGTGTACGAGGTTTCCCTTTTCTCAAAACCCTTGCCAGTACTTGTTATTTGTGGTCTTTTTATGATAGCCATTCTCAAAAGTGTGGTGTAATGTCTCATTTTGATTTTAATTTGCATTTCTTTGATCTGCTGAATTTTTGATCATTTAGGCATCATGATAGGCACTTATAACCTCCACAGACTATTCAGGCTTTGTGGCATAAGATGAAGGTTAGAGATAAATGAAACATGTACTGAAATTTGATTTCCTCTCTGCTCCATTTCATTGGTTTGAGACATTGTAAATCTAATCACAGATTGATCTTATTAAGGCTAATGACCTTCTGATTAACAAGAGAAATGCATCTGTGGTCAAATTGCCTGCTTTAATTATTCCAAGGAAATGCACCATCAACAGAGAGCAGGCAGCAGTCTCTTGGATAAAAGTTTGCCTGCACATGGTGCTATCTTGATTATTACTCTCTTGGTACCTAGCAGAGGAAATATAACCAAAAAGTTCAGAGGTACACAACTTCTCACTACTGAGGCAGTATGAGGCAGAGGTGAAAGGTTTGATCCTGATATGTGTCATGAATTGCAGTGGAATCCTGGTGTCACAGAAGACAGCTAAGAGAGGAGATGTGAGCAATCTGGTTAGGAGTTTGTTTGGCAAGAAGTCAAGTGGAGACTGTTGTAAATCAGAGAAACCAGATCTTAGCCCAGGGAGTAAAAATCTAGAGGACAAAATGTTTACTGTTAATTCATTCAAAGAATATTTGGTGTCTGGGCTGTCCTGTGGCCAGGGACTTTTAGGGACCATAAAATATCTGATCTGGCCTCATGCTGGTTAATTGGCATCAGTTAATACATGGAATAATTTTAAATGATACATACATTAAATTTTTTATATTCGTTTAAAACATACAAATATATATTTATCTTTCAATCTTTGACGATGAGCCAACACACCCATTTTTAAAAATAAGTCTGCCAAATGGAGTTATATTTTTGCATAAAACATCCATAATGCATAGTGCATACTTTGAAGCTTTGATATCTTTAAAGTGGAGCAAGAATTTAAAATTCTTGTGAATTTATGAGTTCAGAATTGTAGATTTTTAATGCCAAATTTTAAACCATCTTGCCCACCCCTATTTCAGTGACAATTTGAGAGGTATAGGAGCTGAGACTCATCATTAGCATACCATTTTGAAACTCTCAAATTAGTTTAAATGTTGACTCTCTTCTCACAATATTTTATCAGTTCATGTGACATACTTACATTATATAATTACAAAATTATGTAAAACTGGTATAAACCTATTGAGGAGACAATATCACCAACTCTTGATAAGCATATTGGGGAGACCTGAAGTGCAGATGAAATAGAGAGTAATCTGGATGCCAGGATCAATCATAAGATTTAGAAAGGGAGTAGGGTCCCCTGGTTAACCAGATGGGTGAGTTAAAGAGAAGGCTGGTTAAGATTTCCTACTGTAACAGGTAACACGAACAGAGTGAGGTATTGTGTCACAAACTTTGGAAGCCAGAGACTGTATATTTTTACAGGGCAAAAAAAAAAAAAAAAAAAAAAGAAGGTTTATAAAAAGGAGTTTCTTATAAAGACTTTAAGAGTGGCAATTTGGAAATGTTGCAGCTTTATAAACTTAGATCTATGTTTCTGTTTTTTAATGTAATTTTGCAAGAGCACTCCAGCAATTCTCATTTATTGGTCTATATAGGGCTGAGGGTCTGGATCTGTAATGTTGAAAAAAAATAGAATATTATTTGACTGAAGTATTTAGCCTTCCAGGGTCTACACATGAAGTTAAAAACTAGAAATGATCTTTTAGCTGGTTGTAGGTACTGGGATAAGTATAATATCATTTCAATTAGCATAGAAATATTAGCAAGCCAAGAGTGAATTAATATGACAGTCCATATTTACAGTACCTAAATAAATGATGAGTGCTTTTCATGAAAATTAAGGGAAAATACTTTTATAATAAAATATTCTTACAAAATAACAATATCTAATTTGACAATGAAAAATACTAAAATGTCAGACCATGACTAGATGCTAACAATAATTCCAGGTATGTAACTCTAGAATATTTCCCCAAATCTTATTGCTATATCTGAAATGACTCTGTAGTGTGCCACTTCTCTTCATCAACCCAAACAAGGCTATCATCCTTTGCCTGGAATTCTGTAAAGGCCACTTAATGATGTTCCTACAGTTTATTCTGTCTCCTTACAGTTCGCTATACTACTCCAAGGTGAACACTTAAAAATACAACTGTGATATTTTTACTCTTCATCAACCACTTCCCCTTAATGCTAGAATTAAATTCAGAATGATTAACCTGGTTAGTCAGGTTATTATAATCAGACTGAATCTTTAGTCCCATCTCTTCACATAGCCCCCAACATGTTCCCTGAGAAGTACTGGACATCTCTTAGTTTGCACACCTACCATCCTCTTCCCTGATACAGGCATCCCCACGTGCCAATTCCCATGCCTGGAATCGTTTTTATTTTTTCCCCCATCTGCTTCATGAACTCAAATTCATGGAACTTACAGCCTTCACTAACCTCAACCCTCCACATTAGGGCAGGTTCCCTTTGTACAGTTGCAGTTGTTCGTTTAGTCTAGTTTAGTTTAGTTTGTAGTTTTTCATCTGTCTTCCGCATGAGACCAGTCCATGAGGGAAGAGTCGATCTCTGCTTTGCTCAGCCACTTCCTTGTGTCCAGTTTCATGTGTAAGCATCATAGCCTCTTAATCAAACTTTGCTAAATAAATCAGTTATTTTATTGTTTACAAGATAATTTGGGGTCTTACTGTTTGACTTTTTAATTGCTAGGGTTAAAAACTGTAGAAAATTTGTCAATATTAAGACATAGTAACTTTAAGATAACAAATAAAATACTTTCATAAGACAAAAATTTTTTAAAGTAAACCCCATTTTTGGTTTAAAGGATGAAAATAAATAAACACACACACACATATCTATGTATATTTCTGAATGACATGTTAAGTATGACAAGAATTACACCATTGCTCTTAAACCTTACAATTGAACAGTTGTGGATTTTACTCTAAATCCTAAACAAACACTAAATTTAAAATGACAGCTTTGTGGACTATTGAAAATTTTTATATATCAGTCTACTCTCTGGGATTTACATGTTAAGAGGTGTTCATTCTATTTTGAAGGAAACAGAGTTGAATGCTCAAGCTAGATTGTTGCTATTCTCCTAATAGACTATAGGGACCTGTAATTTGTCAGACTTAGATCACTACCCTCTATTTAACAGTGAAAAAAACTCTTACGTTAATAAAAGTTCATAATTTACTTACACTATGAACCATTGCTTAGAGATTTACTTGTTGCAAAGGGAATCAATAGCCTGGTGAAGACATTACTGCCTATGAAATATAACTGAGTCATTTATCTAATGCCTACATAAATTTCTGTAATAATGACTAGGGAAATTATTATGCATAATAATAATGCCTTTGATGAAGCCATCAGCTAGTTCCTCTTCTCTAAAGTAAATTTAGCCAAAGTAAATTTCCAAGAAAAAAATGAATGAGACTATATACTCTACCAAACAGGTAATGAAATAAAAGGATATTTTTAAAAAATGAATGATACAAATAAAAGTAATCAGAGAGTTCTTTTCTATAGATTAATTGGAATGTCTCAAGCCCTGTTCAAGTTTTGCTCTTCTGTAGATTTACAAGGACACAGAATCTTCATGAAAGTTCACTGTTCTGAGGATCACCTCAGAAAGAAATTTAAGAATTGTCATGGAAGTCTATATTACTTAACATCATGAACAAACTTACATGGACAAAAATCCTAGAAGGCATCTACAGTTCAGGACATATACAGCAAATTCTTTGAGTTGTTGCCAACATTTTCAGTAGTATTCATAAGTGATCATTAGTCCAAGCTGAAGGTTAACATCAGCTGTATAACATTAATAGACTGTAATGGTATTTCCCAACTATATTTTCTTGCCAGATCCTATAGCAATGGTATAGGCTAGCACATATTCACCAAGATTATTTACAGTTTGCTATTACCAGCATATATGTTGACTAGTATGTTTATTTTTCAGAGAAAATATTGCTCATCATTGCCTCAGGATAGGAGGAAAATATTTGTGTTATTCAACACGTTATAATTTATAATTTGCATATGTTTGCAAAATGTTATAATTTGCATATTTTTAATCACCTTTCCTCTAAAGTTTTTTACCATCTAGGATTACCTGTTGGTTGGGTTTTTTGTTTATTATTTATGCTTTTGAAATTTCTCCGTGCATCTTAAAGAGTCTGATTTGTTGTATTCCAGATGTGGTACCATGTGATGGTTATTCATGGGATGAACAGGTAATATAGTTTTGGGGATCATTTTAAAAGTTATTTGGTTTTTAATGATTATACATAAAAGAATAAAAAAATTGAAAGCATAAATGCTATAGTCACTATATACCGAGCTAGTATTTATTCCAATCCTCTACTATACAAGCAATTCAGGAATTTCAGTTTTTCTTGAATTGACTCAAATTCTATGTTGTTTTTCTTCTCTCAAAGATGCATAAGTGTTTGGTTAGAAGTATTATTAAAGTTGTTACCAGTTACTCCAGAAATGGAGTTTTGGAAATTTCTGAATAGTAAGCCTGGCCAATTTATTGCTGGACCTATCAACTCAAGTTTAAGACAGAAATGCTGAATCCCTGATACAATTACATGCATATTGAGAGTTCTCATCAGGATCTAGCTGAAGCTATTCAAGACTCAGGCTTACTCTAATACTACCCCAACCTCACCTCTGACCTATGCTAACTGGCTCTCAATTGTTACCTGTTTCTCTTATCTACAAGATCAATGTAGGAGCAGACATGGCACCTATGACCAAGTCAAGACAACATTTGTGGCATTATCACAGTCTGTTGTGAAGATGTGGGACCCCGTGAGTGACTTGACCCCACAGTTAAATTTTATAAGTATCTCCCTGGAGACACCAGTTGGATTGCTCTTTAGGCTACATTTCCTATGGTCTCACGAGGGTCAGAAAGTGAAAGAAGGAATAATTCTTCCTTAACTATCACATCTACTAAAATGGAATCATCTGATATTTTGATACCAATTAGTATAAGAGTCTCCCCAAATGGTATTTCTAATGGTTAATTTTACGTTTCAAATTGACTGGGCTAAGGGATGCCAAGATACCTGGTATGACATTAATTCTGGGTATATCTTTTTTTTTTTTTAAATTGATTCCTCATTTTTATTTATTTATTTATTTATTTTGGCTGTGTTGGGTCTTCGTTTCTGTGCGAGGGCTTTCTCTAGCTGTGGCAAGCAGGGGCCACTCTTCATCGTGGTGTGCGGGCCTCTCACTATCACAGCCTTTCTTGTTGCGGAGCACAGGCTCCAGACGCGCAGGTGCAGTAATTGTGGCTCACGGGCCTAGTTGCTCCACCGCATGTGGGATCTTTCCAGACCACGGTTTGAACCCATGTCCCCTGCATTGTCAGGCAGATTGTCAACCACTGCGCCACCAGGGAAGCCCTTCTGGGTATATCTTTGAAGGTGTTTCTGGGAGACATTAGTATTTGAATTGGTAAACTGAATAAAGCAAATGGACCAATCTGGGTGGGCATAATTCAACTCCTTGAGGGTCCAGATAAGACAAAAAGGTGGAAAAGGGGTGAGTTTACTTTCTGCTTGGGCTGAGACATCCATCTTCTCCTGCCTTCAGACATTGGAGCCCTTGGTTCTTGGGCTTTTGGACTTAGATCAGGATTTACATCATCACGTCCCCCAGTTCTCAAGGCTTTGGACTTTAACTTACACCATAGGCTTTCCTGATTCTCCAGCTTGCAGACAGCAGATTGTGGGTTTTCTTGGCCTCCATAACTGTGTGAGCCAATTACTATAATAAATCTCCTTCTTATACTTATCTATATCTGTGTCTATATCTATATATCTATATAGGAAAAGGAAAATATCACTTTGCATTTTATTGCAAATGGGCTTTCCTGAATTATAGTAGAAAAAAAAATAACAAAGAGAGTGGGAAACTCATTTAAAATGGTTTTTAAAACTATTTTTATCCTTTGAGGACTCAGTTTATGAGTCATTAAAATATTACTGATAAAAATGTATTTTGAGCTTCCATTAGATAAGCTATTTCAGCTTTCATTTGAAACATGAATTAATTCAGGATGAGAGAATATTTTTGGATAATAAGCTTGGAAAACCCAGGGTTGTCAGAGTATCTCACAGAAGTATTATATTTAGTGAAAGTATGTTTATCTGAAGAGCCTTTGGGAGTCAAACAGCTTTGCTGCAAAGTTGAAAGCAGGGTGCAAAATTTTTGATGTAGGAGCCTGGTAGGAAAAACATGTCTTTTGATTTCTTAGTGATACTAAAGACACTTGTTACCCTAGTGGGTGGACTCATTTAGTTTCAGACTGTCCTTCTAACATAGACCCCCTATATCTTTCAGTAATCTCTGATTTAGATGTTATTTTCATTTGCATTAAAAAGAATTTAAAACTCAGAGCATGTTTAGCAATACAGATACATTTAGTCTCCAAGGTATCTGTATTAAATGGCTCCTCATCAAATTCTATTGATTAGAAGAAGGCACTTAATGGCTCTGGAGCAATATAATTTCTAAGTCTTTGGTCACAGTCTGTCTCCAGTTGGTCACTGAAGTCAACATTAGCATGCAAGTAGTTGGTCCAAAGAATAACCCAAATTTCTTGAATGAGAGCATTTCAGCAGCTCTGCAGCCTAATTGCAAAATTGATTTCTAATGGAGAATTGATTTGTAACTCCGTCTGTTCCTGAATTTCAAGTAAAATGAAACACACTTATCTTCCAGGGCCTTTGAAGATTCTTAGGTATAAGAACAGGTTGAATAGAAAATAAAGACCAGGAATTTTGAACCAAAAAGGAAAAAGCTGGATTTCTTTCTTTTCCAGTTGATTGAAAAAGCTATGTTATTAAGAAACACCTACAATATACCTAGCAAAAAAACTAAACATAGACAGTCACATAAAAAGACAAGACATATTCACTCACTTAAAGGCTTTTCAATCTTGTAAAGGAGACTAACTGACCTATTTAAATTTTGATATATTAGCTATATAGTATATAAGGAATACTGGTATTTCACAATTGATTTTCTACTGCATTATGGTTATCATACTCAGGAATCATAGATCATTCCAATCAAATTCATGTCAATTTCTGATTAAAGTTTTTACCCCTTATTATCATATATGTTCCCAACCTGCCAAAATGGTCTTTAAAGTGTAGAAATATGATCTAGCAAGAAACAGCAAGCTTTTTCCTTTAAGGCTGGATTAAGTTTCAAGAACTCAGTTTTCCATTTCCTTTCCTCTGATTCCTATCTTGACCCTTCACAACTATCTGGATATACAAGATGTTCCAAACACACTCAGAATCTTTCTCACCTTAAGATTATTCCCTACAAAAGAACATAGAAAAAAAGTTTTAACATCATGATATTGTTATATTCCTGAAGAAAAAAATATACAAATCAAAGTTTAGCATCAAAATGTCCTATTCCAAGAACGTCTATCATGAGAAACATTGCCCAGTTGTTTTTCTTTTGAGAGACTCAGACATTGGAAGTTATGTGTATAAATATACCTCCTCAGTGAAATTAACAGTTTGTTGGGAGAAGTCCTCTTGCATTACTCTTCTCTAGTTATCATTTTGTCTTAGCAAAAATAATTGATTTTTATTCTTTAAGTTAATTGAGAGCTACTTTTATGGCATATTAGTGACATTTCCTCTTAATAAGCCATGTACATCTTGCCTCCACTGCCTAAACTGCAAATTTCTAAGAGGCAGACAACATTTTTCAAATTTGTTTGAATCTGTCATAGCTAGTAGCACAGGTGAGAGAGCATAATCAGTGTTCAAAACTTTATAATTTACTGTTGAATGAATGAAATAGTTTTGAGAATAATATAATAGAGTAGAAAATGTTTAAATAACATTTAATCTAAGCTCTTTATTTTAAAAATGGGAAGAAAGTGAATCACAGAGATGGTAACTATTTTGTCTAATTCTACATATCCCATTTATGTCAGATGTGAGAAAAATACAGGTCATATGCCCAAATGTATCATTCACTTTTATTGTGTAATTATCCTTAACTGGGTTCCTCCTTCATGATATAGCTAGATAAGAATTACAGAAAGTGAAGTGTTCAAAATTGCAGAATAGGAAGACCCTGGGTTCACCTTCTCCCATAGACACCCTAAAATTAAACTATTTACAGAGCAACAACCTATGAAAACAACCTGAAGATTGGCAGAAGTATTTTCTATAATGAAAGACAAAGAAGGAATCACAACAAGATGGGTAGGAGGGGTAGGAGATAAGGTAGAGTTACAACCAATACCTCAGGGTCAGCAACCCACAGAAGGGAAGAATATCACAATTGTAAAAGTCCTCTCCAATACGTAAGGCTCCTTGGGGTTATATTGAGCTCTCCAACCTGGGGATCCTGCACCAGGAAGACAAGCCTCCAGAATCTCTGGCTTTGAAAACAAGTGAGACTTTTGTTTGGGAGAGCTGAAGAGCTATGGGAAACAGAGACTGCCCTTAAAGGGTGCACACAAAATCTCACACACTCCAAGTTCCAATGCAGATGCAGTAGTTTGAAAGGAATCTGGGTCAGACTCACTTACTGATTATAAACAACCTCCCAGAGAGGCATGAAGAAAATGTTATGCCTTCTGGAGCTGAACAAACTGGGACGTTTTTGGGTGCTTGTTTTACTGTGATAAAGCTGGAACTGGCAAATGCCATTTTGGAATCCTCCCTCTAGCCTATTAGTGACAGGGACCTGACCCCACTATCCAGTAAGCCAACACCAGTCCCAAGACCCTTCAGGCCATGAAGATAGTGGTATGAGGACCATCAGGCTGGCATGAGTCCCACACCCCTTGGGCCATGCAACCAACTACAAGAAAAGCCTGCTCTGTTCCAGAGTCAATACACAAGGCACAGACTCATACCTGATCAGGCCAGGAGCTAGACCCAACTACCAGGGTACCTATAGTAGTCAGCCCTACCACAACAGAAGGGCACATGTGGACCACATTGGGGCACCACTAGAACATATATTTCTGGTGACCTGAGGGGAGCATGCTGCTGAGCCCCATAGGATGTCTCCTATATAAAGCCACTTTTCCAAGATAAGAAAGTGTAACTTGCCTACCTAACACATAGAAATAAACACAGAGAATTAACTAAAATGAAGAGACAGAGAAATATATTCCAAATAGAGGAGCAAGACATAACCTCAGAAAAAGAACTAAATGAACTGGAGATAAACAATTTACCTGATGAAGAGTTCAAGGTAATGACCATAAACATGGTCAACAAACTCAGGAGAAGAATGGATGAACACAGTGAGAATTTCAACAAACTATTATTATATAACATAAAGAAGAACCAAACTGAACTGAAAAGTACAATAAATGAAATAAGAAATACACTAGGAGGAATCAACAGTAGATTAGATGATACAGAGAAATAGATCAGGGAACTGGAAGACAGAGTTCTATGTGGCTTTTATTCTTGGGTAGAAATCACCTAAGCTAAACAAAAAAAAAAAAAAAAAGAGAGAGAGAGAATTTTTAAATATGAAGATATTTTAAGAGACTTTTGGTGCAACATCAAGCATACTAACATTCACATTATATGGGTACCAGAAGGAGAAGAAAGAGGCAGAGAACTTACTTGAAGAAATAATAGCTGAAAAATTCCTAATCTAGGAAAGAAAAGAGACGTCTAAATCCAGAAATCACAGAGTGTCTGAAAAAATCTTGAAACCCCAAAGGTTCACAGTAAGACACATTAAAATCGAAATGGCAAAAATTAAAGATAAAGAGAGAATCTTAACAGCAGCAAGAGAAAAGCACCTAGTTATGTCAAAGGGAACTCCCATAAAAGTGCCAGCTGTCTTTTCAGCAGAAAATTTGCCGACCAGAAGGGAGTGGCAACATATTTAAAATGATGGAAGGAAAAAATTTACAAACAAGAATACTTTAACCATCAATGTTATTATTCAGACTTAAAAGAGTTACAAATAGTTTTACAGAAAAGCAAAAGCTAAAAGAGTTCAGTACCGCTTTATAACATCTGGTTATAAAGCTAATAGGAAGGTTAAACATAGTAAGATCATCTATATGCATAACAAGAAGTTAAGGGATACAGGTATCAAAAATATGTAAAAGATGATATTAAAATATTAAATGTCAGGGTGAGTGTAAAAATGTAGGGTATTTAGAATGCATTCAAACTTAAGAGATCATTAACTTAATCATATATATGACATATATATATATATATATATATATATGATTTATACATAAACCTCATGATAATCACAAACCAAAAA
This sequence comes from Balaenoptera physalus, assembly GCF_965194825.1. Classification (NCBI taxonomy): domain Eukaryota; kingdom Metazoa; phylum Chordata; class Mammalia; order Artiodactyla; family Balaenopteridae; genus Balaenoptera; species Balaenoptera physalus. The sequence goes on along the minus strand of NC_138897.1, from coordinate 38,317,395 downwards.
CCTATAATAAAACACGAAAAACAAAAAAAGAGAAAAAAATCCTAACATAACATTAAAGATAGAAATCAAATCACAATGGAAGAGAGAAAAAGAAAAAAAGAATAAAAAAGAACTGCAAAAACAACCAGAACACGATTAACAAAATAGCAATAAATACATATTTATCAATAATTACTTTAAATGTGAAAGGACTAAAAGCTCCATTCAAAAGACGTAGGGTGGTTGAAAAGATACAAAAACAAGATATATATATTGCCTGCAAGAGACACATTTCAGATTTAAAGACACATCGCAGATTGAAAGCGAGAATATGAGAAAGGGTATACCATGGAAATGGAAATGAAAAGAAAGCTGGGATAGCAATGCTTATATCAGACAAAATAAACTTAAAATGAAGACTGTAACAAGACAAAGAAGTAGGTTACACTATGATAAAGGGATCAATCCAACAAGAAGGTATAACAATTTTAAGTATATATGCATACAACATATGAGCACCTAAATAGACACAGCAAATATTAACAAACATAAAGGGAGTAATTGATGGTGAAAAGCTGAAAGCACTTTTTCTACAATCAGGAATGATACAAGGATTCCCATTCTTGTCATTTGTATTCAACATAGTATTAAAAGTCCTAGCCACAGCAATCAGAAAATAAAAATAAATAAAATGAATCCAAACTGGAAAGGAATGGGGACTTCCCTGGTGATTCAGTGGTTAAGACTTCATCTTCTAATGCAGGGGTGCGGGTTTCATCCCTGGTTGGGGAGCTGAGATCCCACATTCCTCACGGCCAAAAAAAGAAAACATAAAACACAATCAATATTGTAACAAATACAGTAAAGATTTAAAAATTGGTCCACATTAAAAAAATCTCTTAGGGGAATGGTTCAAGATGGCAGAGTAGAAGGACGTGCATTCACTCCCTCTTGAGAGAGCACCAGAATCACAACTAACTGCTGAACAATCGTCAACAGGAAAACACTGGAACTCACCAAAAAATATACCCCACATCCAAAGACGGAGGAGAAGCCACAATGAGACAGTAGGAGGGGCGCAATCACAATAAAATCAAATCCCTTAAATGCTGGGTGGGTGACTCACAAACTGGAGAAAAATTATACCACAGAAGTCCACCCACTGGAGTGAAGGTTCTGAGCCCCAAATCAGGCATCCTAACCTAGGCGTCTGGCAATGGGAGAGGGAATTCACAGAGAATCAGACTTTGAAGCCTAGTGGGATTTGATTGCAGGACTTCAACAGGACTAGGGGAAACAGAGACTCCACTCTTGGAGGGGACACACAAAGTAGTGTGGGCATCAGGACCCAGGGGGAAGGAACAGTGACCCCATACAAGACTGAAACAAACCTACCTGCTAGTGATGGAGGGTCTCCTGCAGAGGAGGAGTGCAGCTGTGGCACACGGTGGGCACAAGGACACTGGCAGCAGAAGTATTGGGAAGTACTCTTTGGTGTGAGCCCTTCCGGAGTCCACCATTAGACCCACCAAAGGGCCTGTAGGCTCCAGTGCTGGGTCACCACAGGCCAAAAAACCAAAAGGAAGGGAACTCAACCCCACCCATCAGCAGACAAGCGGAATAAAGTTTTACTAAGCTCTGCCCACCAGAGCAACACCCAGCCCTACCCACCACCAGTCCCTCCCATCAGGAAGCTTGAACAAACCTCATCTATAGCCTCATCCACCAAAGGCAGACAGCAGACACAAGAAGAATTACAATCCTGCAGCCTGTGGAACAAAAACCACATTCACAGAAAGATAGACAAAATGAAAAGGCAGAGAAAAATGTCCCAGATGACAGAACAAGATAAAACCTCAGAAAAACAACTAAATGAAGTGGAGATAGGCGACCTTCCAGGAAAAGAATTTAGAATAATGATAGTGAAGATGATCGAGGACCTCAGAAAAAGAATGGAGGCAAAGATCAAGAAGATTAATGAAATGTTTAACAAAGACCTAGAAGAATTAAAGAACAAACAGAGATGAACAATAAAATAACTGAAAGGAAAAATACATTAGAAGGAATCAATAACAGAATAACTGAGGTAAAAGAACGGATAAGTGACCTGGAAGACAGAATGGTAGAATTCACTGCTGTGGAACAGAATAAAGAAAAAAGAATGAAAAGAAATGAAGACAGCCTAAGAGACCTCTGGGACAACATTAAATGCAACAACATTTGCATTATAGGGGTCCCAGAAGGAGAAGAGAGAAAGAAAGGACCTGAGAAAATATTTGAAAATATTATAGTTTAAACTTTCCTAACATGGGAAGGGAAATAGCCCCCCAAGTCCCGTAAGTGCAGAGAGTGCCAGGAAGGATAAACCCAAGGAGAAACATGCTGAGACACATAGTTATCAAATTGACAAAATTAAAGACAAAGAAAAATTATTGAAAGCAACAAGGGAAAAATCACAAATGACATAAAAGGGAACTACTATAAGGATAGCAGCCGATTTCTCAGCAGAAAATCTACAAGCCAGAAGAGAGTGGCATGATATATTTAAAGTGAAGAAAGGGAAGAACCTACAACCAAGATTACTGTACCCAGCAAGGATATCATTCAGATTTCACAAAGAAATCAAAAGCTTTACAGACAAGCAAAAGCTAAGAAAATTCAGCACCACCAAACCAGCTTTACAACAAATGCTAAAGGAACTTCTCTAGGCAGGAAACACAAGAGAAGAAAAGGACCTACAAAAACAAACCCAAAAGAATTAAGAAAATGTTAATAAGAATACACATATCAATAATTACTTTAAATGTGAATGGATTCAATGCTTCAAACTGAAGACACAGGCTCACTGAATGGATAGAAAAACAAGACCCATATATATATATATATATATGCTGACTACAAGAGACACACTTCAGACCCAGGGACACATACAGACTGAAAGAGAGGGGATGGAAAAAGATATTCCATGCAAATGGAAATCAAAAGAAAGCTGGAGTAGCAATACTCATATCACACAAAATAGATTTTATAATATAGCATGCTGCAACAGACAAGGAAGGACACTACATAATGATCAAGGAATCAATCCAAGAAGACATAACAATTATAAATATATATGCATTCAGCATAAGAGTACCTCAATACATAAGGCAAATGTTAGCAACTATAAAAGAGGAAATCGACAGTGACACAATAATAGTGGGGGACTTTAACACCTCACTTACTTCAATGGACAGATCATCCAAACAGAAAATTAATAAGGAAACACAAGCTTTAAATGACACAATAGACCAGATAGATTTAATTGATATTTATAGGACATTCCATCCAAAAACAGCAGATTACACTTTCTTCTCAAGTGGGCACGGAACATTCTCCAGGATAGATCACATCTTGGGTCACAAATGAAGCCTCAGTAAATTTAAGAAAATTGAAATCATATCAAGCATTTTTTCCGACCACAGCACTATGAGATTAGAAATAAATTACAGGGAAAAAAACGTAAAAAGCATAAACACATGGAGGCTAAACAATACGTTGCTAAGTAACCAAGAGATCACTGAAGAAATCAAAGAGGAAATCAAAAAATACCTAGAGACAAATGACAATGAAAACACGATGATCAAAAACCTATGGAATGCAGCAAAAGCAGTTCTAAGAGGGGGAGTTTATAGTGATACAATCCTACCTCAAGAAAAAAGAAAAATCTTAGATAAAATATCTAACCTTACACCTAAAGGAACTAGAGAAAGAAGAACAAACAAAACCCAAAGTTAGTAGAAAGAAAGAAATCACAAAGATCAAAGCAGAAATAAATGAAATAGAAACAAAGAAAACAATAGCAAAGATCAATAAACCTAAAAGCTGTTTCTTTGAGAAGATAAACAATATTCATAAACCCTTAGCCACACTCATAAAGAAAAAGAGGGAGAGCTAAATCAATAAAATTAGAAATGAAAAAAGAGAAGTTATAATGGACACTGCAGAAGTACAAAGCATCATAAGAGACTACTACAAGCAATTCTATGCCAATAAAATGGAAACATGGAAGAAATGGACAAATTCTTAGAAAGATATAACCTTCCAAGACAGAACCAGGAAGAAATAGAAAATACGAACAGACCAATCACAAGCACTGAAATTGAAACTGTGATTAAAAATCTTCCAACAAACAAAAGTCCAGGACCAGATGGCTTCACAAGGGAATTCTATCAAACACTTAGAGAAGAGCTAACATCCATCCTTCTCAAACTCTTCCAAAAATTGCAGAGGAAGGAACACTCTGAAACTCATTCTACGAGGCCACAATCCCCCTGATACCAAAACCAGACAAAGATACTGCAAAAAAAGAAAATTACAGAGCAATATCACTGATGGATATATATGCAAATATACTCAACAAAATACTAGCAAAGAGAATCTAACAACACATTAAAGGGACCATACACCATGATTAAGTGGGATTTATCCCAGGGATGCAAGGATTCTTCAATATATGCAAATCAATCAATGTGATACACCATATTAACAAATTGAAGAATAAAAACCATATGATCATCTCAATAGATGCAGAAAAAGCTTTTGACAAAATTCAACACCGATTTATGATAAAAACTCTCCAGAAAGTGGACATACAGGGAACCTACCTCAACATAATAAAGGCCATATGTGACAAGCCCACAGCCAACATCATTCTCAATGGTGAAAAACTGAAAGAATTTCCTCTAAGATCACGAACAAAAGAATGATGTCCACTCTCGCCACTATTATTCAACATAGTTTTGGAAGTCCTAGCCATGGCAATCAGAGAAGAAAAAGAAATAAATGGAATACAAATTGGAAATGAAGAAGTAAAACTGTCACCATTTGTAGATGACATGATACTATACATAGATATCCTAAAGATGCCATCAGAAAACTACTAGAGTTAATTAATGAATTTGGTTAAGTTGCTTAATTAATGAACAGAAATCTCTTGCAGTCCTATACACTAACAACGAAAGATCAGAAAGAAAAATTAAGGAAACAATCCCAATCACCATTGCAACAAAATGAATAAAATACCTAGGAATAAACCCACCTAAGGAAGTAAAAGACCTGTACTCAGAAAACTATAAGACACTGAAAAAAGAAAACAAAGATGACACAAAAAGATGGAGAGATATACTGTGTTCTTGGATTAGCACAATCATTATTGTAAAAATGACTATACTACCGAAAAAAACTATAGATTCAATGTCATCAGAATCAAATTATCAATGGTGTTTTTACAGAACTAGATCAAAAAACCTTAAAATTTTTATGGAGACACTAAAGACTCCGAATAGCCAAAGCAATCTTGAGGGGAAAAAAACACAGCTGGAGGAATCAGACTCCCTGACTTCAGACTATAGTACAAAGCTACAGTAATCAAGACAATATGGTACTGGCACAAAAACTGAAATATAGATTGATGGAACAGGATATAAAGTCCAGTGATAAACCCACACACCTATGGTCAACTAATCTATGACAAAGGATGCAGGGATATACAATGGACAAAAGACAATCTCTTGAATAAGTGGTGCTACATGTACAGCTAATTGTCAAAGAATGATATTAGAACACTCTCTAACACCATACACAAAAATAAACTCAAAATTGATTAAAGACCTAAATGTATGACTGGACACTATGAAACTCTTAGAGGAAAACATAAGAAGAACACTCTGATATAAATCACTGCAAGATCTTTTTTGATCCACCTCCTCGAGTAATGGAAATAAAAATAAACAAATGGGACGTAATGAAACTTAAAAGCTTTTGCAAACAAAGGAAACTACAAACAAGGTGAAAAGACAGCTCTCAGAATGGGAGAAAATACTTGCAAATGAATCAATGGACAAAGGATTAATCTCCAATATAAATAAACAGCTCATGCAACACAATATTAAAAAAAAAACAATCCAATCAAAAACCGGGCAAAAGACCTAAATAGATATTTCTCCAAAGAAGACATACAGATGATCAAGAGGCACATGAAAAGCTGTTCAACATCACTAATTACTAGAGAAATGCAAATCAAAACTACAATGAGGTATCACTTCACACCAGTTTGAATGGGTATCATCAGAAAATCTATAAACAATAAATGCTGGAGAGGGTGTGGAGAAAAGGGAGCCCTCTTGCACTGTTGGTGGGAATGTAAATTGATACAGCCACTATGGAGAACAGTATGGAGCATCCTTATAAAATAAAAAATAGAATTATCATATGACCCAGCAATACCACTATTGGACATATACCCAGAGAAAACCATAATTCAAAAAGACACATGCACCCCGATGTTCATTGCAGCACTATTTACAATAGCCAGGTCATGGAAGCAACCTAAATGCCCATCAACAGATGAATGGATAAAGAAGATGTGACACATATATACAATGGAATATTACTTAGCCATAAAAAGGAACGAAATTGGGTCATTTGTAGAGATGTGGATGGACCTAGAGACTGTCATGCAGAGTGAAATAAGTCAGAAAGAGAAAAAGAAATATATATTAATGCATATATGTGGAATCTAGAAAAATGGTACAGATAAACCGGTTTGCAAGGCAGAAATAGAGACACAGATGTAGAGAACAAATGTATGGACACCAATGGGGTAAAGCAGGGGAATGTGGGGTGGTGGTGGGATGAATTGGGATATTGGGAGTGACATATATACACTAACATGTATAAAATAGATAACTACTAAGAGCCTGCTGTATAAAAAAATAAATAAAATAAAATTTTAAAAAAATCTTAAATAAACACTGGAAAGGAAGAAATAAAATTGTCAGTGTTTGTAAATGATACTGTATATAGAAAAAAAAACTGAGAAATCATTAAACTAATAAATGAATTCAATAAAGTTATTAGTAAACTAATAAATGAACTCAATAAATGCAGAAATCTGTTACATTTCTATACTAATAACAAACTATCAGAAAGAGAAATTAAGAAAACAATTCCATTTACAATTGCATCAAAAAGAATAAAATACCTAGGAATAAATCTAACCAAAGAGATGAAAAACCTGTACGCTAAAAAGACATTGATGAAAAAATTGAAGATGACACCAATAAATAAAAATATATGCCTTTCTCAAGGACTGAAAGAATTAATACTGTTAAAATGACCATACTCCTGAAGGCAATCTCTAGATTCAATACAATCCCGATCAAAATACCAAAGGCATTTTTCCAGACAGAACTTGAACAAATGACTCTAAATTTGTATAAAAACAAAGACTCCAAATTATCAAAGAACTCTTGAGAAAGAAGAACAAAGTTTAAAGTATCACACTTCCTGGTTTCAAATTATACTACAAAGGTATGGTAATCAAAACAGTATGGTATTGGCACAAAAAAGACCCACAGATCAATGGAATGAATAGAGAGCCCAGAAATAATCCCACACTTATATCATCTATTAATCTATGACAAAGGAGGCAAGAGTATATACTGGGGAAAAGATGGCCTCTTCAATAAATGGTATTGGAAAAACTGTATGGTTACATACCAAAGAAGTCAAATGGATTAAAGATTTAAATGTAATACCTGAAATCATATAATTCTATAGGATCACATAAGAAGTATGTTCTTTGACATCAGTCTTACCAATTTTTTTTTTGGATATGTCTCCTCCTACAAGGGCAAGAAAAGCACAAATAAAGAAATGGAATTACATCAAACTAAAAAGCTTTTGTATAACAAAGGAAACTATCAAAAAAATTAAAAAGCAGCCTACTGAATCATTTGTGATATTTGAAAATTATATATCTGATATAGGGTTAATATCCAAAATACGCAAAAAAGTCATACAACTCAACATCAAAAAAAACCCAATTTAAAAAAATGGGCAGAAAACCTGATCAGAAATTTTTCCAACATCATACAGATAGCCAACAGACATAAGAAAAGTTGTTAAGTATTGTTAATCATCAGAGAACGCAATTTAAAACCATAATGAGATACCACCTCAAATCTGTCAGAGTGACTATCTTTTGACTATCATCAAAAAGGTAAAAAATAACAAGTGTTATCAATGGTGTAGAGTAAAGGGAACCCTTGTACACTTTTGGTGAGATTGTAAATTGGTGCAGCCACTATGGACAATAATATAGAGGTCCTCAAAAAATTAAAAATAGAACTCTCATATGTTCCAGGAATTTCATTTCTGAGCATTTTCCTGAAGAAAACAAAAACATTAATTCGAAAAGATATATGCACACCAAAGTTCTTGGTAGGGTAACTACAATAGTCAAGATATGAAAATAACCTAAGGTCCATTCATTGATAGACGAGTAGATAAAGATGTGGTACACACACGCACACATATTACTCAGCCATGAAAAATAATTAAATTTTGCCATTTGAGAGTTGGATGGATCTAGGGTTAATTATACTAAGCGATATAACTCAGACTAAGAAAGACAAATACTGCATGCTCAGACTTGTATGTGAAATTGGAAACAAAACAAAACAAAGCAAAAATAGACTCACAGATACAGAAAGCAAATGAGTGGTTTCAGAGGGGAGGGGGTGGACAAAATGGAGGTGGACAAAATGGATATTGGCAATTAGGAGGTACAAACCTCCAGTTATAAAATAAATAAGTCATGAGGATGTAATATACATCATTAGTATGTAATATGGTCAGTAATATGTATGGGGCAGATGGTTACTGCACCTACTGTGATGATCACTACATAATGTATGCAAATATCAAATTACTAAGTCATATACCTGAAACTGACATAATATTTTATACCAAATGTATTTCAATAAAATAAATAAAAAATAAAATAAAATAAAAATTACAGCAAGTGGTATTGGCTGACTCATATTGTTCTTGCTAATTTGATCATTCATATAGATGTCAAATAGATGTAATATTGTTATTCATATATACTGTTTAATTTTTTTCTAGTGGACTGATATATTGATAATGTAACTCAAGGGAAAATAGCAAAAAAAATCCCCCTGATATTTAGAATTAGGGAAGATAAATCCTTTGTGCAAAATAGTATAAAAGATATAAAGAAAGATAAAAAGATGGTCGTAAACAAACTCTGCAATGATGGCATTATTTTTCTTCAGATTCTTCCTTGGTTTCACCATCTTGAGTTTTTGATCCATCATTCTTACCAGTTTTCTGTACCAGTGGTTTTCAACTAAGACTCTTTTAATCAAAATATCATTGACATTGTCAAAAAAGTAATACCCAAGTAGCAAACATTACCTGTCATGAATAGTCTAGCATTATTCACAGAGATGGCTTTTAGAAGACATAATGTAGCAAAGTCACTGTAAATTTCAGGAATGACAAACAGGCATAGCACTAGGATCACTCTGGCATTGGCATTTAGAAGCCACATGACCTTAAATAAACAACTTACCCCTTCTGAGCTCTGGTGTCCCTATTTGTAAACAAAGAGAACTAAAATATTAGACCTCTAGAGCTCCTTTTCATTTTAAATATTGACAATTATAGTTATTTACATGGATATTTAATAGAAACATTTACAAAGTGATGGTAGAGTTTCTACTAAGAACTATTCTTAGTGAAAGTATTGTTTGTGCGGTGGCCCAACGGTAATCACAGGAAGCAAGGTTCTGGTATTGTCCATCACAAAAATGGAGTACTGAAGGATATGTTTCAAATAATGAGGTCATTAAATGACATTCTGTTTTTCTACTATTTCTACTAACAGCATACTTTAGAGTGCCTTGGGAGTCATTTTACTTAGTTCATTTATGCTAAGTATAAATCAAATCTTTTTCTTTTAATTTGGCAAGTTTAGCTTTGAAATTGCCAAGTTTTAGCTAAAAATATAAATGATAAATATAAATCTTAATTTTCTACATATAACACTGGTGAGTAATTAAATACTTAATACAGTGTTTGATAAGGAACACTGTTTAAAAGAGAAAGCTAAAGAGGTGATATAATTAAAGACATGGCAATTGAATCTGGGATGTCTTTCTTTAGTTTTGAGTCTAGATTCTTTCTTAAATATGTGCAAAAATAAAAGGGTAATCTCTTCAATGCCACAAATTATATTTTATATTTTGATTGATTTTTGATTTTATATTTTTGTATTCCTATAGAACAATTAATCCAGTATTGTAAATCTATGGATGCCAAATTAATTATGTTGAAAATGTGAGCTATTGATACATATATACACACAGATTTACAGACATAGTTGCTCCGTGGCATGTGGGATCTTCCCGGACCAGGGAACGAACCCATGTCCCCTGCATTGGCAGGCAGATTCTCAACCACTGAGCCACCAAGGAAGCCCAGAAACCCATTTCTTCTGAAATTTTGGTTCTAAAAGTTGTAAACTGAATAAAAACAGTAACCAGCATATAATATCTGACTCTAATATCAAATAGACTGAGAAAGAAATCCTGAGAATCTCCCCTGTTATGAGAAACTTTAATAAAATTATAGGAACTTTATTCTATGGATTTTTTTTGTTTTTTTTACATTTGCTTTGGCTATTAAGAATTGTTTTTTGGTTTAATTTCTGATTTATGGTCTTATTTTGTATAGTATTTGCTTTCCTGGCTTGTATATTTAAATCACAGTTGGTTTTATATTCGTGTTTTACATCCACCTTATTGGAGAAGGAGTCTAGTAGTTTGTAGTTTGGATGACTATATGAGTTATCATACAAACAGAGCACTTTTGCGTGAAAAGCAGTGTTAAAAAAATAAAATAAAGTAACAAACATTAATTGAGCTATACCAGCTACTATAGGGAACAAAATTTGCCACCCCAAAATATTTCTGTGGCATGCAGATTATTTCTAGCTGAAAGTAATCAAGGCCTAAAAGACTCAGGAGTAAATTTTGACCTTCTCCCTAATTGCCTAAAGAATGTAGATAGAGGACCTATTCCAGGAAGGGAGCTATCACCATAGACAACTATAGTGTGAACTAGGTGTGGTAGACAGCGAAGGGAACATAATAAAGTTTGTTAGAATTCTTCTCTGTGTCCCACTGTCTGCAGGGCCCAGCAAACATTTGTTTACAACATTAGTTTTTTCATCTCCATTTAAATTGCCTTTCTCCCTTCAAAGTCCCAACCACTACCCCCAACATTCTCTTCTGTCTTTAACTGAAGATGGTATTTAATGTGAGAATTTCAGCTATTTTGGTGAGTTACTCAGTTTTTCTGGGTCTCTTCCATGTACACATTATTAAACTTTTGTTTGATTTTCTCTTGTTAATCTGTCTCATATCAATTTAAAAGTCTTAGACCAGCTAGAAGAGCACAGAAGGGTAAAGGAAAAAATCTCTTCTTCTCTTACAGTACCAAATAGGAATGTCCTTAGAAAATCAGGATTCCAGTCCACCTTATTTACAGTAATGTTAATAGTAAATTGTTTTCAAGTGTCTCAGACCAACGCAATGGGCCACCATAACATTTGTCCATTTTCCCAAGATAAAAATCTATGATCAAGCTATATCAATTCAGGACATAATTCTGGTTGCAAACCTGCTCTCTCTTCTCATATTTAGAGCTGGATTGACCTTTGTTGATTCTCTTAATGCCAATACTGATAATATTAGTTTGCCCTTAAATCTTTGGCTATATTTTTAAATTTTAAACAATTTTCTTTTAGTTTTTCTTTAACAATTTCTGACTATATGGCAAGCCCTTAAGATAAAAACTTATTTCCAGAGTTAAAGTAGTTTCTTAAAATATGTCTTACTTCTAGAGGGATTAGGTGATACCTGCATGATAATACTTGAGAGACACATAAAAGGAATATACATATTAAGACTATAGTAATGTAACTGAGCAGGATCCTATGGGGCCTCCCTGGGACAGGTTCTTCCCCCATATCCTCTGCTTTAGCTCTTCTTTGAAGTTCGTAGATAAAGGTATTTGATGCACATTCCTGAGTTGTTTTACAGATGTGAAAACCCCCCACAAAATGGAAGATGTTAACTACTTGATGACCTTGAGCACATAGCCCCAGGCCTCCTGGAGCCTAAGTACTGATAATGTTAACCCCTGTGACACCGCCCTGTTACCTCACCATTAGCCAATCAGAGAATTATGCATGGGCTGATAACACACCTTGAGACACCCCCTCCTCATCTGGCTTTTAAAAATGCTTTGCTGAAAGCCTTTGGGGAGCTGGGGTTTTTAGAGCATTAGACACCTGTATCTTAGCATGGCCCTACAATAAATCTTTCTCTGCTCCAAACTCTAATGTTTGTTTGGCCTCACTGTGCATTGGGCACAGGAACTTGTGCTAACAGTAATAGGAAACCTGTGTTAGAGTCTGGTGTTGGGTAGGCAGCAGTGAGAAGGACACTGAAGGGATTATTAGAAAGACAGCAGAACTCTCTAAACTTCCTTCATACCAGATTGGTTAAAGGATTTGCGTTGACTTCAGAGTTGGTTAAGAGCTAAACTAAATAACAGATTTAAATTACATTTCATATTGCTCCAAAATGTCTTAATCTAAGCAGTTGTCAGGTGTTGGGGGCCATGCTTAGGTGTAGGAAGTTTCAGTGAGTGGATATATTAGTACATCAAAAAAGTAGAGTCTGGAGTACTTGAATTACTTTTATTATTTCTAATAAGGCTGAGGATGATTAAATATATTTGTAATTAAATTGAATTTATTATATTTATTTTGTTAGAGTTTCACTTAAATACAGTTACAAATTATTTTTTCAAAAACTTTATTCTATTTTAATTTAGATTATATATTAGATAGATAGATAGATAGATAAATAGATAGATAGATAGATAGATAGATGCTCTTTTGTATTTAGGCCAGGACAAAAGATAACTTAGGTATCAGAGATAATTCATGACCACAATTTGCATACTTCTACCATACTCCCTATCACAACTGGTACAATTTTTAATTTTGTGTTCTCCCATTTTCTCAAACCTTAAGCACTTTGAGAACGGAGGCTCAATTTTGTTGTATTATGCATTTTCTTGACTTAGGATAGTACTTGGTACACACTAAGGGATTCCATTAGAGAAGTGAAATAAGAAAGAGCTTGAATGAGAGTGTAGATGGATTCTAGTCACTGCTGGCTTGCTGCATGGCCTGAGATAAAGTTATGTAACCTACATGAGCCTTAAGCTTTCCATTTATAAAATGAGTAATATAACTTTTTTGAAAGCATAGATCTGAAACCAATAGATGGAAACTATAGAAAGGAAAATTTCAGCTCATTGCAAGAAAACTTTCTAATAATTAATGCTTTCTAAAAGCTCTACTTGTCTGCTTCCAGAACCACAGTTCCTGATCAACAGAAGTGGTCAAACATAGGCTTAATAAGTATTTGATGGGAGCATTAAACATTTTTTTAAAAGTTGAAACACTAGAAGAATGGTTAGGGTAAAATCCTTTTCAACCAGAGATTTGTTGATGGCCAGCCTTTCTTCCGTGGAATTATTGTATCACTGCAATGAGGGACTTGACCCAAGTATCAATATTGCCTCAAAAATGAATTAAATTTGTACAATTTGATATTTTGAGAGAGAGTGCGATACCACATTCACATAACTTTTATTACACTATATTTTTTAATTTGTACTATTTTATTGGTAGTTGTTAATCTCTTACTGCGTCTAAATTATAAATTAAAGTTTATCATAGGTAAAAAAAATAATAAATTCTTAAAAAAAAAAAATATTGCCTCCAAGAGGACAGTCACTTCATTTCTGTACAACATTTTACTCAAATTCTAGGATGTAACAGTAATAGTAATTTTCCTACCTACTTCCTGGATTTGTTGTAAGGATAAAATTTCAATGAATGTTGAATAGTAATAGCACCAAAAGGAAACAAGGCAATATCATTAAAAGTATTTTAATGGTGTTCTCTCCTATCCCCTACAGGGAAATAAGCTTTGTTAAATCTGCTATATAGACTACCTCTTGCATGTGGGTGTTTAATAATGGTTTGGAAGCCAACAAGTCACCATTTTTGAGCCTGATATATTCCTGATTATGTTTGGCTGCAGTTGAAACTAGGTTAGAAAAATATTTAATGGTATACAAGTGTAATAATTTTATTTTTTTAATTGTGTATTTGAAAGTTTCTTATTGTTTCCAGAGCATATAATCTTAGAGTTAGAAAGTGTTACAGCAGGCAGGTAGCTAGATATGATCAGAGAAAGGGGTGCATGGGCCAGATGGTAGGAAAGGGTGTTAAATGTCCTGGAGGCAGACAAAGAAAGGTGGGAAAAGGCAGGAATCTCCAGGGTCCAAATGTAACCTGTTGTTCTTTATGCTCTCATTACAATAAAATTAGCCTTGCAGATAAGATGTACCCATCATGTACCAAAGTCATGACACTTCTGATCGAAGCTTAATAAGGACAAAAATCCTTCCATCCCTTGGGAAGGTGACACTGGGATAAAAATCAGGGAATACAACCCCAAATCCCTCCTTCCCCAATGAATATTCTGTCCCTTCTTTTGTACACCCCACATAACAGGCTTGCCAAAGACACTCAGGGCAGCTATTCACCTGAAACTGCCTGATCTCATCTCAAGAGTGTACTATCACTTAAATTCTCACTTTGCTTTCTTAACCTTCCTGTCTTGTCTCAGAATTCTTTCTGTGACAAGACAAGAACATTTCACCCGGAACAAAAACACTTGAGTGCGTATATGCAGATTTATCTCTTAACATTCACCACTTCACCCACAAATGGGTAGTATTCTTCATCTCTAGCCATATCAAACTCATAAATGATCCTTTAATATGCCATGTCAATCAGCTATTGTCATAATAATGCTGTGTAACAAACCACCTCAAATTCAGGGGCTTGAAGCAACTAGTGTTGATGATTTTTCTAGTTCACCAGTCTATGAGGTTGATGGAGCAGATCTGCTTCAGGCTGTGAGTCGTCTGGGTTTTGCTCCAATCTTTGAGTTGGATTTAGGACTGCTTCTCATATTTCCTCATTCTTCTGGGACCAAGGGCTATCTGCCTCATGTTCTTCTCTTTGGGAATTAGAAGAAACACCATTAGTGCCTCTTAAGACTGTGGCCCAGAACTAACAGGTTGACTCATTTGTAAATTTCATTGACCTAAGCGATGACATGGCCAAGCCTTCTCCTGTGGGGAGGAGAAATATCCCAGTATTTATGATTGTATTAGCACCAAAAGTGTACTTTCTCTTTCTCTTGGATAAGACAGCTTTTTTTTTTTTTCAAATAATTGAAATATTTTTTATTCTAAATATTCACAATCTCTTCAACAGTTCTTTCCCCCATATCCAAATGTCGCTGGAAACAAATGATTTTGTTAATATATGGCTTTTAAATAGTCTTAATATATCTCATAAATATAGAAAGAGACCAGCTCTTTCCAGTGGTTTGTATAGTATCAATATTCCAATTAATGCAGCTATTTTTAAAATAGTTTCATCAAATAGATGAAATAATAAAACATTTTTTTAACATCTTTATTGAAGTATAATTGCTTTACAATGGTGTGTTAGTTTCTGCTTTATAACATAGTGAATCAGCTATACATTTATATATATCCCCATATCTCCTCCCTCTTGCACCTCCCTCCCACACTCCCTATCCCACCCCTCTAGGTGGTCACAAAACACCGAGCTGATCTCCCTGTGCTATGCGGCTGCTTCCCACTAGCTATCTATTTTACATTTGGTAGTGTATATATGTCCATGACACTCTCTCACTTCATCCCAGCTTACACTTGTCCTCCCCATGTCCTCAAGTCCATTCTCTATGTCTGAATCTTTATTCCTGTCCTGCCCCTAGATTTTTCATAACCATTTTTTTTTTTAGATTCCATATATATGTGTTAGCATACAGTATTTGTTTTTCTCTTTCTGGCTTACTTCACTCTGTATACCAGACAAAGATGTCACAAAGAAAGAAAACTACAGGTCAATATCACTGATGAACATGGGTGCAAAAATCCTCAACAAAATACTAGCAAACAGAATCCAACAGCACATTAAAAGGAGCATACACCATGATCAAGTAGGGTTTATCCCGGGAACGCAAGGATTCTTCAATATACACAAATCAATCAATGTGATACACCATATTAACAAATTGAAGGAGAAAAACCACATGATCATCTCAATAGATGCAGAAAAATCTTTTTACAAAATTCAACACCAATTTATGTTAAAAACCCCCCAGAAAGTAGGCATAGAGGGAACTTTCCTTAACATAATAAAGGCCATATATGACAAACCCACAGCCAACATCGTTCTCAGTGGTTAAAAACTGAAACCATTTCCACTAAGATCAGGAACAAAACAAGGTTGCCCACTATTATTCAACATACTTTTGGAAGTTTTAGCCATTTTTTTTTTTAAATTAAAATTTTTGTTTACAAAGGAAAATAATATAATGAAGATATATATTCAACTAAATTTTTCTAATAAAAATTATCACCACATTAGGGTCTAGGACAGAGTTTCGTGCAAATCTGAGGGAGAATAATTTACTATTTTATTAATTTTACAATCTCTTTGGCAATATTACATCAATACCTTTACTTTTATATTTAAGAAATTAAGGGAATGTTGAAATATTCTGAGTGACAAGGAGTCATATTTTTTTGCTAATTCTTATTTAATTCCTGATTGCTATTACAAATTTGCTCTTCTGTTTGAGTAAATTCATCTTCTACTCTGTGGTGAAAGAATTTGAGGTTAAAGCATAAACTGGCCTCAGAGACTGAAAAGATCTAAAAAAGTTACCTACCTTACCCGCAGTGTCCAAGATATCCCAATAAGCGGGCTCATTGTCAATCCTAACCTGGGTCTTATATGCATCTTCTGAGAATAGTACAAGAAAAAGTTTACATTTAAATATATTCAACATAAATGTTATGATTAATTTTTAGATTTCATAACAAAGAAGAATTTTTAATTAGGTTACTAATCAAGAGAATAAGATACTGTACTTAATTACAACACATAGATTACATAGAGTACATAGGATGTAACCCAGGGAAATAGAAGAAAGAAGTTTCTGCTTAAAGTGAAGTCTGGTGGGTTTCTTCTTCATCAGAAGAATTTCATGATTTGAGGTCCCTTAGTCATATTACCTAGATAACAAACCATGGAAAAAATGTATCAGTTCTTTCTAATCATGCACTGCAAATTTGCATCTTAACATTATAATCAAAAGTGAAAGGCTAAAAGCTCTTCCTCTAATATCAGAAACAAGACAAGGACACCTGCTTTAACCATTTTTATTTAATATAGTATTGGAAGTTCTAGCCAGAGCAAAAAGGCAAGAAAAAAAAGACATACAAATTGGAAAAGAAGTAAAATTATCTCTGTTTGCAGACAATATGGTTTTATATGTAGGAAACTCTAAAGATTCCACAACACACACACACAGAGTTAGAATTTCTAAACAAATTCAGTGAAGTTGAACAATTCAAAATCAACACACAAAAATCAGTTGTATTTCTATACACTAACAAACAATCTGAAAAACAAAGTAAGAAAATGATTTCATTTACAATAGCATCAAAAGTAAATACTTCAGAGCAACTAGATATATAATGAAAGTTTTGGATTATAACTCAAGGAATAAAATAAGCATCCCTGAGTCCATGCTGATATAAATAAATAATTGAATACATAAATAATACATATATACATACATATTTCAGAATAAACTTAGCTAAGGAGATAATGTTGTACACTGAAAACTATAAAGCATTTTGCTTTGTTTACTTGTTATTAACTTATAAAAGTTCATTGCATATTCTGGACTATAAACAGTTACAAGATATATATTTTGTGAATATTTTCTTCTATTCTGTAGGTGATCTTTTTGCTTTATTAATAATAGCCTTTGATGAATAAAAATTCTTTAATTTTATCAAGTCCAATTTATTTGTTTTTCTATTGTTGCTCATGCTTTTGGTATCATAGCTAAGGATCTATTACCAAATTCAAGATCATGAATATTTAACCCTATGTTTTCTTCTAAGAGTTTTATAATCTGGTCTTTAGGTCACTGATCAATTTTCAATTAATTTTTTTTATAGGTTGTTTGGTAATGGTATAAATTAATTTATTTGTATACAATTCTCTTATTATTCTTTTCATTTCTGTAAGGTTGGTAGTAATGTTCCTACTTTAAATTCAGATTTTAGTTATTTGATTAAACTCTTTTTCTTAGTCAACCTAGCTAAAGACTTGTCAATTTTATTCATTGTTTTGAAAAATCAACACTTTGTGTCATTAATTTTTCTCTACTGTTTTTTATTCTCTATTTTATTTACCTCTCTTCTAATTATTTATTATTTCTTCTTATTGTTTCCTTCTTTCTACTCATTCTGGGTTTAATTTGTTCTTTTTTTAGTTCCTTAAGGTTTAAAGTTAGTTTGTTAATTTGGGATATTTATTTTTAATGTATGCATTTAGAGTTATAAATTTCCCTTTTAATGCTATTGCTTCATTCCATAAGTTTTGGAATGTTGTGTTTTCATATCATTAATCTCTAAATATTTTCTAATTTAACATGTGATTTCTTCTTTCATCCTTTGTTTTTTTAATTTCCATATATTTGTAAATATTTCAGTTTTCCTCTCCTTTTGCTACTAGTTTCATTCCATTGTGATTGGAAAAGGTATTTTGTGTGATTTCAATCTTACTTACAATATATACTTGGAAAGTTAAGGAATGATTCCTGTAAGAAACAGCAGCTAAACTGAGTAGGAGTTAGAAAAAAGTAAAGAAAAAGGAAAACTGAAATCAGAATCTCAGATATTATAAAGATGATGGAACAAAAAAAGAACTTAGATAATTTCAGTGTGGCTAAATCTTAGAGTTCAGGAAAGAAAAGTAAAATTTAAGAGATATATTAGACTTGCTTATTAATATATTAAATTGAATCATATTTTTGAGTGAGGCATCTGAAGTCAGACTGGCTGGGTTTAAATCCTGACTCCACCACTACCAGCTTTCTGATTTTAGGAAATTTACTTGACGTCTCTAAAATATATAGTACTCATTTTAAAATGTTATAATAATATTGGTATTTAACTCATGGAATTGTTCAGAGGATTCAAAGAGACAAAGCATAGAAGGCATCCAGTATACTGCCTTGTGTATAGTAAATGTTTAATAAGGGTTAAGTATGATTATTGTTTTTAAGAAATTTGGACTCTATTGTAATGTTATTTGGGGATACTAACTCTGGCTGAAATGTGGTAAATGAATTTTAAGGTGGAAAACTGGAAAGATTAAGCGGATATATAGTAATCTAGGTGAGAAATATTGAAGGCCTCTACTATGATAATGGCAGTAAGTTGGAGGAAAACTTATAGATTTGCAAAATGTTTAGAGGTTGAACCTATGGCACTTAGTGATATATGGAGAACAAGGAAGGAGGATGATGCAAGAGAAGCTCTCAGATTCCTGGCATTTGCAGATGGACAGATAATTATAACATTTATTGAGAAGAGAAAGAAAAGAGGAGAACCACAAGTTCAATTTGGGAAAAGTTAACTTTGCCATGTCTGTGTTTCACTCAAGTGAAAAGAGTGAATATTTTGGTATGAAGCTCTGTGGAGAGATCTGAGAGTCCTATTTCATTACGTTTTTTATTTCTTCATTCATGACAATCCCATCCTATGTATTTCAGCCTGTTCAAATACCTACAGTGAGTACACCATCATTTGTTGAAACATGGTTGAAACTTCTGAGCCTGAAACAAAATTCCTGGAGTATGGCTGCAATCTCTATTTTGTTTTATCCAACATCTATGTTATAAGTAAAGAACAAACAGCACCACTCCACTACAAAAGCATTTAGAACAGCATTGAATATTGGCACAATAATTATTCATATTGTTGATTTTGAACCACAGATAAAAAATTAATTACTTTCAGAATCTTTTGGTGTAGAAAGTAATAATAACCAAACACAGGATGCACTTTTTCAATGCATAGTAGAAAAATTCAATTCTACTATTCTATTCAATTCAATTCCACCAAATTCAATTTTTTTCTAGCTGTTGGAGATACGGAGACACATGCACGCACACAGACACACACACACACAATAATCATGGTCTCCACTCTAAAGGAACTTATATAATCATGGTGGAAGACACATACATGCAATGAGATGTTAAAGTCCAAAAATTTATAGGGCATATAGCCTACCTTCAAGGAAATTTATTCCTTATGACTATGCTCAAGAAAAATGAAGTTGTGGGAAGTAAAAATTGCAGAGAAGTTAAACTACTGTGGTTTTAGCAATTACCAGCTTTAGGAGAGGAAGACATTTTCCACTACACTTCCAGGTTCTTTTGGCTGGACTAGAAATTAAATTGATATGAGATAAATTAGCATGAAACAATCAAACAGAGGTTTACTAATATGTATACATAGGAGAGACCCAGAAAAACTGAGTAATTCACCCAAGTAGCTGAAACACTCACCTTAAATACAGGTACAAACAAAAGAGGATGTTTGGGGTAGTGGTTTGGGACTTCAATGTGGAGGAAGGCAACTTGCATGGAGATGGAAAAAAAATGTTTTTAAACAAATATTTTCTGGGACATGCAGAGACAACGGACCATGGAGAGGAATTTTAACAAACTGGCTTTGCTAGGTTTCACCGTCTCTAGTATGCCTAGTTCATACTATAGTTAGCTATGATAGTAGCTTCCTTCTTGGAATATGTCCTTTATTTACATTCTTTTAGGCAGTTGGGGGAAAGCCAAAATTTCTTCCTGGGTGTTTTGGGCCTTGACTGTTGTCAGCTCAAAATACTCCTTCTGCCAAAGAGACATTTTGGAGTAGTAGCTTTTGCTCCCCTACACAACAATTCTAACAGCATTCAGTGCACAAGCAACTACACAATTTCTATTTTTTCATTCTATTCTTCTTCGTGATTTTACTGATCTTTCTCTCAGAAAAGAGAACTCTTGTGGAATTGCTTGCAATTTATTTTGAAGATGCATAGGGTTGTTTTTCAGTTTCACGGGGAAATAAAAATAGTTACTCTGAAAAGTGCTCTGTGACCTGATGATCACATGTGAATCTTCAGATTTCATATTTGTTTACTTAAATTCAAAGGTCCCAAAAAGAGCTTCCTGAGACTGGTATAGTACAAGCTATGTCAATACATAAGAATTCTATAAGGATCAGCAAAAGTAACATATATGATGGTGCTTTAAAAAAAAAGAAACGGTAATTCAAACTAAAGGAATGTTATATTGTAAGTTTTAAAAAAAATTTTTCAACGTAACCATGAAATTATATTAAAACGAAATCACTTTTGCTATTTATATTTACCCATGAGGGAATGCTTTCTTCCCAACAAATAAATCATAGAGCGTTTGGTAGGGTATGTTTGCAATAATCATAAAATTATAAAGGTTTTTAATTAATTAAAAAACCTTAAGGTGTTCTGGATGATTTGCCCAGAATAATTGATTTAATGCCTTTACAGAGCAAACATATGTATTTTAATAACTTTAAAATATTTTAGTTGTAAATATGAAATTGGGATAATTTAAAACTACAATATGTAACTGAGAGAAAATATTAGAAGGTTATTGTTTAATTTTCACTAGATGACTTTTTAAAAATCTTAAGATAGTGGAATACTTTTTATATGGTTTACTTAAAATCTGAAATGTAGTAAATTGAAGATATAATTCTATGACTTTGAGCTAGTATACACCTCTAAGATATTAATCATTGACCCAATTTAAAAACAGAAAAACAGTTAAAAAATAAAGGTTCAAAAAATCTCTTTATAAAAACTTTCTCAAAGAATTACTTAACTAAATTATCTTAATTGTGTGTGTGTGTGTGTTTATGAAGCAGAAGCATTTTGGAATATATTGTACTGGACACTTTCTCTTGAACAAGAAGCTAAATCATGGATGAATCAGCACTGATGTAATGAATCAGCACTGATGCAAATGTAATGAATCAGAGTATTTATCAATAATAACATCATGTGAGTGTGTAATATGTGTTGCACACTCACCTAGGCACAGAATCTACAATGTTGAAAAAGACAGATTTGATTTCTACCCACGTAGAGTTTATAATCTCTATGTGGGGGAATATATAAAAATAAGCAGGCAATTACACAGTATTTTAATGAGTGTTACATTAGAAGCATTTGAAAAGTAATTAGGTAGATAGCAGAAGACCTCCAGAGGAGCTGTAGTTCAGCTAAGGTCAGTCTTCAAAGTGAGAAGATAGAAAACAAAGTTTGGAAGGAGGACTGTGAGAGCCAGGAAAAAAGAAAGGAAGTTGCTTGTATTCTGGTATACTCTCTTCTCTTGAACCTAAACATTCAGTGAAATTTTATATAAGTTTTTGGGTATATATGCTTGTTGGGTGTAAAAAGGGTTTTGAAAAATAGCTGAAATTAGCCTCTAAGATGACTCAGGGTGAAGAAGAATGCCCCTCCTCAACATGGAAATAATATCTGAAGAAAGAGGTACCATTATAAAATAAATCCTGAGGAATTCACAGGAGTTATAAGACAGAGTTTTGATTTTTTTTCCCATGCTGTGAAGTTGAGAATTTAGTCAATTTTATTTAGGTCTGTGAGGGGTAAGTGCTCCCTGATGATATCTGAGGTATACAGCAATTGAAATCTTTCCCCTAGACATATAAGCAGATTCTAGTGGAGTAGTTTATACTAACAAGCATTTCTCTGCTACCCCTAGGGAGAAGATCAATGCCACTGTTCTGGGAAGTCTGACCCTAAGAGGGTCAACCATATGCATTCTGAATGGTCTACAGGCAGATTTTCCAGTCAATGGCACTGCCTTGCATTTCAGGAAGCCTTGCCACATACGTCAGACCCAGTGAGGTGGTGCAAGCTGGAGTGTTTCTTTTGGAACTGCAAGAAATCATCTGGAGATTTTTACTTGCTGAGGGCCTCTACTGGAAGATGTCACTCCAAACAATGGCTTCTTGGAGTAAGGACAAGCTGATAGTGAGGCTTTTGACAAGAAATAATAGTCATCTTCTAGGGAGTAGACCTGGGCAAGAGTTTGCTGAGATAGCAGCCAAATCAATGGTCTTCCCCAAAGTACATCTACAGAAAGTACTTCAGGACATCCTTTCAATGTTAGGGCTTTTAACCTTTTCCTTTCAGCTTGAGAAGATAGAGGAGTCCATGGAAAGCCTGATTGTCTGGCTCTCTTTTGCCAAATAGATATGAGAAGCAGTAAGACTAGGCCACAGGTACTGATACTGAATGTCTCAAGTCATTTGGCTCTGCCTCACTCATTGTTGTTTTGGAATAAATAGAAGAAGACACAGATATCCTCTGCTTTACAGCTTCTTCAGCAAAGAAAGATGGCATATCTTGTTCTATCTTTCATGCCCCCATTCACCATACCCATGATAAATGGTTTCATGATCCTAAGGCCATGATCTGTACAATGGTTGCCTTCCAGAGCTTTTGTAAGATTGAATTAGTTTAAATACAGATCTCTTCATAGAAATAAAAGGACATGTTATGGTCAGGGCAATCATGGGAGTCCCAGAATCCTACTGGCTCTTCACCCTCACTCAATGGACACCTCCTAAAGGACTCCAAAGAAACTCTGGAACCCATAGATACAATATGAGAATATCTAGTGATAGAGGATTGATTTATACCAAAAAGACTGTTTCTGGGAAGATGGAATAGATGTACTTTTCCCTATGCCTACTGCTACATACAATATAAAACCATGGACATTATATGTGAAACAAGAGTAAGAAGATTCTGAAAGGCAGAAAGAGGCAGACTTGCTAGGAACTTCAGGAGCCATATTCAGATAGCAAATAAGTGCATAAAACATGTTCAATGTTATTAGCCTTAGGTAAGTGTAAATTAAACCCACAATGAGCTATCATTATATATGTATCAAAATGGCTAAAAATTAAAAAAAAAAACAGTGACAATACAATGCTGGTAAGTATGCAGAAAAACTGGATCACTCACACATTGCTGGTGGGTACAGAAAATGATATTGCTACTCTGGAAAACAGTTTGGTAGTTTCTTTTAAAAATATATATATGTGCGTGTGTATGTACACATACACACGCACATATATATATATATATATGTAGGATATATATATCGTATATCCTACATGTAATACATAAAGCAACAGTTGCACTCTTGGCCATTTATTGCAGAGAAATGAAGACTTATGTTCACACAAAAACACATTAAAAATGTTTCCAAATTGTTTATAGTAGCTTTATTCATAATAGCTAAAAACAGGAAACATCCCAAATATCCTTCAATGGTTGTGCAACCTGTGGTACAACCATATCATGGAATACCACTCAACAATAAAAAAAAAAAAAAAAAATGGAGTGTTGAAACATGCAACAGACTGGATGAATCTCCATAGAATTATGCTAACTCAGAACAGGCAATCACAAAAGGTTACATAATATATGATTCCATTTAAACAATATTCTTCAAATGACAAAATTACAGATATGATTAATAGCTTAATAGTCGCCAAGTATTATAGAAGAAGTGGCCTATGGCTTTAAAAGGCAACATGCCCCCCACCCCACCCCAATAAACATGCTAAAAAAAAAAAAAAAGAAGAGTGGCTCACTTTTATCCATGGCACAACTCAAATACTTTCCCAGAATGCCACTCATTTGCTAAAGAATTACTTCATATCTTTACTTAGTTAAGAATTTTTCAAGTACCTTACAGGATAGACTGCTAGACTGTTTACACCTTTGTGGAAAATTTATATAACATTTTCCTTTCACAGTTGGTCTCTCAAAATATATTCCTCCCAGGGCTTCCCTGGTGGCGCAGTGGTTGAGAGTCTGCCTGCCAATGCAGGGGACACGGGTTCGAGCCCTGGTCTGGGAAGATCCCACATGCCACGGACAACTGGGCCCGTGAGCCACAATTACTGAGCCTGCGCGTCTGGAGCCTGTGCTCCGCAACAAGAGAGGCCGCGATAGTGAGAGGCCCGCGCACCGCGATGAAGAGTGGCCCCCATTTGCCGCAACTGGAGAAAGCCCTTGCACAGAAACGAAGACCCAACACAGCCATAAATAAATAAATAAATAATAGTTAAAAAAAAAATATATATATATATATTCTTCCCTATGTCATCCATACTAGATGTAATTAAGGAATTACTCTTATCTTGATTTATATATATTAAATTTTAATGATATGTTTAAATCTCCTGAGAATAAAATTTGTTCTCTCAAAGTTCTCCAAAAATAAATAAATAAATAATAAGGCAACATGAAGTATCCTTATGGCAATGGAAATGTTTTGTATCTTGACTGTATCAATATCAATATCCTGGTTGTGATAGTGTACCGTAGTTTGCAAGATGCTATCACTGGAGAAACTGGGTAAAGGAATATGGGATCTCTCTGTATTATTTCTTAAAATTCCATTGACTTTACAACTGTCTCAAAAAGAAATCATAAAAATTATTCACTTATGTTTAAAATTATTAAAAAATCTCAAAAAAAATCTTAGCAAACTAGGCATAGAAAACAGCTTGCTTTATTTAATACCAGGTATCTAAACAAAGCAAACATTATGTTTAATAGAGAAATACTAAAACCACTCTCTCTCAGATTGGGATACAAGATAAAAATACTCATTATAAATACCTTTATTCACTTTATACTGGTAATTCTAACCTGTTCAGCTGGGCAAAAATATGATTGATGTTAAAAAAAAAGTTTTAAAAAAGAGGAAAATGTCACTATTCATGGAAAATATATTTTGAGTATGTAGAAAATTTCAAAGAAATTTCAAATAAATAAAATTTCTATTTATTCTATAGATAAATCAGTAGATTGAATAAATGAATTTAGTAAGTTTTCTTGCAACAATGTCAATATAGAAAATAATCAATTTTATTTTTATATATGAGCAACAAAAGATAAGAAATTAAATTATTTAATGGTGTCAATTACCATAACATCACATATATCAAATCTCAAAAAATGAATCTTGCAGAAGTTTTGCAAGAGTCCTACTTAGGAAGCTGGAAAACATTTTGAGAAAAATTAAAGATGATATAAACAAGTAGAAGTGAATGCCACTCTTACAGATTGAAAGAGTCAATATTTTAATGGTGTCAAATTCCCCAAATTGATTTATAATAACAAACCAAACAGATTTGTAGGGAGGTTGGAG
Source organism: Balaenoptera physalus (assembly GCF_965194825.1). Classification (NCBI taxonomy): domain Eukaryota; kingdom Metazoa; phylum Chordata; class Mammalia; order Artiodactyla; family Balaenopteridae; genus Balaenoptera; species Balaenoptera physalus. The sequence goes on along the minus strand of NC_138897.1, from coordinate 38,291,209 downwards.
ATTCATCAACTAATTCTAAATTAACATGAAAATGAAAAAGGCCAAAAATAGTTACAACAATCTCAAAACAGAATAATTTCTATGATACATTGAGATTTACTATTAATCCACAGCAATTAGGACAATATGATATTGGCAGATGGACTGAAAAATAAACTGACAGAATAGAGAACACATACACTAATGAACACTTTTTTTAGATAATAGAATTGGCATTTTAGAGCAGTAGTAAAAAGAAAATATTTTCAATAAATAGTACTGTGAATCAGATATAAATATTGAAACCAATGGACTGGACTTCTACCTTACAATATAAAAAATTATAAATTCTAGTTGGGTTTTAAATATAAATATGCAAAGCAAAACAACAAAGTTTCTCAGAGATTTCATAGGAGAATACCTCCAGGGCTTATACTGGTAAGATTTCTTAAAAACTAATATAAACACACTAACTATAAAGTGAAAGATTGACAAATTGAAATACATTTATTAAAATTGATACTACATTAAAACAAAAAAATTGTTTCATGAAAGACACTACTAAAAGAAGAGAAATCAAGCCATAGTGTAGAATAAAGTATATGTAGCAGAAAAAAAAAAAAAACAAAAAACAACTCATATCTATAATATGTAAAGAATTCCTGCAAATCAATCAGAAAGAGGCAGACTTCTCCAATGAAAATTGAGCAAGAGACTGAGGGTTTCTTTAAGTAATAACATTTATTATTATAATTTATTGAGCATTGAAACTGTACTGGCATGGTAAAAATACATATTTTTACATTAATTATGTCACAATTCTCATACTAAGCCTATGAAAAATTTATTCTCACTTCCATTTACAGTTGAGAAATTAAAGATCAGAAAAGTTATATCATTTGCCCAACTTCACACAACTTGTGAAAAGCATGCTACTGTAGAAAAACTTTCATTTACTTATTACCCATTTATAAAATCTTTATTTAGTTTCTAATATGTATTTAACATAATACTAGGTACTAGGGGTATAAAGTTTAGTAAGATGTGACCCTTGTTCTTAAATGACTGTAAAAAGGAGGTATAACAAAGTTTAGTTGTAGTTGGAGGTTGAAGAATACATAACAAACGTTCAGCTACCTTAAGAGTCATCTCACTGAGAGAACTGGAGAAGGATAAGGAAGGAAAGAAATCCCAGGTGGAGGCAGCAGTATCAGAAAAAGTATGATGTAGTTTCCCTTCTCTTCCCTTTCCTTCCCTTCTCTTTCTTTCCTTGGGGTTAGGAGGCAGTGATAGTGGCAACAGGAATTGAGGAGGTAACGTGATAAAAAATGTGCAGTGTTTTACAAATATGCATAACATCTTATACAAGGGCCATGCTAATCTCCTCTGTATTGTTCAGTTTTAGTATGTGTGTTGATGAAGTGAGCACAAGAGATTGAGTTTGTATGAAGAGGTCATTCAAATGGCTGATAAATAAATTTAAACCTGTGCAACCTTATTAATAATCAGTAAAAGCAAATTAAAACTATAGTATAATGCAAATGCTTTCCTAACAAATTGGCAAATTTAAAAGACAGACAACATCAAATAGTGGTGAACTTTTGGAGTATGGAGAACTTCTATATACTACAGGTGGAGTGTAAAATGGTGCAACAAGTTTAGAAAACTAGTTTGGGGCTGTCTACTAAAGCTGATCATACATGTAACCTATGTGTTGAATTAAATTATTGGTCCTAGTTTTTCTCTGTACTAATATTGTATATCTACACTCTTGTCATGGCCTTATACAGGGTGGAGTATATGTCCCCATTCTACGACTTTAAGCTTGACCATGTGACTTACTTAGGGCAATTGAATGCTAATGAATATGCCATGAACAGGGGCATGGAATATTCATGTGCAGTGGGGTTTGTGCTCTTTTGATTCTTCCATCACCATGATAAGAATATTTCCTGAGACGCCCACTGCTTTCAGAAGCAAGATAAATACCAGTCTGAAGGGAAGACATTCCAAATAATCTACAGGTGTGTGAGGGACAAATAAGTGTTATTATTTTTACCAAATTTTTGGCAGTTTGCTATAAGCAATTTTACTCATCAGAAATATATGCACATTTGTGACCACCTAGAGGGGTGGGATAGGGAGAGTGGGAGGGAGACACAAGAAGGAGGGGATATGGGGTTATAGGTATACGTGTAGCTGATTCACTTTGTTATACAGAAGCAACTAACACAACAATGTAAAACAATTATATTCCAATAAAGATGTTAAAAAAAAGAAATATTAGCACATGTACAGTTACACATGTGCAGGAAAGGCAGAAATGAAACTATTTATGTCAGCATTATTCATACTGTCCCTAAACTAGAAACAACCCAGAGTTCATCAGTATGAGCTACAAATGATACAAATGATACAAATAAACTCGAGTACATTTATACAGTGCATTAATTTTGCTATGAAATGTAGAAAACTGTAGCACTCTACAGCATAGTTGAATTTTAGCAATATAATTTTGAGTAAAAGAAGCTAGATATAAAAGAAAAGACATTGTATATTTCCATTTAAATAAAATTCAAAAATAAACATCCAAACTAAGCTATATTTATTGGAAAATGCTTTCTTAACCTTGCAAGAGATTATCTGAATATTTACTTTGTGATAAATTATTGTTTTGTATACTTTTCTGTATCTATGTTGTACTTTACTAAAAAAAATATTAAAAAGGAAATGTTTTAAATTACTCAAATGTAAAAAAAAAAAAAAAAAAAAAGGAGAAAATACCCAGTTCCAGTTCTCTATTTGTTCATATTTTTCTGGTAACAATATTTGCATAAAGTTAAACTATGACAATTTTTTCAAATGATCTTCTCTTTCTTCCTCTAGTCTAGATCAATTTTATTTCACATAATGACAATTTCTAAATAGTCTTTGTATTGTATAAATCTTTACAATGTTGATGAGTATGGGTTATGGAGATGGAAAACAGAATAATATCAAAATACCTTTTCTCATTGGCCTGGCATGGTGCTCCAAATTCCACCCTTTCTGTTTCATTCTCCCTAGTTAAGATAAGCCATTTAATTTCCAGGAACTCTCTATTAAAATGCAACAAAACTATACGAGAGGTAAAATATTAAGCTATTATCAAGCACAAACACCTTACTCTGCAATTACTTTTGCACAAAATTAGCTGTCGTGACAGAAAGCAGAAAGCAGGGCCTGAGGGGATGATCAGCAGGGATGGTAACATAATGGAAGGGGAGGGAAAACACTGCTGACAGCTATGGGTACAGAGACTGGGAGAGTACAGCGTGAACAAGAGTTCCAGGAGGCATGAGGGCACCCAAGCTCCAGAAAGGACCCCAGGTTTTAGCCGCAGCCTGACGAAAAACAATGTATGCATAGGAAGAAAGAGTTCATTCTTCCTCCTTCTCAAAACTGATAACAAAATGAAGTTGTTCTGTGCCCCAAGTTTGCTGAGTATGGCATTTTAATAACTGAACGTTATGTGTATACCAAAGATGAATTTGACTTACAGAAACATGTTATTCAGAATACCAGGCTTTCCTTTTGTGAAGTCAGATAATCCCTAATATGTCAGCTCTCTAGGAATAAGGGCTGCAGGAATGAAACTTCCTCTACAGATGGAGGAAGAAGCGGAGGTATTTTTAGAGCAATGGGCTAAAGTAGTGCTTCATAAACTTTTCTGTACATACAAATCGCCTGGGGATCTTGTTAAAGTGCACAATCTGTGTCAGTAGGTCTCAGCCTGGAATTCTGATTCTGTATTTCTATTAGATACCAGGTCATGCCCATGCTACGGATCCAGGGCTGATAGCAGTACTGTCCAACAGAAATATATGAGCTGTATTTATTCTAAGGAATAGGATCACACAATTATGGAGACTGAGAAATTCCAAGATACGCAGTTAGCAAGCTGGAGATCCAGGATAGTTGATGGTGTAATTTACAGTCCAAGGGCAGGAGAAGACCAACATCCCAGATCAATCAGTCAAGCAGGCAAAGTTTTCTCTTACCTCGCTTTTATATTCTACTCAGGCTCTCAATTGAGTGGATTAGGACTACCCACATTAACAAGGGCAGTCTGCTTTACTCACTCTACTGATTGAAGTGTTAATCTCATCCAGAAACTCCTTCACAGATATATCCAGAATAAAATTCGACCAAATGTCTGGGCACCCCATAGCGCAATCAAGCTGTCACACAAAATTAACCATCACACTTCCCTATGAAGCTTTCCTGTATTTGTTCACTGAGAAACTTTATGCCTTCTCCTATATGTCTATAACACTGCACATAGCTCTATTAAAGCATTTTAGCCATTCCATTCTAATTATTTTTCTTAGTCTCAGTTATTTGAAAGTATGCAGCATGCCTTATTCATCTTTGTATATGCATTTTCTAGCATTCTGACAGTCACGTAAGTGGTCAATAAATTCAGTTTACCTTTTGCACTCTGCTCGATTCTTTCAGATGTGGTAGCTCATTTCAGTTACATAACACACTGCATATATATCAATATGGACAATTTAAATATGAAAAAAATAAATAGGTATTAAACTTTACAAAACTCACAAACCTATAGGAGGTGATTGGGAGAATAATCTAGGTCTGGTAAACACCAAAAGCCATTCTTATTTTGCTAACTGGTTGTTTTTTTAAAGACTAATCAAATAAGTAAAGAGGTTTACCTTGAAGATTAGGTGCTGTTTCTTAACTGATTTGAGTGAATACATAATTGCAAAATCTGGTCCAAATTTAAATTAGTACTCAGATATAAATAATAGACAGTTTAATCTTCCATGAAACCACATTTAGTGAAAGACAGGGAAAAGTAACATAGTGGACAATTGTGAAGTTTGTGACGACCTGTATTTATTAAGTCCTACTTTCCATGATTGAGGTGGAAGCAACGACTCACTTTCCCGGCCTCCTTTGCAACACGGTTACAAGCATGTGACCTAGGCTATGCCAAGCAGGTCTATCCAATCAAATCCTTGATTCAAATGTGAACATTATGAGGATGTATGTGCCATGGTATTTGAATTTCTAGTTGGATGATAAAGCATGGCAAACACCACTCCCGTTAATGGTGGCAGCAATAGCAGCTTCATTGCTTGATTGGCACAACCACAGTATAGCTTAGACCTGGCTCAGGATGCATATCCTCAGAATTCACTTCTCCATGTCCATGAGAATTTATGTGAGAAGGATTTTTCCCAGACCTAGCACTGATTCTACCCCCTTCTGCTTATAGGCTTTTACACCATGGGTGATTTAGTTTTCTTTTCTCTCTTTCACAGCAACAGTTTTAATTTATAGTCTAAGTGTCACCTTTGAACATCTGGTTTCCATTAACCTTTCCACCATTCACTGAGAACAGCCTGGTGTTTCAGAGCTAGGCATTAGAGCAGAAGACAAGGGCACACAGCTGCTGATTGAATTTTCTAGCACATAATTTATACTTCAGTTTTTCTCTCCCTTCTAGGTACCAAAAGTAGAAAATTATCTGCTAAGTCTGGAGGCTGTGGTGACCGGCATCTGCACACACACACACACACACACACTTAGTTAGGTGCTATTGGCAGGTACTTACAGATGTGTATTTTTTATCCTATCTCTTGTCCTCCCTTTCCTATTACATTCAATGTTATGGCTGAATTTTGGAAAAAAAGAATGTTTGAGAAGCCAAAACAAATGAACAAACAAACAAAACCTGGCCTGAAGTTATTAGCTGTCTAAAATTTCACTTTGATCCACATTTTTATGCCAGGCAGACAGAGCTAGTGATGTTAACTTTGTATCCCATATGTATCATCATGGATTTCATTTACTCATTCAAAAATATTCTGAGCACCTTCTACATACAGTTGACCTTTGAACAACATGGATTTGAACAGCAAGGGTCTACTTACATGCAGATTTCTTTCAATGAATCCATACTACAGCATTACACCATCTGAGGTTGGTTGAATCCATAGATACAGAACCAAGGATACATACGGGAGGACCAGCTCTAAAGTTATACAGGGATTTTTGATTGCATGGAGGCGTGGTCAGCACAAGTGTCAACTGTATTTTGTTCTGGGGAACAATGTGAACAAAACAGACATCACCATTGCCCTCAAAAATTTTTAACCTGAAGATAGAGAACCTAAAATAATAAAAGGTGATAAATACTGAAGTACAGTTTTATTAAGTCAAGGTGTTCCCACCAAATTCTTGTAAAATAACCTGTGATTTCAAGAGACATTCAACTAATGAGGATGAGAAGACCCTATCAACATTTCTGATTTTAAAAAGCCTGAAGCTTATTGATATAGAATTCCTTTTCACACTTCCCTCTACTGTGGGAATAGAGAAGGATGTGGGGAGAGGGAAAGTAATGAATTTCTGTACACGTGTGCATTTCCTATCCTCTCATAACTGAAGGAAGTATTGGGATATTCATGGGGCAGAACAGGGTGTTTCCACTGAAGATGGAACCAAGCAGTACAACTTGGCAAATTAAGGAGAAGTTTCAAAACCAGAGATAGCCCAGAAAATTATAAAGTAATTTAAGAGTAGAAATTTAATGAAAAACAGTACTTTGCCCATGGGAACATTGAAGATTATACCAGGAGACTTAAGTGTTTTAATTCCTTTTCTTTCAAACTTCAGAGAAGTTAAGATTTTCAAAAGATACATAAGTGTCCATCCTTACATTTAGGTCTTTAATCCATTTTGAGTTTATTTTTGTGCATGGTATTAGGCAGTGTTCTAATTTCATTCTTTTATGTGTAACTGTCCAATTTTCCCAGCACCACTTATTGAAGAAGCTGTCTTTTCTCCATTGTATATTTTTGCTTCCTTTGCCATAGTCCAAAAACTATAAAACTCTTAGAGGAAAGCATAGGCAGAAAACTCTTTGACATAAATCACAGCAAGATCTTTTTTGACCCACCTCCTAGAATAAGTAAAATAAAAACAAAAATAAACAAATAGGACCTAATTAAACTTAAAAGCTTTTGCACAGCAAAGGAAACCATAAACAAGACAAAAAACAACCCTTGGAATCAGAGAAAATATTTGCAAATGAAGCAATGACAAAGGATTAATCTCTAAAATATATAAGTAGCTCAGTATCAAAAAACAATACAAAAAACAAACAAACAAAAACAGCCCAATCAAAAATAGGCAGAAGGCTTAAATAGGCATTTCTCCAAAGAAGACATACAGATGGCCAACAAACACATGAAAAGATGCTCAACATCAGTAATTATTAGAGAAATGAAAACCAAAATTACAATGAGGTAACACCTCACATTGGTCAGAACGATCATTATCAAAAAAATCTACAAAAGATAAATGCTGGAGAGGGTGTGGAGAAAAGGGAACCTTCAGGCACTGTTGGTAGGAATGTAAATTGATACGGGCACTATGGAAAACAATATGGAGGTTCCTTAAAAAACTAAAAATAGAGCTACCATATGACTCAGCAATCCCATTACTGGGCATAAACCCAGAGAAAATCATAAGTCAAAATGACACATGCCTCCCAATGTTCATAGCTCCACTATTTACAATAGCGAGACCATGGAAGCAGCCTAATTATCCACTGACAGATGAAGTGATAAAGAAGATATGGTATATATGTACAACGGAATGTTACTCAGCCATAAAAATGAATGAAATTGGGTCATTTGTAGAGATGTGGATGGACCTAGAGACTGTCATACAGAGTGAATATATGTGGAATCTGGGAAAATAGTATAGATGATCCTATTTGCAAAGCAGAAATAGAGACACAGATGTAGAGAACAAATGTATGGATACCAAGGAGGGGAAGGGGGAATGGGAGGAATTGGGAGATTGGGTTTGACATATATACACTATGGATACTATGTATAAAATAGACAACTAATGAAAACATACTGTATAGCACAGGGAACTCTACTTAATGCACTGTGGTTATCTAAATGGGAAGGAAATACAAAAAATAGGGGATATATGTATATGTATGACAGATTAGTTTTGCTGTACAGTCAAAACTAACTCAATATATTGTATATTGTATATTGTAAGGCAATATACACCAATAAAAATTAATTTAAAAAAAAATTCAAAAGAAAATATATCCAGAAACAAAGGTGATAAAAAGAGTCTGTAATGCTGATGAATGGCCAAACCATCAGAATTCCCTGACTTCTTATTCTCTTTTAGGAGAATTGTATTGAGAATCAAAATATAAAACTAACATTTGTGAAGAGACTAAAATCCCAAGATATGTGATTAGATTTTAAAGGAGTATGTAGCTACTGCAATGGAGTGTAAATCTGGTTTTTTAGAGTAATGACGTTTTAGGCTTCTACAAAATAAATGAATGGAATTTTGAACCACCACTGAGCAGGGAAATGGGCATCAGATAGGTGTTTAACTTGCAATCTCTGTTGATAAAATGGAGAAGTATAAACTAGAACCAAAGATGAGTAGAAAGAAGAGTAAATATTTGAATTACTTTATCCACAATAATAAAAGTTAGAGTGTTTCAGTATGTAGGAAGTTTTCTAGTAGTTTGCTATATATCCTGTCATTTGCCACAATGTGTTTTCCATTTCTATTAATGATTTTCAAGAAGGTACAGAATAATACATGTTCATAAGGGAAGATTGTTAAAGATAGTGAATAATTTAAATGATATTACTGGTGTGCTAAAGATTCTTCACAGTGTTGAAAAATGGACGGTTTATAATAGGACAACACACATTTGAGATTGATGTGAATTTCTGAGAGTGCTTTTTTTCCCACTCCTTAAAACCTATGGACAGGAATAGGAGATTTGAACTCAAAATATTAGTTATAATAAAATATCTGAACATTTTTCTACTGATAAGAATCCCAATATGAGTCAACAAAGTAAGGTATATCCAAAAGCCAGGTAAAGTCTATTGGGCTATAGCAGATAGAGATTGGGAAGGTAAGAATATTTGCATTTACTTAGAACAAGGAGTTAAGAACCCACCATATTCTTTTTTTATTTTTTTAACATCTTTATTGGAGTATAATTGCTTTACAATGGTGTGTTAGTTTCTGCTTTATAAGAAAGTGAATCAGTTACACATATACATATATCCCCATATCTCTTCCCTCTTGCATCTCCCTCCCTCCCACCCTCCCTATCCCACCCCTCTAGGTGGTCACAAAGCACCAAGCTGATCTCCCTGTGCTATGCGGCTGCTTCCAACTAGCTATCTATTTTACGTTTGGTAGTGCATATATGTCCATGCCAATCTCTCACTTTGTCCCAGCTTACCCTTCCCCCATCCCCGTATCCTCAAGTCTGTTTTCTGGTAGGTCTGCATCTTTATTCCCGTCTTGCCACTAGGTTCTTCATGACCTTTTTTTTTTTTTTTTTTTAGATTCCATATATATATATATGTGTTGGCATAGGGAACTTGTTTTTCTCTTTCTGACTTACTTCACTCTGTATGATAGTCTCTATGTTCATCCACCTTACTACAAGTAACTTAGTTTCATTCGTTTTTATGGCTGAGGAATATTCAATTGTATATATGTGCCACATCTTCTTTATCTATTCATCTGTTGATGGACACTTAGGTTGCTGCCATGTCCTGGTTATTGTAAATAGAGCTGCAATGAACATTGTGGTACATGACTCTTTTTGAATTATGGTTTTCTCAGGGTATATGCCCAGTAGTGGGATTGCTGGGTCATATGGTAGTTCTATTTTTAGTTTTTTAAGAAACCTCTATACTGTCCTCCATAGTGGCTGTATCAATTTACATTCCCACCAAATGTGCAAGAGGGTTCCCTTTACTCCACACCCTCTCCATCATGTATTGTTTGTAGATTTTTTGATGAAGACCATTCTGACTGGTGTAAGATGATATCTCATTGTAGTTTTGATTTACATTTCTCTAATGATTAATGATGTTGAGCATTCTTTCATGTGTTGGTTGGAAATCTGTATATCTTCTTTGGAGAAAAGTCTATTTAAGTCTTCTGCCCATTTTTGGATTGGGTTGTTTGTTTTTTTGATATTGAGCTGCATGAGCTGCTTGTAATTTGTGGAGATTAATCCTTTGTCAGTTGCTTCATTTGTAAATATTTTCTCCCATTCTGAGGGTTCTTTTTTCATCTTGTTCATGGTTTCCTTTGCTGTGCAAAAGCTATTAAGTTTCATTAGGTCCCATTTGTTTATTTTTGTTTTTATTTCCATTTCTCTAGGAGGTGGGTGAAAAAAGATCTTGCTGTGATTTATGTCATAGAGTATTCTGCCTATGTTTTCCTCTAAGAGTTTGATGATGTCTGGCCTTACATTTAGGTCTTTAATCCATTTTGAGTTTAGATTTGTGTGTGCTGTTAGGGAGTGTTTTAATTCCATTCTTTTACATGTAGCTGTCCAGTTCTCCCAGCAACACTAATTGAAGAGGCTGTCTTTTCTCCACTGTATATCCTTGCCTCCTTTATCAAAGATAAGGGGACCACATGTGCATGGGTTTATCTCTGGGCTTTCTATCCTGTTTCATTGATCTATATTTCTGTTTCTTTGCCAGTACCATACTGTCTTGATTACTGTAGCTTTGTAGTAGTCTGAAGACAGGGAGCCTGATTCCTCCAGCTCCGTTTTTCTTTTGCAAGATTGCTTTGGCTATTTGTGATCTTCTGTGTTTCAATACAAATTGTGAAATATTTTATTCTAGTTCTGTGAAAAATGCCAGTGGTAGTTTGAGATGGATTGCATTGAATCTGTAGCCTGCTTTGTATGGTACAGTCATTTTCAAAATGTTGATTCTTCCAATCCAAGAACATGGTATATCTCTCCATCTATTTGTATCATCTTTAATTTCTTTCATCAGTTTCTTATAATTTTCTGCATACAGGTCTTTTGTCTCCTTGGGTAGGTTTATTCCTACATATTATATTCTTTTTGTTGCAATGGAAAATGGGAGTGTTTTCTTAATTTCACTTTCAGATTTTTCGTCATTAGTGTATAGGAATGCAAGAGATTTCTGTGCATTAATTTTGTATCCTGCTACTTTACTAAATTCATTGATTAGCTATAGTAGTTTTCTGGTAGCCTCTTTAGGATTCTCTATGTATAGTATCATGTCGTCTGCAAACAGTGACAGTTTTACTTCTTTTCTGATTTGGACTCTTTTTATTTCTATTTCTTCTCTGATTGCTGTGGCTAAAACTTCCAAAACTATGTTGAATAATAGTGGTGAGAGTGGGCAACCTTGTCTTGTTCCTGATCTTACTGGAAATGGTTTCATTTTTTCACCATTGAGGACGATGTTGGCTGTGGGTTTGTCATATATGGCATTTATTATGTTGAGGAAAGTTCCCTCTATGCCTACTTCTGGAGGGTTTTAATCATAAATGGGTGTTGAATTTTGTTGAAAGCTTTCTCTGCATCTATTGAGATGATCATATGGTTTTTCTCCTCCAATTTTTTAATATGGGGTATCACGTTGATTGATTTGCATATATTGAAGAATCTTTGCATTCCTGAGAAAAACCCCACTTGATCATAGTATATGATCCCTATAATGTGCTGTTGGATTCTGTTTTCTTTGTGACATCTGTATCTGGTTTTGGTATCAGAGTAATGGTGGCCTTGTAGAATGAGTTTGGGAGTGTTCCTCCCTCTGCTATATTTTGGAAGAACTTGAGAAGGATAGGTGTTAGGTCTTCTCTAAATGTTTGATAGAATTCGCCCGTGAAGCCAACTGGTCCTGGGCTTTTGTTTGTTGGAACATTTTTAATCACAGTTTCAATTTCAGTGCTCGTGATTTGTCTGTTCATATTTTCTATTTCTTCCTGGTTCAGTCTCGGAAGGTTGTGAATTTCTAAGAATTTGTCCATTTCTTCCACGTTGTCCATTTTATTGGCATAGAGTTGCTTGCAGTAATCTCTCATGATCTTTTGTATTTCTGCAGTGTCAGTTGTTACTTCTCCTTTTTCATTTCTAATTCTGTTGATTTGAGTCTTTTCCCTTTTTTTCTTGATAAGTCTGGCTACTGATGTATCAATTTTCTTTATCTTCTCAAAGAACCATCTTTTAGTTTGATTGATCTTTGCTATTGTTTCCTTCATTTATTTTTAACTTGTTTCTGATATGATCTTTATGATTTTGCTCCTTCTGCTAACGTTGGGGTTTTTATTGTTCTTCTTTCTGTAATTGCTTTAGGTGTAAGTTTAAGTTGTTTATTTGAGATGATTCTTGTTTCTTAAGGTAGGAATGTATTGCTATAAACTTTCGCTTTAGAACTGCTTTTGCTGCATCCCATAGGTTTTGGGTCATTGTGTTTTTATTGTCATTTGTTTCTAGGTATTTTTTGATTTCCTTTTTGATTTCTTCAGTGATCTCTTGGTTATTAAGTAGTGTGTTGTTTAGCCTCCATGTGTTTGTATTTTTTACAGATCTTTTCCTGTAATTGATATCTAGTCTCATAGTCTTGTGGTCGGAAACGATACTAGATACGATTTCAATTTTCTTAAATTTACCAAGGCTTGATTTGTGACCCAAGGTATGATCTATCTTGGAGAATGTTCCAGGAGCACTTGAGAATAATATCTATTCTGTGTTTTTGTATGGAATGTCCTATAAATATCAATTAAGTCCATCTTCTGTAATGTATCATTTAAAGCTTATTTTCTTTATTTATTTTCACTTTGGATGATCTGTCCATTGGTGAATCTGGTCTGTTAAAGTCCCCTACTATGATTGTGTTACTGTTGATTTCCCCTTTGATGGCTGTTAGTATTTGCCTTATGTATTGAAGTGCTCCCATGTTGGGTGTATAAATATTTACAATTGTTATATCTTCTTCTTGGATTGATCCCTTTATCTTTATGTAGTGTCCTTCTTTGTCTCTTATAATAGTCTTTGTTTTAAAGTATGTTTTGTCTGATATGAGAATTGCTACTCCAGCTTTCTTTTGCTTTTCATTTTCATGAAATATCTTTTTCCATCCCTCACTTTTATTCTGTTTGTGTCCCTAGGTCTGAAGTGGGTCTCTTGTAGACAGCATATATAAGGGTCTTGTTTTTGTATCCATTCAGCCAATCTATGTCTTTTGGTTGGAGCATTTAATACATTTACATTTAAGTTAATTATCGATATGTATGTTCCTATTTCCATTTTCTTAATTGTTTTGGGTTTATTATTGTAGGTCTTTTCCTTCTCTTGTGTTTCCTGCCTAGTGAAGTTCCTTTAGCATTTGTTGTAAAGCTGGTTTGGTGGTGCTAAATTCTCTTAGCTTTTGGTTGTCTGTAAAGATTTTAATTTCTCCATCAAATCTGAATGAGATCCTTGCTGGTTAGAGTAATCTTGGTTGTAGGTTTTTCTCCTTCATCACTTTAAATATGTCCTGCCACTCCCTTCTTGCTTGCAAAGTTTCTGCTGAAAGATCTGCTGTTAACCATATGGGGATTCCCTTGTGTGTTATTTGTTGTTTTTCCCTTGCTGCTTTTAATGTTTGTTCTTTGTATTTAATTTTTGATAGTTTGATTAAGATGTGTCTTGGAGTGTTTCCCCTTGGATTTATCCTGTATGAGACTCTCTGCACTTCCTGGACTTGACTATTTCCTTTCCCATATTAGGGAAGTTTTCAACTATAATCTCTTCAAATATTTTCTCAGCCCCTTTCTTTTTCTCTTCTTCTTCTGAGACCCCTATAATTCGAATGTTAGTGCGTTTAATGTTGTCCCAGACATCTCTGAGACTGTCCTCAATTCTTGTCATTCTTTTCTCTTTATTCTGCTCTGCAGTAATTATTTCCACTATTTTATCTTCCAGGTCACTTATCCGTTCTTCTGCCTCAGTTATTCTGCTATTGGTGCCTTCTAGAGAATTTTTAATTTCACTTATTGTGTGGTTCATTATTGTTTGTTTGCTCTTTAGTTCTTCTAGGTCCTTGTTAAACGTTTCTTGTATTTTCTCCATTCTATTTGCAAGATTTTGGATCATCTTTACTATCATTGCTCTGAATACTTTTTCAGGTAGACTGCCTATTTCCTCTTCATTTGTTAGGTATGGTGGGTTTTTACCTTGTTCCTTCATCTCTGTGTGTTTCTCTGTCTTCTCATTTTGCTTAACTTACTGTGTTTGGGCCTCCATTTCACAGGCTGCAGGTTCATAGTTTCTGGTTTTTTTTGTTGTCTGTCCCCAGTGGCTGAGGTTGGTTCAGTTGGTTGTGTAGGCTTCCTGGTGGAGGGGAATAGTGCCTGTGTTCTGGTGGATGAGGCTGGATGTTATCTTTCTGGTGTGCAGGCCCACGTCTGGTGAGGTGGTTTGGGGTGTCTGTGGCCTTATTATGATTTTAGGCAGCCTCTCTGCTAATGATTGGGTTTGTGTTCCTGTCTTGTTAGTTGTTTGGCATAGAGTGTCCAGCACTGTAGCTTGCTGGTCGTTGAGTGGAGTTGGGTCTTGGCATTGAGATGGAGATCTCTGGGAGATTTTTGCCATTTGATATTATATGGAGCTGGGAGGTGTCTTGTGGACCAGTGTCCTGAACTTGGCTATCCCACCTTAGTGGCAAGCCGGGACGCCTGGCTGGAGCACCAAGAGCCTGTCCTCCATACAGCTCAGAATAAAGGGGAGATAAGAAAGAAAGAAGATAAAATAAAATAAAATAAAGTAAAATAAAATAAAATAAACTTATTAAAATAAAAAATAATTATTAAGAAAAAAATTTTTTAAGTAACAACAAAAAAAAAAGGACAGACAGAACCCTAGGACAAATGGTAGAAGCAAAGCTATACAGACAAAATCACACACAGAAGCATACATATACACACTCACAAAAAGAGAAAAAGGGAAAAAATATATATATCATTGCTCCCAAAGTCCACCTACTCAATTTGGGATGATTCATTGTCTATTCAGGTATTCCACAGATGCAGGGTACATCAAGTTGATTGTGGAGTTTTAATCCGCTGCTCCTGAGGCTGCTGGGAGAAATTTCCCTTTCTCTTCTTTGTTCACATGGCTCCCGGGGTTCAGTTTTGGATTTGGACCCGTCTCTGTGTTTAGGTTGCCTGAGGGTGTCTGTTCTTCACTCAGACAGGATGGCGTTAAAGGAGAAGCTGATTTTGGGGCTCTTGGTCTCTCAGGCCAGGGGCAGGGTACAGTACAGATGTGGGGCGAGTCTGCAGTGACAGAGGCCAGCATGGTATTGCACCAGACTGAGGCGTGCCGTGTGCTCTCCCAGGGAAGTTGTCCCTGGATCACGGGACTTTGGCAGTGGCGGGCTGCACAGACTCCCGGGAGGGGAGGTGTGAAGAGCGACCTGTGCTTGCACACAGGCTTCTTGGTGGCTGCAGCTGCAGCCTTAGCATCTCATGCCCGTCTCTGGGGTTCGTGCTGATAGCCACAGCTAGCATCCATCTCTGGAGCTCCTTTAAGTGGCGCTGTTAATCCCCTCTCCTCATGCACCAGGAAACAAATAGGCAAGAAAAAGTCTCTTGTCTCCTCAGCAGCTCCAGACTTTTTCCCGGACTCCCTCTCAGCTAGCTGTGGTGCACTAGCCCCCTTCAGGCTATGTTCACGAAGCCAACCCCAGTCCTCTCCCTGGGATCTGACCTACGAAGTCCGAGCCTCAGCTCCCCGCCCCCACCCGTCCCGGCACGTGAGCAGACAAGCCTCTAGGGCTGGTGAGTGCTGGTCGGCACAGATTCTCTGTGCGGGAATCTCTCCGCTTTGCCCTCCACACCCCTGTTGCTGTACTCTCCTCCATGGCTCTGAAGCTTAC
Organism: Balaenoptera physalus; assembly: GCF_965194825.1. Classification (NCBI taxonomy): domain Eukaryota; kingdom Metazoa; phylum Chordata; class Mammalia; order Artiodactyla; family Balaenopteridae; genus Balaenoptera; species Balaenoptera physalus. The sequence goes on along the minus strand of NC_138897.1, from coordinate 38,275,448 downwards.
CCCCTCTGCCACCCACAGTCTCTGCCCACGAAGGGTGTTCCTAGTGTGTGGAAACCTTTCCTCCTTCACAGCTCCCTCCCACTGGTGCAGGTCCCATCCCTATTCTTTTTTTTTTTATAATTTTTTTTTTAATTTTTTTTAAATTCCCATTTTTTTTAAAGTTTTTCATATTTATTTATTTATTTATTTATTTATTTATTTATTTATGGCTGTGTTGGGTCTTCGTTTCTGTGCGAGGGCTCTCTCCAGTTGCGGCAAGCGGGGGCCACTCTTCATCACGCTGCACGGGCCTCTCACTATCACGGCCTCTCCTGCTGTGGAGCACAGGCTCCAGACATGCAGGCTCAGCAATTGTGGCTCACGGGCCCATCCCTATTCTTTTGTCTCTGTTTTTTTCTTTTTCCTTTTCCCCTACCCATGTACGTGGGGAGTTTCTTTCCTTTTGGAGGTCTGAGGTCTTCTGCCAGCATTTAGTAGGTGTTCTGTAGGGGTTGTTCCACATGTAGATGTATTTCTGATGTGTTTGTGGGGAGAAAGGTGATCTCCGTGTCTTACTCTTCCGCCATCTAAGAATTACACATTTTTAGTGTGGCTGTAAGGGAGTGCGAGGAAGACAAATAACTAAATTGTTTGATTAAAGGAGAATAAAAAATATTTTAGCTCAAATATAAGAAAAAAAATAGTACAGGCAAGAAAAGGGCACTGCCAAAAGATAGGATGGATTTTCCTGAAAGAAAATGGGTGCAGGGAAATATAGGTCGTAGTTAGAGGAAATCTTGTAAAGAGAGTTCAAACATAAAACAGGGTGTTAGATTGGATATTTTAAAACATTTCTTACATCTTTTAAAGGAGGAATTACAGAGACAGAAGTGAGATAGTTGATTGTAAGAAGATTTGAGGATAGAAATGGAGTAAGAAATAGTACTTATACCATAAAGTCATTTGGGATTTTATGTGGAGACTTAAAAGTTTAATTTCACTTCTTTTAAACTTTATATTTTTTGTTTTCTCTTTATATTACATCCTCACTGTACTTATTTTTTTTCAACTTTTATCAATTTGCCATTTATCATTTTTTTTTTTTTAGAAAGATATTCGCCATGTATTTCTTCTTTAGGTCTTTTCTTTAAATTTATTTTTATATTTATTTTTGGCTGTGTTGGGTCTTTGTTTCTATGCGAGGGCTTTCTCTAGTTGTGGCAAGCGGGGGCCACTCTTCATTGCGGTGCGTGAGCCTCTCACTATCGTGGCCTCTCTTGTTGCAGAGCACAGGCTCCAGATGCGCAGGCTCAGTAGTTGTGGCTCACGGGCCCAGTTGCTCCGCGGCATGTGGGATCTTCCCAGACCAGGCCTCGAACCTGTGTCCCCTGCATTGGCAGGCAGACTCTCAACCAGTGCACCACCAGGGAAGCCCTGCCATTTATCATTTAACATAGGATTGAGGAATTTAAAAATTTCTGTTTTATGTCTGGCAAAATTAAGAGAATTAAGAAGCCATCCCCTCCCACTGCTGCTGTGTGTGTGTGTGTACATGTGTGTGCAATAAGACTGAAATTTCAGAACTCCAGGAACAATTTAAAAGACATTATTCCATATCAAAGGTTAGTTTTTAAAATACCTAGATATTATTGTCACAATATCACTTTCTGCCTGATGGTAGGCCTCTTCAAGAGGCAGAAAGTAGAAGGAATTGGCTTCACCTTCCAGCTGAGCCCTTGCATGGACTCATGCATCACTGAGCCAGTGTGGGAGGGAGTATTCTGAGTCATTTTATTTCTTTACTTCCAGTATAAATTATGATTCATTATAATGTTTCTGATAGGCAGAACAATGCTCTCCCAAGATATATGTCTCTTAACCCCAGAACCTATAAATATACTATATTACATGGCAAAGGGAAATTAAGGTTGCAGATGGATTTAACCTTCCTTGCTAATCACTTGACCTCAGAATAAAGAGAGTATCCCAGATTATCCAGGAGGGCCAAGGTAATCACAAAGGTCTTTAAAGTGGAAAAAGAGGCCAAGGAGAGTCAGAGAAATAATGTGACTCAAGAAGCAGGGCCAGAGAGATACTATGCTGCTAGGTATGAAGATAGAGGAGGAGAGCCACAAGCCAATGAATGTAGGCATCCTTAAGAAACTTAATAAAGCAAGGAAACAGATTCTTTCCTAAAGCCTCCAGAAAGGAATGCAGCCCTGCTGACACCTTGATCTTAACCCAGTGAATTCTGGGTCAGGACTCTGACGTCCAGCAATGTAAATTAGTATTGTTTTACATTTCATATACATTTTAAACCACTATATTTATGTAATTTGTTATGGCACCAATAGAAAACTAGTACAACATCCAATCATAACTCTCTTTTCCTTCTTTGGGATACAAATGTACATACTTAAATGCACAAATGATACGATTTCACTTTGAGAGAGTTATATATATATATATATATATATATATATATATATATATATATATATATATTTAACATCTTTACTGAAGTATAATTGCTTTAAAATGGTGGGTTAGTTTCTGCTGTATAACAAAGTGAATCAGCTATACATATACATATATTCCCATTTCTCTTCCCTCTTGTGTCTCCCTCCCATGCTCCCTATCCCACCTCTCTAGGTGGACACAAAGCAGCGAGCTTATCTCCCTGTGCCATGCATCTGCTTCTCACTAGCTATCTATTTTACATTTGGTAGTGTATATATGTCCATGTCACTCTCTCACTTCATTCCAGCTTACCATTCACCCTCCCCATGTCCTCAAGTCCATTCTCTACATCTGCGTCTTTATTCCTGTCCAGCCCCTAGGTTCTTCAAAAGCATTTTTTTTTTATTCCATATATATGTGTTAACATACAGTATTTGTTTTTCTCTTCTGAATTACTTCACTCTGTAGGACAGTCTCTAGGTCCATCCACCCTATTGCAAATAACTCAACTTTGTTTCTTTATATTGCTGAATAATATTCCATTGTATATATGTGCCACATCTTCTTTATCCATTCATCTGTCAGTGGACACTTAGGTTGCTTCCATCACCTGACTATAGTAAATAGTGCTGCAATGAAAATTGTGGTATGTGGATATTTCTGAATTATTGTTTTCCCAGGGTATATACCCAGTAGTGGGATTGCTACTGGGTCCCACTACTAGGCATATAGTGTGTCATATGGTAGTTCTATTTTTAGTTTTTTAAGGAACCTCCATACTGTTCCCCATAGTGGCTGTATCAATTTACATTCCCACCAGCAGTGCAATAGGGTTCCGTTTTCTCCACACCCTCTCCAGCATTTATTGTTTGTAGATTTTTTAATCTTGGCCATCTGACCGGTGTGAGGTGATACCTCATTGTAGTTTTGATTTGTATTTCTCTAATGATTAGTGATGTTGAGCATCCTTTCATGTGTTTGTTGGCCATCTGTATATCTTCTTTGTAGAAATGTCCATTTAGGTCTTCTGCCCATTTTTGGATTGGGTTGCTTGTTCTTTTGATATTGAGCTGCATGAGCTGCTTGTATATTTTGGAGATTAATCCTTTGTCAGTTGCTTCATTTGCAAATATTTTCTCGCATTCTGAGGGTTGTCTTTTCGTCTTGTTTATGGTTTCTTTTGCTGTGCAAAAGCTTTTAAGTTTCATTAAGTCCCATTTGTTTATTTTTGTTTTTATTTCCATTTCTCTAGGAGATGGGTCAAAAAGATCTTGCTGTGATTTATGTCATAGAGTGTTCTGCCTATGTTTTCCTCTAAGGGTTTTAGAGTGTCTGGCCTTACATTTTGGTCTTTAATCAATTTTGAGTTTATTTTTATATATGGTGTTATGGAGTGTTCTAATTTCATTCTTTTATGTGTAGCTGTCCAGTTTTCCCAGCACCACTAATTGAAGAGGCTGTCTTTTCTCCATTGTATATTATTACATTCTTTGTCATAAATTAATTGACCTGAGATGCATGGGTTTATTTCTGGGCTTTCTATCCTGTTCCATTGATCTATATTTCTCTTTTGGTTCTAGTTCCATGAAAAATGACATTGATAGTTTGATAAGGATTGCATTGAATCTGTATATTGCTTTGGGTAGTATAGTCAGTTTCACATGTTGATTCTTCCAATCCAAGAACATGGTATATCTCTCTACCTGTTTGTATCATCTTTAATTCCTCTCATCGGTTTCTTATAGTTTTCTGCATACAGGTTTTTTGTCTCCTTAGGTAAGTTTATTCCTAAGTAATTTTTTCTTTTTGTTACAATGGTAAATGGGAGTGTTTTCTTAATATCACTTTCAGATTTTTCATCATTAGTGTATAGGAATGCCAGAGATTTCTGTGCATTAAGTTTGTATCCTGCTACTATACCAAATTCATTGATTAGCTCCAGTAGTTTTCTGGTAGCATCTTTAGGATTCTCTATGTATATTGTCATGTCATCTGCAAGCAGTGACAATTTTACTTCTTTTCTGATTTGGATTACTTTTATTTATTTTTCATTTCTGATTGTTGTGGCTTAAACTTCCAAAACTATGTTGAATAATAGTGGTGGGAGTGGGCAACCTTGTCTTGTTCCTGATCTTAGTGGAAATGTTTTCAGTTTTTCACAATTGAGAATGATGTTGGCTGTGAGTTTGTTATATATGGCGTTTGTTATGTTGAGGTAAGTTCCCTCAATGCCTCAAACTTTCTGCAGAGTTTTTATCAAAAATGGGTTTTGAATTCTGTCAAAAGTTTTTTCTTCATCTATTGAGATGATCATATGGTTTTATCCTTCAATATGTTAACATGGTGTATCACATTGATTGATTTGCATATATTGAAGAAACCTTGCCTTCCTGGGATAAACCCCACTTGATCATGATGTATGATCCTTTTAATGTGCTGCTGGATTCTGTTTGCTAGGATTTTGTTGAGGATTTTTGCATCTATGTCCATCAGTGTCTTGGCCTGTAGTTTTCTTTTTTTTGTGGCATCTTTCTCTGGTTTTGGTATCAGGGTGATGCTGGCCTCATAGAATGAATTTGGGAGTGTTCTTCCCTCTGCTATATTTTGGAAGACTTTGAGAAGGTTAGGTGTTAGTTCTTCTCAAAATGTTTGATAGAATTCACCTGTGAAGGTATCTGGTCTTGACATTTGTTCCTTGGAAGATTTTTAATCACAGTTTCAATTTCAGTTCTTGTGGTTGGTCTGTTTATATTTTCTATTTCTTCCTGGTTCGATCTCAGAAGTTTGAGCTTTTTAAAGAATTTGTCCATTTCTTCCAGGTTTTCCATTTTTTTGGCATATAGTTGTTTGTAGTAATCTCTCATGATTCTTTGTATTTCTGCAGTGTTAATGTTACTTCTCCTTTTTCATTTCTAATTTTGTTGATTTGAGTCTTCTCCCGTTTTTTCTTGATGAGTCTGGCTAATGGTTTATCAATTATGTTTATCTTCTCAAGAACCAGCTTTTAGTTTTATTGATCTTTGCTATTGTTTCTGTCATTTCTTTTTCATTTATTTCTGATCTGATCTTTATGATTTCTTTCCTTCTGCTAACTTTGGGTTATTTTTGTTCTTCTTTCTCTAATTGCTTTAGGTGTAAGGTTAGATTGTTTATTTGATGTGTTTCTTGTTTCTTGGGGTAGGATTGTATTGCTATAAACTTCCCTCTTAGAACTGCTTTTGCCACATCCCATAGGTTTTTTGCCATTGTGTTTTCATTGTCATTTGTTTCTAGGTATTTTTTGATTTTCTCTTTGATTTCTTCAGTGATCTCTTGGTTATTAAGTAGTGTATTGTTTAACCTCCATTTGTTTGTATATTTTACAGATCTTTTCTTGTAATTGATATCTAGTCTAATAGCATTGTGGTCAGAAAAGATACTTGATATGATTTCAATTTTCTATAATTTACCACGGCTTGATTTGTTACCCACAATATGATCTATCCTGGAGAATGTTCCATGAGCACTTGAGAAGAAAGTGTATTCTGTTGTTTTTGGATGGAATGTCCTATAAATATCAATTAAGCTTATCTTGTTTAATGTATCATTTAAAGCTTGTGTTTCCTTATTTATTTTCATTTTAGATGATCAAAGTGGGGTATTAGAATCCTCCACTATTATTTTTTTACTGTCGATTTCCCGTTTTATGGTTGTTAGTATTTGCCTTATGTATTGAGGTGCTCTTATGTTGGGTGCATAAATATTTACAATTGTTATATCTTCTTCTTGCATTGATCCCTTGATCATTATGTAGTGTCCTTTGTGGCTGTTGTAATAGTCTTTATTTAAAGTCTATTTTTTCTGATATGAGAATTACTACTCCAGCTTTCTTTTGATTTCCATTTGCTTGGAATATCTTTTTCCATCTCCTCACTTTCAGTGTGTGTGTGTTCCTCGATCTGAAGTGGGTCTCATGTAGACAGCACATATATGGGTCTTGTTTTTGTATCCTTTCCACCAGTCTCTGTCTTTTGCTGGAGCATTTAATCAATTTATATCTAAGGTAATTATCAATATGTATGGTCTTATTACTATTTTCTTAATTATTTTGGGTTTGTTATAGTAGGTCTTTTCCTTCTCTTGTGTTTCCTGCCTAGAGAAGTTCCTTTAGCTGGTTTGGTGGTGATGAATTCTTTTACTTTTCTTGTCTCTAAAGGTTTTAATATCTGCATTGAATCTGAATGAGATCCTTGTTGTGTGGAGTAATCTTTGTTGTAGGTTTTTCCCTTTCATCACTTTAAATATGTCCTGCCACTCTCTTCTGCCTTGCAGAGTTTCTCCTGAAAGTTCAGCTGTTAACCTTATGGGGATTCCCTTGTATGCTATATGTTGCTTTTCCCTTGCTCCTTTTAATATTCGTTCTTTGTATTTAATTTTTGATAGTTTGATTAATATGTCTTGGCACGTTTCTCTTTGGATTTATCCTGTATGAGACTCTCTGCACTTCCTGGACTTGGCTATTTCCTTTACCATATTAGGGAAGTTTTCAACTATAATCTCTTCAAATATTTTCTCAGTCCCTTTCTTTTTCTCTTCTTTTTCTGGGACCCCTATAATTCGAACGTTGAAGCGTTTAATGTTGTCCCAGTGGTCTCTGAGACTCTCCTCAATTCTTTTCATTCTTGTTTCTTTAATCTGCTCTGCAGTATTTATTTCCACTATTTTGTCTTCCAGGTCACTTATCCGTTCTTCTGGCTCAGTTATTCTGCTATTGATTCCTTCTAGAGATTTTTAAATTTCATTTAATGTTTTGTTCATCATTGTTTTTTTGCTCCTTCGTTCTTCTAGGTCCTTGTTAAATGTTTCTTGTATTTTCTCCATTCTATTTCCAATATTTTGAGTGTTTATTTAATGTGTTGTTCATCATTATTTGTTTGCTCTTTAGTTCTTCTAGGTCCTTGTTAAAAGTTTCTTTTATTTTCTCCATTCTATTTCCAAGATTTTGGGTCATCTTTACTATCCTTAGTCTGAATTCTTTTTCAGGTAGACTGCCTATTTCCTCTTCATTTGTTTGGTCTGGTGGGTTTTTACCTTACTCCTTCATCTACTGCATATTTCTCTGTCTTCTTATTTTTCTTAACTTACTGTGTTTTGGGTCGCCTTTTCACAGCCTGCAGGTTCGTAGTTCCCATTGTTTTTGGTGTCTGCCCCCAGTGGGTAAGCTTGGTTCAGTGGTTGTGTAGGCTTCCTGGTGGAGGGGACTCATGCTTGTTTTCTGGTGAATGAGGCTGGATCTTGTTTTCCTGGTGGGCAGTACCGTGTCCGGTGATGTGTTTTGAGTGTCTGTGAACTTATTATGATTTTAAGCAGCCTCTCTGCTAATGGATGGGGTTGTGTTCCTGTCTTGCTAGTTGTTTGGCATAGGGTGTCCAGCACTGTAACTTGCTGGTCTTTGAGTGGAGCTGGGTCTTAGGGTTGAGGTGGAGATCTCTGGAGAGCTCTCACCAATTGATATTATTTGGGCCAGGAGTTTTCTGGTGGTCCAAGGTCCTGAACTCGGCTCTCCCACCTCAGAGGCTTGGGCTTGACCCCCGGCCAAAGCACCGAGACCCTCTCAGCCACATGGTCGTGAATGTGGCAGTCTCCAGTATGAAGTCAGACTATGAGGTTATACAATAGCTCTTCAGCTAGAGCAGACTGACTTGGTAGAAATTTGTCTACAAGGCTGTCTCCAGCAGCTGGTGGCTAAAAGATTAGGGCTCCACATATGCTGCCAGAATTTTAACGTTTATATAGGGGTCTTCACTCATTCAATCACAGATTCGGTACAGATGGTCTCAAGAACACCTTACTCTCTCAAGGTGTGCGCTTGAAACAGCTCCTAAGCCTTAGGGTCTACAACCTGCAGGAAGCCGAGACTGCACAGGGTTGCCTGCAATCTGTGATTCTTGCCACAAACCCTGCTGCTCCGTCGTGGAATCTGGCTTCCCCCACTGCTCTGCAATGTGTTTTCACTGAAGCTGTCCCTCTGTGCTGATGAGATTCATGCTACCTGAGTTGCCCAAAGCCATAGAATACTTAAATGTTGTGGCTGGGGTACAAACGCAGCAAATCTGGCTCCAAGGTCTATGTTACCTCATCCAATGAGAGTGAGGAAGCCACTCACTTAAATGCCTCACCCCCGTGAGCCACTTCCTCAAACCCCCACCACTGCAAGAAGAGTCTCCCGCTCCAGCCAGTGTGGTCATTTTAACAATATAATTCTTCCAGTCCATGAGGATTGTATCTTTCCATTGTCATCTTCAATTTCTTTCATCAATGTCTTATAGTTTTCTGAGTACAGCAAATCTTGGTTAGCTTTATTCCTAGGTATTTTAGTATTTTTGATGCAATCATAATTTGAATTTTTTCCCTAATTTATCTTTCTGATATTTTGTTGTTAGTGTACAGAAGTGCAACAGAATTCTGTATATTAATTTTGTATCCAGCAATGTGACTGAAATCATTTTTCAGTCCTAACAGGTTCTTTTTGATGGCATCTTTAGGAATTTCTATATATAGAAGCATACCATTTCCTTTCCAAATTAGATTCATTTTATTTCTTTTTCTTGCATGATTGCTATGACCAAGGGTACAAATATCATGTTGAAAAAAAGTGACAAGTTTGAACATCCTGGTCTTGTTCCTGATCTTAGAGGAAAAGCTTTCAAATTTTCACCAGTATGATGTTAACAAAGGTCTGTCATGTGTAGATTTTATTATGTTGAGATATGTTACCTCTGTACACATATTGTTGACAGTTTTTATAGTAAATGATGTTGAATTTTGTCAAAAGCTTTTTCTGCAGCCATTGAGATGAGCATATGATTTTTAATCTTCAGTTTGTTGAGTGGTGTACCACATTGATTAGTCTTCAGATATTGAGCTATCCTTGCATCCTTGGAGTAAATCCCAATTGATTATGGTATAGGATCATTCTAAGTATTGTTAAATTTGGTTTGCTGATATTTTGTTCAGGATTTCTGAATCTATGTTCATCATAGATGTTGGTCTGTATTTGTGTGTGTGTGTGTGTGTGTGTGTGTGTGTGTGTGTGTGTGTGGTGGTGTCTTTGCTTTTCATATGAAGATGATGCTGGCCTTGTAGAATGAGTTCAGAAGTGTTCCTTCTTCTTCAATTTTTGGAATAGTTGAGAAAAATGGATATTAATTCTTCTTTAAATGTTTGTTAGAATTCATCTGTTAACCTGTCTGGTCCTAGAATCTTCTATTCATTTTTTAGGAGGTTTCTATTATTATTGTTATTATTATTATTATTGATCCTAGTCATTACTGATAGTTGGTCTGTTCATATTTTCTATTTCTTCCTGATTCAGTCTTTGGAAATTGTACATTCCTAGGAATTTATCCATTTCTTCTAGGTTGTCCATTTTATTGGCATATAATTGTTCATAGTAATCTCATATTTGTTTTTCTGTGGTGTTAATGATTCAGTCTTTCGAAATTGTACATTCCTAGGAATTTATCCATTTCTTCTAGGTTGTCCATTTTATTGGCATATAATTGTTCATAGTAATCTCATATTTGTTTTTCTGTGGTGTTAATTATAACTTTCCCTCTTTCATTTCTGATTTTATTTTATTTTATTTTTTGGCCCTTTCTCTTTTTGTTCTCTCTGGCTAAAGGTTTATTTCAACTTTATCTTTGCAAAGAACCTCCTCTTATTTTTATTGATCTATTTAATTTTTTCAAGTCTCCATTTCATTTATTTCCACCCTGATCTCTATGATTTCTTTCCTTCCACTAACTTTTGGTTTTGTTTGTTCTTATTTTTCTAGTTCATTTATGTGTTAGGTTAGATTGTTTATTTGAGATTGTTCTTGTTTCCCAAGAAATATATCACTTTAAACTTCCCTCTTAGAATTGCTTTTGCTATGACCCACATATTTTAGATCAGTGTTTTCATTTTCATATGTCTCCAGGTATTTTTTGATTTCCTCTTTGATTTCTTCATGACCCACAGTTTGTTTGTTAACATGTTGTTAGCCTATACATGTTTGTGATTTTGCAGGGTTTTTTTTTCTTGAAGTTGATTTCTAGTCTCATACCATCGTCAGAAAGTTGCTTGATGTGATTTTAATATTATTAAACTTAGACTTGTTTTGTGCCTATCATATATCTATCCCAGATAGTGTTTCATGTGCATGTGAGAAGAATGTCTATTCTGCTGGCTTTTAGATGAAATATCCTCCATATATTTCTTATTTCCATCCTAACATACCATTTAAGGCCAGTGCTTCTTATTGATTACCTGTGTGGAAGGTCTGTCCATTGATGTAAGTGGGGGGCTTAAATTCCCTACAACTATTGTGTTACTATCAATTTCTGGTTTATGTTTGTTAATATTTGTTTTATGTATTTAGGTGCTCTTATATTGGTTGCATTATATTTACAGTTGTTATATCTTCTTGTTGGATTGATCCCTTTATGTGATGTCCTTCTTTGTCTCTTGTTACAGTCTTTGTTTTAAAGTCTATTTTGTCTGATATATATTTTGATACCTCAGCTTTCTTTTATTTCCATTTGCATGGGATACCTTTCTTCATCCCCTCACTTTCAGTCTGTGTGTCTTTAGATCTGAAGTGAGTCTCTTGTTGGCAGTTTACATATGACTCTTATTTTTATATCCATTCAGCCACTGTGTCTTTTGATCAGAGCTCTTACATTTAAATTATTAATAATAATGTACTTATTGCCATTTTGTTCATTGTTTTTGTGCTCTTTTGTAGTTGCTTTTTGTTCTTTTCTCCTTTTTATCCTCTCTTCCCTTTTGATTTGGTGACTATATTTTCATGCTTGGATTCCTTTCTCTTTTGTTTGTGTGTATCTGTTATAGATTTTTGGTTGTTGGTTACCCTGAGGTTCATATATAATAACTTATGTAAATGTGATCATTTTATGTTGATGATCTCTAAAGTTTGAAAACATTCTAACAACCTTGTATTTTTTACTCTCTTCTCCACATTTAATGTGTTTGATATCATAATTTACATCTTTCTGTTTTGTTTATCTCTTAACAGTTTATTGTGGATATAGTTTATTTTACTACTCTTGTGCTTTAACCTTCCTTCTGGCTTTATAACTGGTTTATCTACTACATTTACCATATGTTTGCTTTTACCAGTGAGTTTTTTTCTGTTGTAATTTTTATATTTCTTGTTGTGGCCTTTCTTTTCCTCTTAGGGAAGTCCTATTAACATTTCTTGTAAAGCTGATTTAATGGTGCTGAACTCAGCTTTTGATTGTCTTTAAAGCTCTTTGTCTCTCTTTCAACTATGAATGATAACCATACCAGGCAGAGTATTCTTAGTTGTAGGTTTTTTCATCACTTTGATATATCATGCCACTCCCTTCTGTGCTGTGAAATCTCTGCCTAACAGTAAGTTGATTGTCTTATGAGAGTTTCCTAGGATGTAACTATGTGCTTTTCTCTTGCTGTTTTTAAGATTCTCTCTTTATCTTTTTTTTTTTTTTTTTTCATTTTAAGTATAATGTGTCTTGGTGTGGACCTCTGGGTTCATCCTGTTTGGGACTCTTTGTGCTTTCTGGACCTGAATGTCTGTTTCCTTTTTCTGGTTAGAGAAATTTTCAGCTATTTTTTCTTCAGATAAGTTCCCTGCCCCTTTCTCTCTCACGTCTCCTTCTGGAACCCCTGTAATGTGAATGTAAAGAGCTTAATGCCCCAGAGGCTTTTGAAACTACCCTCATTTTTAAAAATCTGTTTTCTCTTTTTTTGTTCAGCTTGGGTAATTTCCACTATTCTGTTTTCCAGCTTGCTGGCCCATTCCTCTGTAATATCTTATCTATTGTTGATTCCTTCTAGTGTGTTTTATTTTTCTTATGTATTTTTTTAACATCTTTATTGGAGTACTAGTGTGTTTTTAATTTTAGTTATTGTGTTCTTCAGCTCTGTTTGGATCTTCTTTATATTTTCTAATTCTTTGTTGAAATTCTCACTGTTTTTATCATGTTTATCCTGAATGTGTTGATTATCTTTATGATCATTACCAAACTCTTTATCAGGTATATTGCTTATCTTCATTTCACTTATTTCTTCTTCTGGGGTTTTGTATTGTTCCCTCATTTGGAACACATTCCTCTGTCTCCTCATTTTGCCTAATGCCCTGCATTTATTTCTATGTATTATGTAGGTTGTTTATGTTTCCCAATCTTGGAGAAGTGGCCTCATGTAGGAGATTACCTATGGGGTTCAGCTGCAGTCATCTGCTCTGGGGTATTCCTTTTGTGGGATGCATGAGCCCTTCTGTTGTGGCAGGCTAACTACTTTGAGTGAGTTTGTATGTGGAGCTGGCCCCTGCACTGGTTAGCTGCTAGGACCTGCCTCATGTGGTGACTTCCATCATGCTGGTGTGCAGGGCTGGATCCCAGCTTGGCTGGCTGTGAGGATGGGGAGGGAGGGTGGGGCTGATGCCACCCACAAGCCTGGGTGTGTGTCCTAGGGGTCTTGGAGCAGTCTGTAGTTTGAAAAGCCTTTTTCTCTCATTTTTTCTTCAACCTTCTGGGGTGTTTACACTTCAAAGACATGATAAGATTTACATCTTCAAGGAACAGAGAAAGATTTCAATTTTTTTTTTTTTTTCATGTAGGAGTTTCAGGTATAGTTCTCTATTATTCAAAGTCTAAGCTAATTACTATTTAAAATTTACTTTTGTATTAGGTATAAGATGACATGGGGTACTTTTTCTGTTTCATTGTCAATTACCACAAACTCCTCCCCTCAGCTCTCCTCATTTTCCATTGATACCGCCTCTTAATGGCTCCATCAGGCCTTGTCACCAGGGCTTGGAGCTTAATCCTTCACAGTGTGTGCCCTCCTAGCTTTGCAAAATGGCATATTAAGGTCTTCAATTTATTATTCTGCTCTGCCACCTTTTCTATTAGCCCCAAATGTAGTAGAGTAGTGAATAACTTCATGTCTTTCTCTAACCTTAGTTCTTGTTTCAACTTTCCAACCTGAGTTTTCAACTCTAGTAGGGCATCGGTGGACAGCTGAACTGCCCAAAGTAGAGGCTAACCCACCGTGGATGCCATTTTTTTTTCTCTTTATTGATGCTGTGTTCTCTATGCAGTTTCTTAAGCAAGTGCATTAGACAAGCTAGCAATTTTATGGTGTTGCCATACTCACATGATGGTCCATAAGTATCCAACATATGGGCTAACCCTCCTCACATAGATATTGTTGGCCAGCTTGGAATTTCCCTCATTGGTGCTTCATTCCCAGGACTCATTTCATTGGTTTCCTGGTTGGCTCACCAGTTCTTGGTTTGCAAACTGGTCCCTGTACATGGAAGGTAAGAAGAGACCAAAGAAAGAAGCAGACCAATTCAGATTGGTGGTGGTGGTTTTAATAAGCAAAATAACTTATATATGAGGCTTTTCTTGGACATCTCCAGTAGAAGTAGATCTCTACACCCACCTGCTAGTATTTTATAAGTTTATATAAAGGTTCTTATCTGGGTTCAGTAACATATATCATCCATATGGTCTCAACAATACACTGCTCTCTCAAGTTTGTGTCCTTGAAATAACTCCAGTTGTGAGAACAGTGGGTGGAACATACATTTAAAAAACAGGGGAGAGGGCAAGGAGCCTCTGACTGCCTTAGTCCAGTTCATGGGTCAACCAGCAGTCATTTCGATGACCTCCTCCAATGGTAATACTTAGTACTAAGATTTATTTAAGTACTAACAGCACTTAGATTTAAGGGACGTTTACAGTATGCTAGGTTCTATGCCAACACTTCACATCTGTTATCTCCACTAATCCTTATAGCAGCCTTATGTGGTAGGAACAACAATTATTTCAGTTTTTCAAGTGAAGAAATTGAGTTCAATAATTCAGATGTAGGAATGTAAGCAGATTCCCTGGGTCACACAGCTAGAAATCACATGGTATTTAAAACCAGATTCATTAGAGTTCCACCTGTGAGGCAGGAAGACTGGCCTTTAGTTGTATAAATAATAATAAATCAATAATAATGAATCAATAATAATATTAATTTGGATCAATAATAATCAATAATAATATTAATGAATCAATGAATCAATAATAATATTAATTTGGATGACTATAGGAAGACAATTCTCTTTGCAACCTTATACACACACACTGCAAGGCTAAAACAGACAGTATACTCCAGAACTGCTGTGCTACTATGTTGATACTGATGTAAACTTTCTTCCTTTTTTTTTAATCTCTTGAAAGTTTTATACAAAGTTTCCCAAACAAAATGAGTATAAGATCAAATAGTTCTGTAAAAGTTTTCAAAGTAACCTATCTTTGTTCAGACTACTGTCTCCTTTCACTTTGACTTCATTTCCCTCACATTGTCCTTAACATCAGGAGTGACTTGGAAAGAGGCAGAGGGTATCTCAGAGGACAGTAGACTGTGACATTAATGAAGCTGAAGCTTCAGGGCTGTTCAGTTGCAGTGGTTCCTTCCATTTTGTATTCAAAATTTTTCCTAATTTTGTACTCAAAACTTTATCTTTTTATTTTTTTTCTCAAAGAAGTAGCAGTATCTCTGGAAGCCATATCAAATGAACTAGCAAGAGCCTGACTATACATAGAAGTGATTGCAAGTCAAGTAAATATATTTGATTACATACAAATATAATGTGTCCTCAAATAAACCTCCTGACATTATTACATATTTATTGGTACGTTTGCATTGTCTCTCTACTCCAATGAAATGTAATCTCCATGAATGCAGAGTCTTTGTTTTGTTCACAGCTGAGTTACAGCTTTAAGAACAGTACCCAGCACAGATTTGGTGATTATTAATTATTTATTAAAGAATGAATGGACATGAGTCAGAATACTGGTAGTCAAAGCAACCTGAAAAAGTCGGAGTTACCCTGAACCCACAGAACTCAGCAGAAATAAGATTATATTAGCATATATAAACAATGAATATCTCATTCAGGAAGAGATTGGCTTACCAAAAATGCTGAGAAAACAGCAAGTGTTATTTCAATTATTTCCAGGAATGATCTAATTCATAGTCTATTTTGGAGCTAAAAACTAGGTAGTGTAGAATTTAGTGCAAGACAGTGCAGTCCTGATGGATGTGGCCCACGTTCTTAGCTTAATATCATTAAACTTTCAGTTCTATTAACTCCCTTTGGGCTAATTTGATATCCCAAAAGCAAGACAGCCATTATGGAGATGATGTGCTGCTCATATCCAGTTTTTTGTTAGAGACTCCACATGGTAAATTGAATCAGGAATTTGTAATTATGATTTTTTCCTCCTTTATGTTGTTTAGCCACAGGGAAAAAAATGATCATAATCGTAAGTGCTTTGAGTAATTCCAGTTTGAGGAACACTAACATCATTGTAAGTTAATAAATTCTCATTCTGGTAATTTTGACATCTTTTCTGGATGGATTACCTGGGCCTTAAAAAAAGAGGACAAAATCTTTGTGGTCTTTTCTGAGAGCTTTCCTTGTTACCAATTTTATCTTTCAGTTCAACTGACTTCTACTAATGAAATCATAATATTCATTTTGTCTTGAGCAGAGTGTGAATCAGTTATATCTACATTAGTTCACAGAACAATTATGAGAAATAGTGGTATCACCTCATTTTTATAGATGAGAAAAGGTGAGCATTTTATGCTAATTTATTCATTTGAAGGACCAGTAAGTGCTTTAGACATTCACTTTTTCAATTTATTGATCATCTGCTATGGACCAGGCACTAATCTAGATTCTTGGGAAACTTCAGTGACCAAAACACTGTCTATGTTCTAGCTAAAGGAGACAGATGTAACTGTATAATAAATAAGAAGGTAACACATGCTATGAGAAAAATAGATAGAAGAGAGTGAATGTAATCAGGATTTCTGGTTGTGCTCAAAATAAGCCTGATTGAGAAGGGGCATCTGAACCTGAAGGAAAGACTTGAAGAAGGTAATGAGGTTATCCCTCTGAGTACCCAAGTGCTCAAGTGCAAAATCAAGTGCAAACAAGCCAAGATGAGAAACCATCTTGCATGTTTCAGAAACAGCAAGGAGCTTAGTATGGTTGAAATCAGAAGAATGAAGGAGTACGGTAAGAAATGGAAAGAAATAAAGTCAGAGGGGCAAGAGGTGATATTCCTAAGTACATTATAAGCCTTTGTCATATCTTAGCTTTTACTTTGAGTAAAATAGGGAACTACTGGAGTGTTTTGAACAAAGTGACATAATCTAGATTTTTTTTTTTAAAGATCACTCTGTCTGCTGTGCTGAAAATAGACTGGAGGGTGGGGTAAGAGTAGAAGCAGGGACACCTCTAAGAAGCCAGAGTAGTAATCCAGCTTGGAGATTCTGATGGCTCACGTCAAGATAGTAGCAGTAGAAGTAGTGAGAAATAAGTGTATTTTGGATATACTTAGTGAATAAAGCCAACAGGATTTCCAGAGGGCATGTTGTGTGTTAAGAGAGAGGAATCAGGGAAGATTCAAAAGTTTTAGGCGCAAGCTCTTGAAAGAATGGGATTGTCATAGAGACGAGAAAGGCGATAGAAGGAAAGATTTTGTGGAAAGAACCAGATATCAGTTTGGACAGGATAATTTAGGTTGTCTTTTAGACATCAAAATGGAAAAGTTGAGTAGAAAGTTAGATACACAATTCTGGAATTCAGGAGCTGTAACATATAAATGACACTCAAGACCATGACTCTGAAGGGAATCACCAATGAAGAGAATGTGGACAGAGACAATAAGAGGACTAAGCACTGAGTCTTAGTGGCACAGTAATATCCAGGAGAAGAGGAAGAGCCAGGCCAAGACTCAGAGAAGCTGTTATAGAGACTAGAAGAAAACCATGAGACTGTGGTATACTGAGTGCCAAGTGAAAATCTGAGAGTGGTAGAAAATATAAAATGCTGCTGATAGATCAAAATTGATAGAATGAAAATTGACCATTGGATTAGGCACTATAGAGTCAAGATAGCTTCGATAAAAGCAATTTCAGTGGAGCAATTTAATGGAATTAAAAACCTGGTTAGAGTTGATTGAAGAAAGTAGGAGAAGGGGAAGTAGAAGTGGTGGCACAAGCAACTTTTTGAGTAGTTTTACAGCAGAGACAGTGAGAAAATGAGGCAGGGACTGGTGGAAGAAGTAGGATCAAAAATGATTTTATTTGTTTTAATATTTAGGATGCAAGAAATAACAGCATGCTTTTTATGGTGATAGGAAATGCTCTTTAAAGAGAAAATATGTTTGAGTAAGATTCTTGAGCAAGAGAGGGAGATGTAATCTACTGAATAGAAAGTACAGTACTGGCTTATATAGGAGCATGAAAAGTTCACATAAGTAATAACATTAGTAGGAAGACCAAATATGGGTGCAGAGTGGTGGGTAGCTTTGGAAGTATCTTCTGGATGGAAGTCTTTGTAAATTTAACTCCTGATTGCTTCAGTTTTTCTCAGTAAGGTAGCAAGCAAGGTCTTCAGGGAGAGTGTGAAGATGGGAGAAGTTGATGGTTATAGAGGAGTGAATGAGTAATCTATGTCCTAAATGTGTTTGCCAGGAATCATTCAAAGCCCATTTGAGATCCATGGTAATACACTTAAAGTGAGATCAGGCTGCATGGTTGTGTTCAGCTGCTCCAAAGCAGTTTCAGAACGTGCAAAATTTTGGATTTAACTTGGGTGATGCTTGCTTACTACCTCAAACAAGAGAGGGTTAAGGGATCTGAAATTATGTGATCATGGAATATAATTTAAATAGAGCAAAGAAGAGGACGCCAAAGTCATTCATACATTCTTTTAATAAACAAGTATTTTGAACATTTGTTGTTGACCATGCATTATGCTAGGTTCTGTGTGAAATACAGTGAATAAGACAGACATGGTTTCTACCATCATGGAGCCTTTATCCCACATGGGGAGATAGACAAAAATAAAACAATTTTTAATGCAGAATTTGATAAATATTATTAAGAGAACAAACCACGTGTTGACGTTGTGCATTTATGTTTTGGGCAATTAATTTAAGTAAGGTGGTAAAAGAAGACTTCTCTGAGAAGGTGATGTGCAAACAAGCTGAGACCTAAATGATGAAAAGGAATTTATTATGTAAAGAATAGAGGGAAGATACCCAAAGTAGACAATAGCACATTGGCAAAAACTGAAAGCCAGATAGGAGCTTTCTTGTCATATTTAAGGAAGACTAGTGTGGCTGGAGCACAGCAAACAAGAGAGTGATATGGCATGAGCCGGGAAAGAAAACACGGTGCCAGCATGAAAGCAGAATTCAATTTCTGATCTGATTTTATATGAATTTCCTTTCTATTCTACCATGTTTGTTATTCCAGAGTCACTAAGAAATATAATTCTTCAATTTCAGTATATAACGCCTTGCTTTTCTTCAAGAATTATGCTGTAGCACTTATTCTACCTTGTAGTAATACTTTCCCTTCTCCAAATCTCATGCTACCTCTTCATAGTTTCTCTGTAGACCATAGCTTTGTGGTTTGCTCACTAGAATAATTGAATACATTAATCTATGCTAATGTATAAATGACTCCTAATGGTTCTGGGCATTACCTTTCCCCTGAACATTCACATTTTAACATGGATTTTCTTTTTGTCTTTTTCTTTTTTCTTTTTTGGCTGCGTTGGGTCTTCATTGCTGGGCGTGGGCTTTCTCTAGTTGCACCCAGTGGGGGTTACTCTTTGTTGCGGTGTGCGGGCTTCTCATTTGCAGTGGCTTCTCTTATTGAGGTGGCTTCTCTTGTTGCAGAGCATGGGCTCTAGGCATGCAGGCTTCAGTAGTTGCAGCACGTGTGTTCAGTAGTTGCGTGAGGGCTCTAGGGCGCAAGGGCTTCAGTAGTTGTGGCATGCAGGCTCACTAGTTGTGGCTCATGGGCTCTAGAGTGCAGACTCAGTAGTTGTTGTGCACAGGCTTAGTTGTTCCACAGCATGTGAGATCTTCCTGGACCAGGGATCAAACCCATGTCCCCTGCATTGGCAGGCAGATTCTTAACCACTGCACCACCAGGGAAGTCCTAATGGGGATTTTCTAGTGGCACAAAGGAGTGACTCTGTTAGCGCATATTTTAGACACTGAACAGGCCATTTCAGTGTAGTTCAAACCCACTATTTCTCTAAAATCCTTAGCTTAGGAACATTGTATTCTACCAGAGATGCTGAGAAACGTATACTTAATATGGTACATTTGTCCTTTGGTGGTCTAATCACATTGATATTTTTTCATGCTTATGCACTGTGGTACAATAACAGTTACTGGGCATGGTGCTATCCATAAACAACCTGTCTACATTGTTAATGTACTTTGCCACTTAAATGAGGTCTTTGTTTTTTCAAGCTTCGCAAACTATTCAGGAAGACTTAACTCTATATATAACTCTATACATACCATTTCGTTCTTTTCCTTTAGAGCTTGTTACAGCCCTAACCAATTGCTCAGGTAGAATATAAATCTTCCAGGGGAGTGTATTATCCAGTATTCATGGCTTGTAAGTGAAATTAAAGGTCTGAACACTAAAAGAGGAAAATCATTCACAGAAAGTATGTGTTCCTTGAAAATGGGACAGTTGGAAAGTAAGCACAGCTGGAAACTTGTTGGTCACATGAATTTGGGAGCACTGTGAGTATTGTATAAATGTACTAAATAATGTGCTAAATAAATGTATGAGTTTTTAAAGGTAAAGCAACCCAAACAGTTGAATAGGTCCATAAGGCCAGTTTAATCAAATTGTGTTCTGTATTTACATAATGACCTCGTCAGCCTAATGCAATGAAGAAAAAAGGGGGGGGGGGTTTGGATCTAAAAAAAATCATACCTTTATAAAGATATGATCAGCTCTTAGAGATGATGAAATAGAATTAGGCAGGAAAGCTCAAATCAGAACAGATTCCTGCTTAATTTTGTGCATCATTGATTCCTGTGCCTTGTACAATGCCTGAAACATCATAGCTGCCTAACAAATATTTGCTAATTAATTAATACTGTTACCAACTCAGGATCAGCTGTTTACAATATTGAAAAGAGTGGAAGAAGCAGAAGAGGAGAAAGAGTATGAAGAGAAAGCAGAAGAAACAATAATAGGCATCAGCATAGTGCTTTTATATTTCAAAGAAATTTTCCTCTGATAACCATTTCTGGTTAAGAAATAGCCATTAACGTATATAAGGAATTTCTACTAAAGACCACTAGCACACATTCGATTAATTATTGCTCCCTATGACACTAAAGTTAACTGTAGCAGCATCCAAAAATTAATACTGCCTTTCTAGAAATGTATTTGTTCATCCATTTTTTATTCAACAAATATTTACTAAGCATCTACTATATACCTGGCATTCTGCTAAGGTCTGGGGAAGTACTACTGAATCATATGTTTGGGATTCCTACCATCATGACACTGTAAATAAAAAGATAGTTAACTACACAATTATTTAATTGCATAGAAATAAATGATATTAAGAAAATATTCAAGGTCCTGAAAGAACACATGAAAGAAGGTCTTACTTTATTTTGGGTAGGCAAAGAGGACTCTCTTAAGGAAGCAATGTTTAGGCTGAAATTTGATCATAATATGAATTAACGAAGCAAACGTGGAGGGTGGAGAAGTAAAGAGCATTCAGAGTTAAAAGATGTGTATAAATATCCTAAGGCAGAAAGTAGCTTGGCTAGTTTGTGAATTTGAAAGAAGATGGATGTGGTTGAAGCCCAGAAAGGAGTGGAGGGTGGCAAGTGTGTAAACAACAGTAACAAGACCATGAGTGTTCACTGAATGCTTAGAATTTATTCTCCATCCTAAACATAACGGACAACATTGGGAACTGTTACACAATCCTAATTTGAGTTTTTAAAGATATTTCTGGATTCTGTGTATAAACCAATTGGAAGAGCTAGTCCAAATTGGAAATGAGAGTGGCTTAGAATAAGAAGACAGGAAGAAGGTCTACTAGGGATAATCAGTAATTAGTTGAAGTTGGAGCATGCTTACTTTTGTCTGCCTTGGTGCTATCTAAATGTAAATGTTAAGCAGGCTGTCAGTAATATTCATTTTTACCTCAGAAAAGAGTACATGACCGTAGATATCTAAACCCTTGGCCAGTCTTACAAGATATTTAAAGATCTCGTCCCTGACAAATTTTTGCTTCCTTTTGCCACTCTGCACACTGTGTCATTTATTTCATCCTGAGGACTTTTGGTTCCCCAAATATCCCATCTCAGTCACATGTTGTGTTGTCTTTTTTCATGCCTGTATTTTTTGTTCTTATGGGAATATCTATTCTTCTCTCCTCTTCACTTGCCTAACTCTTATGAATTCTTCAAAACTCAGTGCAGAGAGCATCTGCTCTACACATATTCCCTGCCCCTTCAGATCAAGTGAGATGTACACCTACCTTGTCCTTCCTCAGCACCTTGTGCTATTTGTATTTCATAAACTCATTGTATGATAATGGTCTTGTTTGCTCATTTATCTTCCCCACCCGACTGGGAATGCTTTGAAGGCACAAATTCTGTGTTTATCTCTATACATCCTGTGTTTAGCGTGGTATCTGACATCACATTACATGCATTTTTTATTAGTTTTTATTGGAATATAGTTGATTTACAATGTTGTGTTAATTTCTGCCAAACAGTAAAGTGAATAAGTTATACATATATACACTCTTTTTTAGATTCTATTCCCATATTGGTCATTACAGAGTATTGACTAGATTTACCTGTGTTATACAGTAGGTTCTTATTAGTTATGTATATTATATATAGTAGTGTGTATATGCCAATCCAAATCTCCCAATTTATCCCTTCCCCCCTTTCCTCTTTGGTAACCATAAGTTTGTTTTCTACATCTGTGACTCTATTTCTGTTTTGTAAATAGGTTCATTTGTACCTTTTTTTTTAGATTCCATATATAAGCCATAACCCATGATATTTGTCTTTCTCTGCCATTTGCCATCACATCAAAAAGAATAAAATACCTAGGAATAAACCTACTTAGGAATCAACCTACCTAAGGAGGCAAATGGGTTGTATTCAGAAAATTATAAGATACTGATGAAAGAAATCAAAGATGACACAAACAGATGGAGAGATATACCATGTTCTTGGATTGGAAGAATCAACATTGTCAAAATGACTATGCTACCAAAGTAATCTACAGATTCAATGCAATCCCTATCAAATTACCAATAACATTTTTCAAAGAATTGAACAATATATTTTACAATTTGCATGGAAACACAAAAGACGCTGAATAGCAAAAGCAATCTTGAGATTGCTCCCTGACTTCAGAGTATACTACAAAGCTACATTCAACAAAATGTTATGGTACTGGCACAAAAATAGAAATATAGATCAATGGAACAGGATAGAAAGCCCAGAGATAAACCTACTCACCTATGGTCACCTAATCTATGACAAAGGAGACAAGAATATGCAATGGAGAAAAGACAGTCTCTTCAATAAGTGGTGCTGGGAAAACTGGACAGCTACATGTAAAATAATGAAATTAGAATGTTCTCTAACATGATACACAAAAATAAAGTAAAAATGGATTAAAGACCTAAATGTAAGGTTGGTTACTATAAAACTCTTAGAGGAAAACTTAGGACAACACTCTCTGACATAAATCACAGCAAGATCTTTTTAAATCCACCTCCTAGAGTGATACAAATACAAACATATACACATATAATATTATATAATTGATAAATTTTAATATGATATATATATGATAAAGTTCTATAAGCATGAAGAGAAAGGAGGCAATAACAACAGTCTTTGAGGACAGTGAGAGATAATCATCAAGTACATATAGAACTTAATTAAAATTATGATGCTTTTGTTGCAGGAAAGAAAGTGAAGTGTGAGAGGATGATCACATTCCAGGTCTCAGACGAGTCCCTGGGACAGCTGCCAAGTGTGGGTTCTTGGCTTCATGCAGGAAAGAATTCAAGAGTGAGCCATGGTAAAGTGAAAGAAGGTTCAGTCAGGGATACACACACACCATAGACAGAGTATGGGTCATCTCAGAAGGAGAGAGACCCTGAAATATGAGGTGATCAGTTTTTATAGGTTGGCTAATTTCATAGGCTAATGAGTGGGAAGATTTTTCCACTATTTTGGGGAAGGGGCACAGATTTCCAGGAACTGGGTCACTGCCCACTTTTTTGACCTTTTATGTTCAGCCTTGGAACGGTCATCACACCTGTGGGTGTGTCATTTAGTGTGCTGATGTATTACAGTGAACATATAATGAGGCTAAGGTCTACTGGAATTCAATCATCTGCCATCTTGAACCTAGTTGGTTGTAACCAGTGAATGTCATGTCCTCAACTGCTATGTCATTCTTTTAAAGGTTGTGCCCTGCCCCCTTCCTGTCTCATTCCCCACTGAGATTTTACTCCCATAATCTTATGGGAAGCAGAGGGTGATGGTCTGTTTTCTGTAGCTGCTTCAAAGCTGAGTAAAGGCATCAGCCCTCTCTGTCAGAGAGTAAAAATCTCTGGATTCTTGATCTAGGGGCCCCAGGGGCAAGATGGCTACTGGTTTTAAGTTGGTATGGGCTGGAATCCTCACATAACCATCATCTCTATGGGGAAATGTTGTAACTGCTTCTGTAGTCTTCTTATGATTCTTCTTGAAAATGAAACACTTTTTAACAGCATCAGTACAAAAATAACTGTCTATAAATGACAAAAGACTTAAAAGTCACAGTTAAATATCTGATTATAGTGTTATTGATAAAGAAGCTTGGTTACTGCTGTGACATACAACATTTTAAGATAACAAGACTTTAGGACTTTAGCATTATACCAGGCACTTCCAAATTCCAGAAACTTTATATAATTTTTAGAATGTCTATATTAGTAACATTCATCTACATGGTATATATCTTAAGTAGGTTTATCACTCATGTGATAGTGCTCTCCATGTAATTTAACATACCAAATAATACTAGTTAAACTTCTCTCTGAGATGCCTCAGGAGCCCTCTACAGCGTCCCAAAGTTAGTTGGAAGTCAAAAGAACTTTAATTAAAATTTGCTATTTGGGAATTTTGTCATAAACTTTAAAACATTTGGTAAATAAGATCATAGGTCACTGTGAGACAATACTCATTTCTTAACCAAAGTTACAAGAGATCCCAAAAGGAAATACAGATCACTTAAAGGCAAAGAAACACACACAATCTTTTATCAAATGCAGCATTCCAAGAAAATTTTGTTCTCTTCACAGAGACTGAATCCAAGTTTTGCCTCAGCCCACTCCCAACAAAATCAATTTACCCAACTAAATTTCCTTTTCATTTTCCACAAAGCTTTTACAACTTTTTGTATCTATATTACTGTGCCCGTTTTTTTTCCATTTAGAAGCAACCAGCTGTAGGACAAAAATCTTTTCCCTTAAGAGAATGTAATGCCCTTCCTCATACCTTCTTTTGTTCAAAACACACATCTTACTTTTCTTAAGTGATCATAAACTGTCTTCTACACCAGTACTCTGTAGATTGGTAAACATAAATACCAATGATTTCTAAAAACCATGTGCTTTGTTATAGAGACTATCTCAGGGTGGTAACAAACATATTTATCAATAGTCCTAAATACCTTTAGCTTCTCTGTTTAGTAATTGATGCCTCATTATCTTATTTTATTTGGGAATGACCTAGCTATTTAATAAACATCCATCACTTAGTTTAGAACAACTCTAAATTTCAAGTAAATTTCCAAATATCTGGAGAGATTATTCTTAAGTAGACATTTATTAAATATAATTATTCCTAAAAATTTCATCCAAAAGCTCTTATCTCACTTGCATTTAATTCACTTATAAAAATTTCATCATACCAATTTATTTTTCTTGCTGACAAATTTCAACAGATATATAATAAAAAGGTCTTATTTGACCTCTAGTAATCCTAGGTACAACAGAAGTATTATACTTAACATTGATGCCTCTAAAGATGTCTATATTAATCAAACCAACACACTTAAGCTAATACCAGATATTAATTTAATACTGAATATTTTCTAGATCACATGAACCTGAAATTCACTCTGGCTGGTTTCCTTCATATTTATAAGTATTTATATAAAAGTCACGGTCACCTGTCTAGACGGCTAAATATATTTTTTACTAATATTTATGGGGAAGACTCTTAAGGTTCTTATTTGTCCTTGACAAGTTCCAAATTGCTTACCCCCTGTTTCAAAATTTGTATTTATTATTATTATTATTATTATTATTATTATTAATTATATTATTTTAATTTGTATTTTTTAAAGATTGAAGAGATAAGGGCTCCTGGAGAAAAGGAGGTAAACATTTGCACATTTCAAAGGCATGGGAGGAGAAAGGCAAGTTCTTCTTAGGAAGACTTTGTTCCCTCTTTGTTTAATACTTACAGGCCTCTTAAGATAAATAGGGAAGGTTTTGGGAGTGGTAACAGGATTGGTGGGCTTTGAATTACTTTTAGAGCCACACCTCTGGTCCTGTAAAGACTAGATTTGTAAAACAAGGACAGTTTTATTTATTTATTTATTTTTGAAGAATTTGGTGGCTACCTCAATGATGCTGAAGGACTGACATAACCATTTACCTATGTTGGAATGTTTTATTTTCCCTCATTTAGCTTAGAGGAGAAGGCCTCCCCTAAAATTGTTATCAAGTATGGTTAGTTTAGTCAGACCAGTGGCCTCCCATTTTGGTAATCTATTTACAAACTCTTTTGGGGGTCCTCCCTCGGTTTAAGAAAATTTTAAATTATTTCCCTCAGTCCAGCCTTTGATCTGAGGAGGCTTGCATACAGTCTCATGTGATCTCCATTTCTAAAGGTAGCTGGACAATTTTTAGACAATTTTTTCCATTCCTTTCTTATACTGTAGGCACTCTCAGCTTGAATTTTATAAGCACACAGAGTGGAGGCGTTCATGCCATTACAGTGTCTGGATTTGTCCACTCAAAGAAAAAGAGATATTGGGAGTCTGGGTGCAGGGGAATGCAGAAGAAAGTGACCTTTAGTTCTGGCACTGTGAACCTGTTTAACAGCCTATAAACAGGTAGACTCCTCCAGCAAAGAACAATTATTCTTCTTGGTGTGTGTGTCTTCTCCATGAAGGTTTCCAGCTTGGACTATTGTCTGTAATTTAGTGAGCAAGTCTCTTCCTTACAAGGGGACGGGACACTCAGGCATGAGCAGAAACTGATGTGGAAAGGTAAAATTTCCTAGCAAGCAGTTGAGGGGAGGGGTGAATAGCTTGGTTTTGGGCTTTCCATCAATCCCCATTATTATACAGCATGGGGAGGACAGGGGTCCAGGGAAATCAGTCAGCACAGAGTAGGCAATCCCCATATCTAATAAGAAAATAACTTTCCTACTTGCCACATCAAGGGTAATCCAAGGTTTGTCCACAGAAAGGACCAGGTGTCCTTTGGAAGCCAGGGAGGATCCAGGCCCCATCAATATCCAGTCCTCTCAACCATCACTGGTTTGGGAGGCCTGAGTCCCCTTTGGGATGGGGGGCAGTCCCACTTCCAATGGCCCTCTCGTTTGTATATTGTGCGGGTCCCCGTGGACTTTTCCCATACAGGGAGAATTTGACCTTCCAGTGGCCCTCTTGGTCACACTTAAAACAGATGCTTTCTTGGCAAGACAGTGGTTCTGATTCAGGCTTCCTGGATCCTGTCCTCACCATGGATCTTCACAAAGAAATGTAACCCTGAGGTGGTGCAAGGTTTAGGGATGCCACCAGTAATTGTGCTTTTTGCTGTTGTCCTTGAATTATTTTTGCCTCTTCAACCTTATCTCTATTGTTAAATACTCCAAAGGCCAAATCCATGTGTTGATTTATGGGGGCCTGTGGTCTCCAGCTCCCCAGATGGGGTGTCAAGGGTAAATGGTCCAGAAGGCTATCCCCTCCTCAGAACTGGGAGAGGTAACAGTTCCCAGTTGTGGGCCTTGGGGAGGTGGACTCATAAGGGGATCATCTAACACATCAGGCTCCTGTTGGGGAAGAAAGCACTTTGAAGGGATGTGAGCCAGGCACACCTGGCAGGAATTCTTTAGACCTGGATTTTAGAATAAGGTTATGAACATTTGGATGTATAGGACTTCCCCTCATTTATGTTTCTTTTTACAAAATAAGCCCAGCTGCAAGATGGTATTGTAATTCAATGACCCATTTTCTGGCCAGATCTCTTGGTCCCCTAGTTTATATTGGGGTCATGCAGTATTGAAAAAGAAAATTAATTTCTTTTTTTCTTAAACCATCCCATCTAAATTTTCCCCTTTTAGCTAATATGCGTCCAAGGGGGGAGTCCTTCACGATGCTTGTAGTTGCCCCCATTTTTTAAAAAAAATTCGTGTATCTTGATAAAATGGGGGTCTGATGGATCCTGGTCAAATGGTAGTTATTTGTCCTGGCATTCATTTTCCCACTGTCAACAGTGAGCCCCCGAAATCTGCCTGGTCAGTGAGCCTGAGGAGGCCTCTTGGATTAATCAAGAAAGGAACAAGAGCCAGTGGGAGAAAAAGCAACCAGAGTCCCAGGGCCTAAATCCTTCAGAGAGAGAGGAAGGAGACCCAGGCCCTGAGCAAACTAAATGGATTAACTTTATCACTGAAACAAAAGAAAGAGAAACAAATAGACCTGAAGGGTAGGGCTGGAGCACCACAAAGCAGTGATAACAATACAAGGCAAAAGCTCTCAGGATATGGTCCTTGTGATATTTAGGAGGGTTACCTCTCCACAGAAGTAAAAGAGGCAACACCCAACATGCTGGCAAAGCTGGCGAGGAGGTTCAAGGATCAATAGACAGTCCAAGAAGTAAGGAGAGATGGAGGATATAAGAGAAATCCAGGGCAGGAGGGAAGGTGTACAGCCATGACACTTGTTAGAATAGAGAGGAGTTGGCAAGAAGGTGCACAGCCACGATGCTTCCTAGGCCAGGGATTCATAAACCTACTGAGAAAGGTGCTCGACTACTACCTCCATTCAGGGGTTGATAAAGTCCACTGGTGACCCCTACGAGGGAAGTGCTCACTCACAACTTCTGCTCAGGGGTGTCTGGGCTCCCCATGAGATGTGACCCTTAACAGGGAGCACGACCTGGCTTGGTATCACAGTTGAAATGGGGGTTGAAATAAGGAGGATGACTGAGTGGGACTAGGAAGTTGTGATCTTGGAAAGGCAGCAGTGAGTGGTGGTGTGAAGCGAGATCTTAATTCCCTGCCCAGGAATTGAACCTGGGTAGCCTGGATGAAAACAAGGAATTCTAACCACCACACGCCCTGGCTCTTGCCCCCAGTGAAAAATGCATTTCTCACAGAGGCAAAATGGTAAAGGCAGGTACAAAGTTTATTATTAGAGACATAGCACAACGGCAAGTGGGAGAGCACACAGAGAAACAGTTTGTTTAGTTAAGATAGAAGCAAGGCAGAGATACACATCTGGAGAGAAAGGGTGTGGGCATCCTCCCTAATGAGGAGGAGCTCAGTAAAGAGGCGGTTAAGTCATTTATATAGGGCAATTCTTCCAGGTCTTTGTTTACCTTTGGCCAATTATCTGGTCTTTTTCCACACCTGACCTGTCTTAGGACCCTCCCCAACATGCGTGCCCAACTTTTTTTCAAGATGGATTACATCCCAGAGGCCTATGGGATGGCCTTAGCATCACATATTATGGGGTGGTGCCCCCTCCTTTTTGAACCCCAAGGAGACTTTCTGTGCATGTGGCAATGTTTCCTTTGCCCCAAGGATGGGAAACAAAAGACCTCTTGATCTTCTAACAGGGTTTAATCCCACTCTTTCCATGCCATAAAAATGTCCAATGTCCAGTTATTTACCCTATTTCTGTTGCTGGTTTTTATATCGAGGTACAGATCTCAAAATATAGACAGGAGTTCGGTCATAAATATGTAGACCTGGAGCACGTTTGTCTCTTGCTTCAGGAAATGTAAACAGGGGAATGGTAATGAATAACTGGCCTGGAACCCATTTCTTCTCACCCCAGGAAGTGTGAACAGGAGGTCAGTTGTAAATGTCTAGCCTGAAGCCCATCTATCTCCTGCCTTCTGCCTCAAGTTTACAGCCACAACAATTCCTGGGGAGGGGACAAGGGACCGTGATCCTCTTGAGGGAAGTGCTCACCTACAACATCTACTCAGGGGTGCAATGAGGCCATAAGCCCCAAGAGCACTTGCGGAGGGCCAGGCTGAAAATTTAGAGGATGACTCACGGAGTCCCCCAATTTGGACACCCAACACAGTTCCCACATCCCCAAACCAGACTGGGATTAAGAAAGAGTAGAGAGGGGGAATTGGCCTCAAGGAGCCACAGAGGGGAAACTCACCCAACCAAGTTGCCAATTACTTGCCCCGTGGTCTTAATTTGGATGTCCAGTGGTTGTCTCAGTGGATCTTTTTAAGTCCAAAGAGACAGAGTGGTAGGAGAATGAGAAAGATTGAAGGGAGAAAAGACTTGAGCTCAGTGGGCTCCTTCACAGCCAGAGAACTGGTCACTGCCAGATCCTGCAAGGCAGCATAAGCTGCCACCTAAGGGGTTACTTGACTCTACACAGCTCAGGACGAGTCCCAGCCACCTCCACAGAGGGAAGCCATAGCCCAATAGACAGATCAAGATTATGCCCTTTGAGGCCCCACATTGGGTGCCAGAAAAGATGTTGCAGGAAAAAAAAGTGGTCTCAGGAGAGACCATGGGACAAGCCACCAAGTGTGGGTTCTTGGCTGGCCTTGGAACAGTTATGGCACCTGTGGGTATGTCATTTAGCATGCTGATGCATTAAAATGAGGGTATAATGAGGCTCAAGGTCTACTGGAAGTCAATCGTCTGCCATCTTGAACCTAGTTGGTTCTAACCAGTTTATGTCATGTCCTCAACTGCTATGTCATTCTTTTAAAGGTTGTGCCCTGTCCCCTTCCTATCTCACTTTGTAACTGAGAAGGAACACAAATCCTTCGTGGTTCAGAATTTTCTATCCATTATCAAAAGTCTTATTCAGAGCAAGCTATTTGAGACTATATCATGTTTCTATCTGTATTAATTTGCCAAGTGAAGTGACCTGGCTTTCTATGCTCACATGTTTGCCTTTTTTTTTTTTTAACATCTTTATTGGAGTATAATTCTTTACAATGGTGTGTTAGTTTCTGCTTTATAACAAAGTGAATCAGTTATACATATACATATGTTCCCATATCTCTTCACTCTTGCAACTCCCTCTCTCCCACCCTCCCTATCCCACCCCTCTAAGTGGTCACAAAGCACCGAGCTGATCTCCCTCTGCTATGCGGCTGCTTCCCACTTGCTATCTATTTTACGTTTGGTAGTGTATATATGTCCATGCCACTTTCTCACTTTGTCACAGCTTACCATTCCCCTCCCCATATCCTCAAGTCCATTCTCTACTAGGTCTGTGTCTTTATTCTCGTCTTGCCCCTAGGTTCTTCATGACCTTTTTTTTTTTTTTAAATTCCATATATATGTGTAAGCATAAGGTATTTGTTTTACTCTTTCTGACTTACTTCACTCTGTATGACAGACTCTAGGTCCATCCACTTCACTACAAAAAACTCAATTTCGTTTCCTTTTATGGCTGAGTAATACTCCATTGTATATATGTGCCACATCTTCTTTATCCATTCATCTATTTTTTTTTTAATAAATTGATTTATTTATTTTTGGCTGTGTTGGGTCTTCGTTGCTGCACATGGGCTTCCTCTAGTTGTGGCAAGCTGGGGCCACTCCTCACTGTGGTACATGGGCCTCTCATTGCGGTGGCCTCTCTTGTTGTGGAGCACGGGCTCTGGGTGTGCAGGCCTCAGTAGTTGTGGCATGCGGGCTCAGCGGTTGTGGCTCGCAGGCTCTGGAGTGCAGGCTCAGTAGTTGTGGCATGCGGGCTCAGCGGTTGTGGCTCGCAGGCTCTAGAGTGCAGGCCCAGTAGTTGTGGTGCACGGGCCCAGCTGCTCTGCAGCATGTGAGATCTTTTTGGACCAGGGATCGAACCCATGTCCCCTGCACTGCAGGCGGACCCCCAACCACTGCACCACTAGGGAAGTCACTCTATTTTTTTCTTTTTTTTTTTTAAACATCTTTATTGGAGTATAATTGCTTTACAGTGGTGTGTTAGTTTCTGCTTTATAACAAAGTGAATCAGTTATACATATGCATATGTTCCCATATCTCTTCCCTCTTGCATCTCCCTCCCTCCCACCCTCCCTATCCCACCCCTCTAGGTGGTCACAAAGCACCAAGCTGATCTCCCTGTGCTATGCGGCTGCTTCCCACTAGCTATCTATTTTACATTTGGTAGTGTATATATGTCTATGCCACTCTCTCACCCTGTCACATCTTACCCAATAGATGTCCATTCATCTATTGATGGACACTTAGGTTGCTTCCATGTCCTGGCTATTGTAAATACAGCTGCAATGAACATTTTGGTACATGATGCTTTTTGAGTTATGGTTGTCTCAGGGTATATGCCCAGTAGTGGGATTGCTGGGTCATATGGTAGTGTTATTTTTAGTTTTTTAAGGAACCTCCATACTGTTAGCCATAGTGGCTGTATCAATTTACATTCCCACCAACAGTGCAAGAGTGTTCCCTTTTCTCCACACCCTCTCCAGCAATTATTGTTTGTAGACTTTTTGATGATGGCCATTCTGACCGGTGTGAGATGATATCTCATTGTAGTTTTGATTTGCATTTCTCTAATGATTAATGATGTTGAGCATTCTTTCATGTGTTGCCAATCTTATATCTTCTTTGGAGAAATGTCTATTTAGGTCTTGTGCCCATTTTTGGATTGGGTTCTTTGTTTTTTGTTATTGAGCTGCATGAACTGGTTGTAAATTTTGGAGATTAATCCTTTGTCAGTTGCTTCATTTGCAAGTATTTTCTCCCATTCTAAGGGTTGTCTTTGCTTTTGTTTATGATTCCCTTTGCTGTGCGAAAGCTTTTAAGTTTCATTAGGTCCCATTTGTTTATTTTTGGTTTTATTTCCATTTCTCTAGGAGGTGGGTCAAAAAGGATCTTGCTGTGATTTATGTCATAGAGTGTTCTGATTATGTTGTCCTTTAAGAGTTTGATAGTGTCTGGCATTACATTTAGGTCTTTAATCCATTTTGAGTTTATTTTTGTGTATGGTGTTAGGCAGTGTTCTAATTTCATACTTCTACATGTACCTGTCCAATTTTCCCAGCACCATTTACTGACGAGGCTGTCTTTTCTCCACTGTAAATTCTTGCCCCCTTTATGAAAGGTAAGGTGAGCATATGTGTGTGGGTTTATCTCTGGACTTTCTATCCTGTTCCATTGATCTATATTTCTGTTTTTGTGCCAGGACCATACTGTCTTGATTACTGTAGCTTTGTAGTATAGTCTGAAGTCAGGGAGCCTGATTCCTCCAGCTCCGTTTTTCTTCCTCAAGATTGCTTTGGCTATTCGGGGTCTCTTGCATTTCCATACAAATAGTGAAATTTTTTGTTCTACTTCTGTGAAAAATGCCAGTGGTAGTTTGATAGGGATTGCATTGAATCTGGAGACTGCTTTGGATAGTAGAGTCATTTTCACAATGTTGATCTTCCAATCCAAGAACATGGTATATCTCTCCATCTATTTGTACCATCTTTAATTTCTTTCATCAGTGTCATAATTTTCTGCATACAGGTCTTTTGTCTCCTTAGGTAGGTTTATTCCTAGGTATTTTATTCTTTTTGTTGCAATGGTAAATGGGAGTGTTTTCTTAATGTCAATTTCAGATTTTTCATTGTTAGTGTATAGGAATGCAAGAGATTTCTGTGCATTAATTTTGTATCCTGCTACTTTTCCAAATTCATTGATTAGTTCTAGTAGTTTTCTGGTAGCATCTTTAGATTCTCTATGTATAGTGTCATGTCATCTGCAAACACTGACAGCTTTACTTCTTCTTTTCTGATTTGGTTTCTTTTTATTTCTTTTTCTTCTCTGATTGCTGTGGCTAAAATTTCCAAAGCTATGTTGAATAATAGTGGTGAGAGTGGGCAACTTTGTCTTGTTCCTGATCTTAGTGGAAATGTTTTCAGTTTCTCACCTTTGAGGACCATTTTGGCTGGGGGTTTGTCATATATGGCATTTATTATGTTGAGGAAAGTTCCCTCTATGCCTACTTCTGGAGGATTTTTATCATAAATGGGTGTTGAATTTTGTTGAAAGTATTCTCTGCATCTATTGAGATGATCATATGGTTTTTCTCCTCTAATTTGTTAATATGGTGTATCATATTGATTGATTTGCATATATTGAAGAATCCTTGCATTCCAGGGATAAACCACACTTCATCATGGTGTATGATCCTTTTAATGTGCTGTTGGACTCTGTTTGCTAGTATTTTGTTGAGGATTTTTACATCTGTGTTCATCTGTGATATTGGCCTGTAGTTTTCTTTCTTTGTGAAATCTTTGTCTGGTTTTGGTATCAGGGTGATGGTTGCCTTGTAGAATGAGTTTGGGAGTGTTCCTCCCTCTGCTATATTTTGGAAGAGTTTGAGAAGGATAGGTGTTAGCTCGTCTCTAAATGTTTGATAGAATTCACCTGTGAAGCCATCAGGTCCTGGGCTTATTTTTGTTGGAACATTTTTAATCACAGTTTCAATTTCAGTGCTTGTGGTTGGTCTGTTCTTATTTTCTATTTATTCCTGGTTCAGTCTCGAATGATTGTGTATTTCTAAGAATTTGTCCATTTCTTCCAGGTTGTCTATTTTATTGGCATAGAGTTGCTTGTAGTAATCTCTCATATCACTTTGTATTTCTACAGTGTCAGTTGTTACGTCTCCTTTTTCATTTCTAATTCTATTGATTTTATGCTCCTCCATTTTTTTCTTGATGAGTCTAGCTAATGGTTTATCAATTTTGTTATCTTCTCAAAGAAGCAGATTTCAGTTTTATTGATCTTTCCTATCATTTCCTTCATTTCTTTTTCATTTATTTCTGATCTGATCTTTATGATTTCTTTCCTTTGGCTAACTTTGGGGTTTTTTTGTTCTTCTTTCTGTAATTGCTTTAAGTGTAAGGATAGGTTGTTTATTTGAGATGTTTCTTGTTTCTTAAGGTAGGATTGTATTGTTATAAACTTCCGTCTTAGAACTGCTTTTGCTGCATCACATAGGTTTTGGGTTGTCGTGTTTTCATTGCCGTTTGTTTCTAGGTATTTTTTGATTTCCTGTTTGATTTCTTCAGTGATCTCTTGGTTATTAAGTAATGTATTGTTTAGCCTCTATGTGCTTGTATTGTTTACAGATTTTCTCCTGTAATTGATATTTAGTCTCATAGCATTGTGGTCGAAAAAGATACTTGATATGATTTCAATTTTCTTAAATTTACCAAGGCTCGTTTTGTGAACCAAGATATGATCTATCTTGGAGAATATTCCATGAGCACTTGAGAAGAATGTGTATTCTGTTGTTTTTGGATGGAATGTCCTATAAATATCAATGAAGTCCATCTTGTTTAATGTATCATTTAAAGCTTGTTTTTCCTTATTTATTTTCATTTGGATGATCCGTCCATTGGTGAAAGTGGGGTGTTAAAGTGCCCTGCTATTATTGTGTTACTGTTGATTTCCCCTTTTATGGATGTTAATATTTGCCTTATGTTCTGAGGTGCTCCTATGTTGGGTGCATAAATATTTACCATTTTTATATCTTCTTCTTGGATCGATCCCTTGATCATTATGTAGTATCCTACTTTGTCTCTTATAATAGTCTTTATTTTAAAGTCTATTTTGTCTGATATGAGAATTACTACTCCAGCTTTCTTTTGATTTCCATTTACATGGAATATCCTTTTCCATCGTTGCACTTTCAATCTGTGTGTGTCCCTAGGTCTGAAGTGGGTCTCTTGTAGACAGCATGTATAAGGGTCTTGTTTTTGTATCCATTCAGCCAGTCTATGTCTTTTGGTTGGAGCATTAAATGCTTTTACATTTAAGGTAATTATCAATATGTATGTTCCTATTACCATTTTCTTAATTGTTTTGGGTTTGTTATTGTAGGTCTTTTCCTTCTCTTGTGTTTCCTGCCTAGAGAAGTTCCTTTAGCATTTGTTGTAAAGCTCGTTTGGTGTTGCTGAATTCTCTTAGCTTTTGCTTGTCTGTAAATGTTTTAATTTCTACATCAAATCTGAATGAGATCCTTGTTGGGTAGAGTAATCTTGGTTGTAGGTTTTTCTCCTTCATTACTTTAAACATGTCCTGCCACTTCCTTCTGGCTTGCAGAGTTTCTGCTAAATGATCAGTTGTTAACCATATGGGGAGTCCCTTGTGTGTTATTTGTTGTTTTTCCCTTGCTGCTTTTAATATTTTTTTCTTTGTATTTAATTTTTGATAGTTTGATTAATATGTGTCTTGGCGTATTTCTCTTTGGATTTATCCTCTATGGGACTCTCTGTGCTTCCTGGGCTGATTAACTATTTCTTTTCCCATATTAGGGAACTTTCCAACTATAATCTCTTCAAATATTTTCTCAGTCCCTTTCTTTTTCTCTTCTTCTTCTGGGGCCCCTATAATTCGAATGTTGGTGCACTTAATGTTGTCCCAGAGGTATCTGAGACTGTCCTCAGTTCTTTTTATTCGTTTTCCTTTATTCTGCTCTGCAGCAGTTATTTCCACTCTTTTATCTTTCAGGTCACTTATCCGTTCTTCTGCCTCAGTTATTCTTTTATTGATCTCTTCTAGATAATTTTTTATTTCATTTATTGTGTTGTTCATCACTGTTTGTTTGCTCTTTAGTTCTTCTAGTTCCTTTTTAAATATTTCTTGTATTTTCTCTATTCTATTTCCAAGATTATGGATTATCTGTACTGTCATTACTCTGAATTCTTTTTCAGGTAGACTGCCTATTTCCTCTTCATTTGTTAGGTCTGGTGTGTTTTTACCTTGCTCCTTCATCTGCTGTGTGTTTTTTTGTCTTCTCATTTTGCTTAGCTTACTGTGTTTGGGGTCTCCTTCTCACAGGCTGCAGGTTCGTAGTTCCCGTTGTTTTTGGTATCTGTCCCCAGTGGCTAAGGTTGGTTCAGTGGGTTGTGTAGGCTTCCTGGTGGAGGGGACTAGTGTCTGTGTTCTGGTGGATGAGGTTGGATCTTGTTTTTCTGGTGGGCAGGTCCACATCTGGTGGTGTGTTTTGTGGTGTCTGTGGACTTATTATGATTTTAGGCAGGCTCTCTGCTAATTGATGGGGTTGTGTTCCTGTCTTGCTAGTTTTTGGCATAAGGTGTTCAGCACTGTAGCTTGCTGGTCGTTGTGTGAAGCTGGGCCTTGGCATTGAGATGGAGATCTCTGGGAGATTTTCGCCATTTGATATTATTTGGAGCTGGGAGGTCTCTTGTGGACCAGTGTCCGGAACTTGGCTCTCCCACCTTAGTGGCTAACTTGGACGCCTGGCTGGAGCACCAAGAGCCTGTCCTCCACATGGCTCAGAATCAAAGCGAGAAAAAAAAAGAAAGAAAGAATAAAATAAAATAAAATAAAATAAAATAAATAAAATGGTTATTAAAATAAAAATAATTATTAAGAAAAAAAATTTTTTAAGTAAAATAAAAAAACAAAAATTGATGGACAGAACCCTAGGACAAATGGTAAAAGCAAAGCTATACAGACAAAATCACACAGAAGCATACACATACACATTCACAAAAAGAGAAAAAGGGGAAAAAATATATATTTTTGCTCCCAGAGTCCACCTCCTCAATTTGGGATGATTCATTGTCTATTCAGGTATTCCACAGATTCAGGGTTCATCAAGTTGATTGTGGAGATTTAATCTGCTGCTCCTGAGGCTCCTGGGAGAAATTTCCCTTTCTCTTCTTTGTTCGCACAGCTCCCAGGTTTCAGCTTTGGATTTGGACCCACCTCTGTGTGTAGGTCGCCTGAGGGCATCTGTTCTTCACTCAGACATGCCGGGGTTTAACTAGTAGCTGATTTGGGGGCTCTGGCTCACTCAGGCCGGTGGGAGGGAGGGGTACGGATGCAGGGTGAGCCTGTGGCCACAGAGGCCACCATGACGTTGCAACAGCCTGAGGCACGCTTTGTGTTCTTCCGGGAAGTTGTCCCTGAATCACGGGGCCCTGGCAGTGGCGGGCTGCACAGGCTCCCAGGAGGGGAGGTGTGGAGAGTGACCTGTGCTTGCACACAGGTTTCCTGGTGGCAGCATCAGCAGCCTTAGCGTCCCATGCCTGTCTCTGGGTTCCACACTGATAGCTGCGGCTTGCGCCTGTCTCTGAAGCTCCTTTAAGTGGTGCTCTTAATCCCCTCTCCTTGCGCACCAGGAAACAAAGAGGGACGAAAAAGTCTCTTACCTCTTCGGCAGGTCCAGACTTTTTCCCGGCCTCCCTCCAGGCTAGCTGTGGTGCACTAGTCCCTTCAGGCTGTGTTCATGCAGCCAACCCCAGTCCTCTCCCTGGGATCAGATCGAAGACCGAGCCTCAGCTCCTGACCCCCACCTGCCCTGGCGGCTGAGCAGACAAGCGTCTGGGGCTGGTGAGTGCTGGTTGGCACCGTTCCTCTATGCAGGAATCTCTCTGCTCTGCCCTCCACACCCTTGTTGCTTCACTCTCCCCCTCTGAAATTCCCCCCCCCCCCGCCACCCACAGTCTCCGGCTGTGAAGGGGCTTCCTAGCGTGTGGAAACCTTTCCTCCTTCACAGCTCCCTCCCAGTGGTGCAGATCCCGTCCCTATTCTTTTGTCTCTGTTTTTTCTTTTGCCCTACCCAGGTACATGGGGAGTTTCTTGCCTTTTGGGAGGTCTGAGGTCTTCTGCTAGCGTTCAGTAGGTGTTCTATAGGTGCTGTTCCACACGTAGATGTATTTCTGATGTATCTGTGGGGAGGAAGGTGATCTCCACATCTTACGCTTCCACCATCTTGAAGCTCCACCTGTTTGCCTTAATTTGATCATCAATAAGTATGAACAGCAGCAATTCCCAACATATGAAAATGTCAATAAACAATAATTTGGACTAAATATATAGTTTACAAATGAGATCCTGATATTTTTATTGTTGGTTTTGAGGAATGAGACATCATATTCTGTGCAGAAAAAATCAACAACTTGATATATAATTCATATTGATGCAGAAAATTGACTTCTGTGCACTGGCACTGAATTTAATCTCAGAGTTTTGGGTGAAGTAGAAAAGAATAGCTTTATTGCTTTGCCAGGCAAAGAGGGCCACAGTAGGCTAATGCCCTCAAAACTGTGTGTCACAACCTGGGAGGGGTTAGTCTTATAGTCAAAGGGAGGGGTTGCTGATAAGGATCAGGGTGCCTGTAAGGTCTGCATTCCTTCAATCTATAGTTCATCTGGTGTCAGGTGGTCTCATGATGGGCAAACTGTGACCTTCTCTCTAGCATGAAGAATGCTGCATCAAATTGTTAACATCTTCCATTTGTTGGTGTTTTTACTTATGCAGAAGAGCTCAAAGACATTGTTATGTATATCCCTTGAGGAGGAGCCAGGACCCTGCCCAAAGCCTGCACTATTATTTCTCAACTGCTCCTCCTTTGACTCTACTTCCACTTCCTTCTCTGATTAACAACTGTTTGAACATGCCCTTTGGAACTTAGGGAAGGTCATGGAGGCTGAATGAAGCCTATTTCGTACAAATAAAAAATGGGGGATAGAGAAAGGCTTTTGTTCCCAGGACCCCCACAGGGTCTTGCATGGTTTCAATGTTAAATTAGAACTATATAAAATAAGATTTTAAATTTCAATCTAGTATAATGAGATTAAAAAGACACAGCAAAACAAACTTTCTTAGGTAATTTTCTTAAAATTCTTTAGAAGTCCAGACTTCTCTGAAAAGTGTCTTCAGAGGATCTTGAATTCCAGAATGAATGGTAGGACTTTTTGCCTTTTAAGCATAGAGGAAGTTGTGATCCTATATCATAGTGAATACAACTCAAGAAGCGTCACTGAATTGCCTCCCCAAACCCCTTACACTTTACTTCTTTCTTATAGTAATAACTGCCTTCGAAGTTATTAGCAACATTTGTGTATTTGTCTTAATTCCTCTTCCTAAATTGAAAATTCCTCAAGGGCTTGAACTGTGACATTTTAATATATTTTTTTAAAATTTCTAGAGGACAAACAGATTGCTTTGCAAATAGTAGACATTTAAATATTTTTTTGCCTATTGAATTGCATACAATGGTTATCTCTAAAGACTAATTGCTAATTAAAAATGGCATGTGTGTTTTGGTAACAAAGTGTTGGATGGCAGGCCTTTGGTCAAAATGTTTCTTCTGATTTACATAATTATTTTATTATGGAAAAATTAAACTGTACTTAACTCAATGTCTAATGTTTAGAGATATTCTATTTTAAAAATTAAATTAAAATAAATTTATCCATATTCAACACCTTTATAAAAAACTTAATTTAATTTTTGAGAGAGGTCTTCTCACATGGAAGAATAGAATCAATACTTTCAATATCCCTTTCATAGGTATCTTCTGAGTATTTGTAGACACTAGACCCATTGGTAAATGACTTTGACAATGTTGCCAATTAATAAGGAGAGCAATTACTCCTTTGGGAAAATCACTTCTATCAGATAATATCCCTAAACTTATCGATGATAAAGGAAACCTGAACTTTCATAATTGATGTAGATTTGAAAGAAAACATAATTCTAAGCTGAATATAAGGAAGAAAATAAAACCATACCAATTCTCTAAAGATGTCAGAGAAAAATTATTAAAAAACCTCCATCAGTATGAAGACAAACATATTTGAACAGGGACTGAAAAAATATCTATTTCCCATATAAATTGTTAAATAAATATACTTGATAAGTGCATTCTCCTCTAGTTGTGTGATTTTCTAGATGTACTAATATAAATTGTCTCTTGAATGAGCCAGAGTGAGTTATAATTATGTGCCTTGAGCAGGTGAAAAGGAAATTATTTGGGACTTTCACCTTCCTATAGTAAGACACCAAGGGGAAGTTGTTAACCAATATGCCCATTAGAGAAGCTAAGAAATGAAATGATGAAAAAATTGAATTGCAAGTCTAATAAATTGCTCTGTGTTAAAACTTTTTCCTCTAAAATTATTTTATTTGTAACCAGACAAATGTATGATTTCAGCTATCTGTTAGTATGGAGTGTACAATTAACTTAATCTTTTTTTTTTCTTTAACATCTTTATTGGAGTATAATTGCTTTACAATGGTGTGTTAGTTTCTGCTTTATAACAAAGTGAATCAGTTATACATATACATATGTTCCCATATCTCTTCCCTCTTGCATCTCCCTCACTCCTACCCTCCCTATCCCACCCCTCTAGGTGGTCACAAAGCACCGAGCTGATCTCCCTGTGCTATGAGGCTGCTTCCCACTAGCTATCTATTTTACATTTGGTATTGTATGTCCATGCCACTCTCTCACTTTGTCCCAGCTTACCCTACCCCCTCCCCGTATGCTCAAGTCCATTTCCAGTAGGTCTGCATCTTTATTCCTGTCTTGCCCCTAGGTTCTTCATGACCTTTTTTTAGATTCTCTATATATGTGTTAGCATACAGTATTTGTTTTTCTCTTTTTGACTTACTTCACTCTGTATGACAGACTCTAGGTCCATCCACCTCACTACAAATAACTCAATTTCGTTTCTTTTTATGGCTGAGTAATATTCCATTGTATATATTTGCCACATCTTCTTTATCCATTCATCTGTTGATGGACAATTAGGTTTCTTCCATGTCCTAGCTATTGTAAATAGAGCTGCAAAGAATTTTGTGGTACATGATGCTTTTTGAGTTATGGTTTTCTCAGGGTATAAGCCCAGTAGTGGGATTGCTGGGTCATATGGTAGTGCTATTTTTAGTTTTTTAAGGAATCTCCATATTGTTAGCCATAGTGGCTGTATCAATTTACATTCCCACCAACAGTGCAAGAGGGTTCCCTTTTCTCCACACCCTCTCCAGCATTTATTGTTTGTAGATTTATGATGATGGCCATTCTGACCAGTGTGAGATGATATCTCATTGTATTTTGATTTGCATTTCTCTAGTGATTAATGATACTGAGCATTCTTTCATGTGTTTGTTGGCAATCTGTATATCTTCCTTGGAGAAATGTCTATTTAGGTCTTCTACCCATTTTTGGATTGGGCTGTTTGTTTTCTTGATATTGAGCTGTTTGTAAATGTTGGAGATTAATCCTTTGTCAGTTGCTTCATTTGCAAATATTTTCTCCCATTCAAAGGGTTGTCTTTTCATCTTGTTTATGATTTCCTTTGCTGTGCAAAAGCGTTTACGTTTCATTAGGTCCCATTCATTTATTTTTGTTTTCACTTCCTTTTCTCTAGGAGGTGGGTCAAAAAGGATCTTGCTGTGATTCATGTCATGGAGTATTCTTCATATGTTTTACTCTAATAGTTTGATACTGTCTGGCCTTACATTTAGGTCTTTAATCCATTCTGAGTTTTTTTTGTGTGTGTATGGTGTTAGGGTGTGTTCTAATTTCATTCTTTTACATATAGCTGTCCTGTTTTCCCAGCACCATTTACTGACGAGGCTGTCTTTTCTCCATTGTAAATTCTTGCCCCCTTTATCAAAGATAAGGTGACCATATGTACATGGATTTATCTCTGGGCTTTCTATCCTGTTCCATTGATCTATATTTCTGTTTTTGTGCCAGTACAATAGTGTCTTGATTACTGCAGCTTTGTAGTCTAGTCTGAAGTCAGGGAGCCTGATTCCTCCAGCTCCTTTTTTCTTTCTCAAGATTGCTTTGGCTATTCAGGGTCTTTTGCCTGTCCATACAAATTGTGAAATTTTTTGTTCTACTTCTGTGAAAAATGCCAGTGGTAGTTTGATAGGGGTTGCATTGAATCTGGAGATTGCTTTGGGTAGTATAGTCATTTTCACAATGTTGATTCTTCCAATCCAAGAACATGGTATATCTCTCCATCTGTTTGTATCATCTTTAATTTCTTTCATCAGTGTCTTAAAATTTTCTGCATACAGGTCTTTTGTCTCCTTAGGTAGGTTTATTCCTGGGTATTTTATTCTTTTTGTTGCAATGGTAAATGGGAGTGTTTTCTTAATATCACTTTCAGATTTTTCATCATTAGTGTATAGGAATGCAAGAGATTTCTGGGCATTAATTTTGTATCCTGCGACTTTATGAAATCCATTGATTAGCTCTAGTAGTTTTCTGGTAGCATCTTTAAGATTCTCTATGTATAGTATCATGTCATCTGCAAACAGTGAGAGTTTCACTTCTTCTTTTCCAATTTGGATTCCTTCTATTTCTTTTTCTTCTCTGATTACGGTGGCTAAAACTTCCAAAACTATGTTGAATTATAGTGGTGAGAGTGGGCAACCTTGTCTTCTTCCTGATCTTCGTGAAAATGGTTTCAGTTTTTCACCATTGAGGACAAGGTTGGCTGAGGCTTTGTCATATATGGCCTTTATTATGTTTAGGCAAATTCCCTCTATGCCTATTTTTGGTAGAGTTTTTATCATAAATGGGTGTTGAATTTTGTCAAAAACTTTCTCTGCATCTATTGAGATGATCATATGGTTTTTCTCCTTCAATTTGTTAATATGGTGCATCACATTGAATGATTTGCATGTATTGAAGAATCCTTGCATTCCTGGGATAAATCCCGCTTGATCATGGTATATGATCCTTTTAATGTGCTGAGGGATTCTCTTTGCTAGTATTTTGTTGAGGATTTTTGCATCCATGTTCATCAGTGATACTGGCCTGTAGTTTTCTTTTCCTTGTGACATCTTTGTCTGGTTTTTGTATCAGGGTGATGGCTGCCTTGTAGAATGAGTTTGGGAGTGTTCCTCCCTCTGCTATATTTTGGAAGAGTTTGAGAAGGATAGGTGTTAGCTCTTCTCTAAATGTTTGATAGAATTCACCTGTGAAGCCATCTGGTCTTGGGCTTTTGCTTCTTGGAAGATTTTTAATCACAGTTTCAATTTCAGTGCTTGTGATTGGTCTGTTCATATTTTCTATTTCTTCCTGGTTCAGTCTCAGAAGGTTGTGCATTTCTAAAAAATTGTTCATGGCTTCCCGGTTGTCCCTTTCATTGGCATAGAGTTGCTTGTAGTAATCTCTCATGGTCCTTTGTATTTATGTACTGTCAGTTGTTACTTCTCCTTTTTCATTTCTAATTCTGTTTATTTTAGTCTTCTCCTTTTTTACCTTGATAAGTCTGGCTAATTGTTTATCAATTTCGTTTATCTTCTCAGAGAACCAGCTTTTAGATCTTTGCTGTCATTTCCTTCATTTCTTTTTCATTTATTTCTGATCTGATCTTTATGATTTCTTTCCTTCTGCTGAATTTGGGGTTTTCTTGTTCTTCTTTCTCTAATTGCTTTAGGTTTAAGGTTAGGTTGTTCATTTGAGATGTTTCTTGTTTCTTGAGGTAGGATTGTAATGCTATAAACTTCCCTCTTAGAACTACTTTTGCTGCATCCCGTAGGTTTTGGGCCATCGTGTTTTCATTGTCATTTGTTTCTAGGTATTTTTTGATTTCCTGTTTGATTTCTTGAGGGATCTCTTGGTTATTAAGTAGTGTATTGTTTAGCCTCCATATGCTTGTATGTTTTACAGATTTTTTCCTGTAATTGATATCTAGTCTCATAGAGTTGTGGTTGGATAAGATACTTGATACAATTTCAATTTTCTTAAATTTACCAAGGCTTGATTTCTGACCAAGATATGATCTATACTTGAAAATGTTCCATGACCACTTGAGAAGAAAGTGTATTTTGTTGTTTTTGGATGGAATGTCCGATAAATATCAATTAAGTCCATCTTGTTTAATGTATCATTTAAAGCTTGTGTTTCCACTGTATTTTCATTTTTGATGATCTGTCTATCGGTGAAAGTGAGGTGTTAACGTGCCCTGCTATGATTGTGTTACTGCTGACTTCCCCTTTTATGGCTGTTAGTATTTGCCTTATGTTCTGAGGTCCTCCTATTTTGAGTGCATAAATATTTACAATTGTTACACCTTCTTCTTGGATTGATCCCTTGATCATTATGTAGTGTCCTTCTTTGTCTCTTGTTATAGTCTTTGTTTTTAAGTCTATTTTGTCTGATATGAGAATTGCTACTCTAGCTTTCTTTTGATTTCCATTTGCATGGAATATCTTTTT
The DNA here is from genome assembly GCF_965194825.1 of Balaenoptera physalus. Classification (NCBI taxonomy): domain Eukaryota; kingdom Metazoa; phylum Chordata; class Mammalia; order Artiodactyla; family Balaenopteridae; genus Balaenoptera; species Balaenoptera physalus. The sequence continues at coordinate 38,230,812 of NC_138897.1, read as the reverse complement.
CCATCGCCTCACTTTCAGTCTATATGTGTCCCTAAGTAGGAAGTGTGTCTCTTGTAGACAGCATGTATACAGGTCTTGTTATTGTATCCATTCAGCCAGTCTTTGTCTTTTGGTTGGAGCATTAAATCCATTTAGCTTTAAGATAATTATTGATACGTATGTTCCTATTACCATTTTCTTAATTGTTTCTGGGTTTGTTGTTGTAGGTCTTTTCCTTCTCTTGTGTGTCCTGCTTAGAGAAGTTCCTTTAGCATTTGATGTAAAGCTGGTTTGATGGTGTTGAGTTCTCTGAGCTTTTGTTTGTCTGTAAGTTTTTAATTTCTTTGTCAAACCTAAATGAGAACCTTGCTGGGTAGAGTAATCTTGCTTGTAGCTTTTTCCCCTTCATCATTTCAAATATGTCCTGCCACTCCCTTCTGGTTTGCAGAGTTTCTGCTGAGAGATCAGCTGTTAGCCTTATGGGGATTCCCTTGTGTGTTATTTGTTGTTTTTCCCTTGCTGCGTTTAATATGTGTTCTTTGTATTTAATTTTTGATAGTTTGATTAATATGTGTATTGGCGTGTTTCTCCTTGGATTTATCCTGCATGGGACTCTCTGTGCTTCCTGGAGTGGATTAATTATTTCCTTTCCCATATTAGGGAAGTTTCCAAATATAATCTCTTCAAATATTTTCTCAGTCCGTTTCTTTTTCTCTACTTCTTCTGGGACCCCTATAATTCGAATGTTGGTGCAGTTATTATTGTCCCAGAGTTCTCTGAGACTGTCTTCAATTCTTTTCATTCTTTTTCTTTATTCTTTTCTGCAGTAGTTATTTCCACTATTTTATCTTTCAGGTCACTTATCCGTTCTTCTGCCTCAGTTATTCTGCTATTGATCCCTTCTAGAGAATTTTAAATTTCATTTATTGTGTTGTTCATCATTGTTTGTTTGCTCTTTAGTTCTTCTAGGTCCTTGTTAAACGTTTCTTGTATTTTCTCCATTCAATTTGCAAGATTTTAGATCTTCTTTACTATCATTATTCTGAATTCTTTTTCAGTTAGACTGCTTATTTCCTCTTCATTTGTTAGGTGGGTTTTTACCTTGCTCCTTCACCTGCTGTGTGTTTCTCTGTCTTCTCATTTTGCTTAACTTACTGTGTTTGGGGTCTCCTTTTCACAGACTGCAAGTTTCTAGTTCCCATTGTTTTTGGTTTCAGCCCCCAGTGGCTAAGGTTGGTTCAGTGGGTTGTTTAGGTTTCCTGGTGGAGGGGACTAGTGCCTGTGTTCTGGTGGATGAGGCTGGATGTTGTCTTTCTGGAGGGCAGGTCCACGTCTGGTGGTGTGTTTTGGAGTGTCTGTGGCCTCATTATGAATTTAGGTGCCCTGTCTATAATGAATGGGCTTGTGCTCCTGTCTTGCTAGTTGTTTGGCATAGGGTGTCCAGCACTGTATCTTGCTGGTCTTTGAGTGGAGCTGGGTGTTGGCGTTCAGATGGAAGTCTCTGGGAGATTTTCACTGTTTGACATTATGTGGAGCTCAGAGGTCTCTTCTGGACCAATGTCCTGAACTTGGCTGTCCCACCTCAGAGGCACAACCCTGATGCCTAGCTGGAGCACCAAGAGCCTGTCATCCACACGACTCAGAATAAAAGGGAGAAAGAAAGTAAGAAAGAAAGAAGAAGGTAAAATTAAATAAAATATAATATAATAAAGTAATTAAAATAAAAAATAAATAAATTAAAATTATTTTTCAAAAGTAATTAAAAATAAATGACAGAAAGGAAGGAGTAACCTAACCTAAAAGCAAATCCACCAATGATAACAATCACTAAAAACTATACAAAACAAACAAACAAGCAAACAAAATGGACAGACAGAACCCTAAGAGAAATGCTAATAGCAAAGCTATACAGACAAAATCACACAGAGAAGCATACACATACACACTCACAAAAAGAGAAAAAGGGAAAAATATATAGATATCATTGCTCCCAAGTCCACCTCCTCTATTTGGGATGATTCATTGTCTATTGATGTATTCCACAGATGCAGGGTATGTCAAGTTGATTGTGGAGATTTAATCTGTTGCTTCTAAGGCTGCTGGGAGAAATTTCCCTTTCTCTTCTTTGTTCGCACAGCTCCTTGGGTTCAACTTTGGATTTTCCCGTGTCTCTGCATGTAGGTCACCTGAGGGCATCTGTTCTTCTTTCAGAGAGGACAGGATTAAAGGAGCAGCTGATTTGGGGTCCCTGGCTCACTCAGGCCTGGGGGAGGGAGGGGTATGGAGTGCAGGGCGAGCCTGTGGTGGAAAAGGCCAGCATGACATTGCAACTGCCTGAGGCATGCCATGTGCTCTCCCAGGGAAGTTGTCCCTGGATCACGGGACCCTGGCAGTGGTGGGCTGCACAGGTTCCCTGGAGGGGAGGTGTGGATAGTGACCTGTGCTTGCACATGGACTTCTTGGTGGCTGCAGCAGCAACCTTAGTGACTCAGGCCCGTCTCTGTGGTCTGCGCTCATAGCCGTGGCTCGCGCCTGTCTCTGGAGCTCCCTTAAGTGGCTCTCTTAATCTCCTCTCCTCGCGCACCAGGAAACAAAGAGGCAAGGAAAAGTCTCTTGCCTCTTCAGCAGCTCAGACTTTTTCCCAGACTCCCTCCTGGCTAGCTGTGGTGCACCAGCCCCCTTCAGGCTGTGTTCACACAGCTAACACCAATCCTCTCCCTGGGATCCGACCTCTGAAGCCCAAGCCTCAGCTCTCAGCCCCAACCCATCCTGGCGTGTGAGCAGACAAGCCTCTCGGGCTGGTGAGTGCTGGTCGGCACTGATCCTCTGTGTTCAAATCTCTCTGCTCTGCCCTCCACACCCCTCTTGCTGTGCTCTCCTCTGTGGCTCTGAAGCTTCCCCCCTTCACCACCCACAGTCTCTGCCAGTGAAGGGCCTTCTAAGTGTGTGGAAACCTTTCCTCCTTCACAGTTCCCTCCCACTGGTGCAGGTCCTGTCCCTATCCTTTTGTCTCTATTTTTTCTTTTTTCTTTTGCTCTACCCATGTACGTGGGAAGTTTCTTATATTTTGGGAGGTCTGAGGTCTTCTACCAGCGTTCAGTATGAGTTCTGTAGAGGTTGTTCCACATGTAGATGTATTTCTGATGTATTTGTTGGCAGGAAGGTGATCTCCACGTCTTACTCTTCCACCATATTGATGCTCCCCCCCCCTCGCCAATTAGCTTAATCTTGTATGATGTGTGTGCCTCATGGATATCTAAAGGACTTATTATCACATTCTTATTATTTCTTCCTCTTGAAGAAGCCATTTATAATTTATTCTTATATATTGCCCTATTCAAGCCATTAGACATGAGAAACTGGATAGCAAAATTAGGTTTTTGAAATGCCAATTCATGTAAAGCTTAAACAATGATGAAAATAATAAACAGTATAGTGAATTTATGATTTCATAAATGATATATTATACTGTTAAATTTTCCAACAAGATAAAGGATTCAGAGCTATTGCCCAGAGATTCTTTTCTGTAACTCATAGTGGGTCATGCAACGTTATCAACATTCCAGTATCAAGATACTTAGAAAACTGATTTAGAAGAAAAAGAAAGGGTTGCAGCAAACAGCCTTTAAAAGTTTAAAAAGTGATTATTTTCTCTTCAGAAACATAATCTTTGAGGAATACTTCTTGACTAACAACATACATATTGCCTATAATTTAATGTTACTAACTGAGTTTCATTAATAAAGAGGCCTTGCTGAATTATGGGATATTTTAAAATGAGTGCATTTTATTCATTTCAGCAATAGCTTTTAAGCAAATACCCTGGTGTATTTTCAAGAAGGGATACAAGATAACTTGTGTAGGATACAGGTTATATATACAGTAGGGCCTTGCATTAAAATTGAGTAATGAGCAAAATAGGAACTAGAGGAACTCACTTATTGGGGGTGAGGGTAAGAGATATTTAGATTGAGGGAGTAAAAAGGGTAAGTGATGATATGTAGTCAAAGTGTCTCACAATCTAGGAAAGCAGACAACCATGAGGGATCCAAAAGCCATGTTTTCCTCTACCACAAAATAATGCTTGATATGTTTTCAGTGCCAGCATGTTTCTTGACAAAGAATGTTATGGCAGAATCTACTTGGAAATTTTCCACTGATACTTTAAAGTGCCTCTTTGAATGAGTAAAGCAGTTTTAAAGACATCTTTTCTGCTTTAATTGAGGAAGAAAATATGTTCCCAAGTGCAATGTTCCTGCAGTGTATTATGATAGAAAGAAAACTGGATAGGAAGAATGAAACATGTCTGGAGGCTCTGACAATATTTTGATTCTTTGGGTCTTAATTGCCTCATCTTGAAGATGGTGAACAAAAGTATACTACATTTATACCTATATCTAACATCTTTTCCAAATGCACCCTTAATATTCTTAAATAATTCTGCAATAAAAAGTTCAGAGACTTTAAAGTGAGCAAATGACCAAATAAGCATACAACTACATCAGATATATTTTCCAGAGCACAGTTTTTCAAGTGCAGGTAGATACCCATTAGTGGATCCTGAAATCAACTTAATGTATTCCATCATCATTTATCAGAAAGAAACAGAATGTAATGGAAAATACAAGAATGCATGGCAAGAAGTAAGGACAAATATTGTATCTTGAAACTTTTCTTGTGGTAGCCTACATACTATATACGTATGTGTGCAATGGGTCTAGAGTAAAATATATTTTTTATTGTCCATAGGTATCAATATATTTGTGAACTATTTAGAGTGTCTGTTTGGGTTAAAGGAGAAAAGAGGCCTTTACTCAACAATAGTTGAAACCGTGCACCTTCATTTGGGACTTGAACACTTGTGTTGGGACTTGAACTCTTGTGATGGGACTCGAACAGAGGCTTAACCCAGATTGGAGCTTGAACCCACATGTCCTGGACTCAAACCTGGCCAAAACCCTGATTGGGACTTGAATTCATGAGGTTGGGACTTGAACCTGGCCAAAACCTACAGTCTTCCAACTGAGATCACACATCTGGTTTCAGGACTTAATGAAGCCCAGGTTCTTGATGTCTCATCCAGAAATGACTCAGTGAGAGACAAAATGATAGGTAAGAAGTGGATTTATTTATTCCACAGACAGAGTGTAGACCATCTCAGAAGGCCAGAGCAGCCTTGGAAGAATCACACTCCACAGACAGAGTGGGGGCCCTCTCAGAATGTGAAAAAGGCACCAGGGTATAGGGTTGTCAGTTTTTATAGGGGTGGGTGATTTCATAGGCTAATGAGTGGGAGGAGTATTCCAGCTATTTTAGGAATTGGGCTACTGCCCACATTTTGATACTTATGGTCTGTCTTGAAACTGTCATGGCACCTGTGGGTGTGTCATTTAGCTTCCTGATGTGTTACAGTGAGTGTATACTGAGGCTCAAGGTCTAGTGGAAGTCAACTTGTCCACCATCTTGGACCCATTTTGTTCTAATCAGTTTATGTCATGTCCTCGGGCTATGTCATTCTTTCAAGGGTTGTGCCCTGCCCCCTTCCCTCCTGTTTCGGTTGGGTCATGATAATCAGGGAACTGATGGCTACATTGTCATTGCTGAAAAACAAATAAGTTAAACTTAACAAAAATTCACCAGGTCATCAATAAATTATTAACCAATGTAACATTAGTATTCTAATAGGTTCTAGTAAGTAATTTATTTCTCAGTGACTAATTTAATTATAAAACATGAACCACAAAATGATAGTAAGATAAAGTTCTAGAGGGAAAAAAATATATCTAGAGGAAAAAATAATCCCAGATATTTCTCTGGAATAAATTTGTCCAAATTTTAAGTGTATTTCAATAAAAATTGCATTGAAGTAAAAATAAAGAGGCTCTTTACATAATAGGAATGTAAACTAGCAGTAGGATCCTTCTTGGCTTGCTCTGGTTAAACAGCTGGTATTAGCAGGGAAGAATTTTTCACTAAGAGATGTTTCCGTACATTTTCTGTGACTTAACTTCCTCATCTTTATAATAAACAAATACTCTCTGAGGTCTCTATTAGTTATGAAGATACATTATTACATGAGGTTTTACCCTTAGTTTTTCACGGCTAAAATTATTTGTCACTTTTATTTTGTCTAATTCATATTATTTAGAACACTATTAATTTGCATTACTTTTTTTTTTGGTGTCTCCTCTCAATTTTCTACACTCTTTTCGAAACTATAATTTTGTAAAACATATTTAATGTTTCTGTTGTAGAATTTCCCCATATAAATTTCCATTATTAGGAGACAAAGAAAACTCTGAAGCAAAGCAACAAACTCAGAAAAAATTTGGTATATAATAGTTCTTCTCTTCCTTTTTCCTTCTGTGTGTGTTTGTGTATGTGTGTGTGTGTGTGTGTTGATAATGACTCTCTCTTTGACCAACTTTATTTAGGTTTCTCTAAGTCCTCTTTTCAACTAGGCCTTGACCTTGGCCCCTGTCCTTTCTAGGCCTGTACAGGCCAGCTGTAACAAGACTCCTGCTAACTCAGTGTAGAGAAATTCCCCTACCGTTGATATCTAACACCTTGGCCTGGCTTCAGTAAGAATTCTTTTAAGTCTGTTTAGCAATAATTCTCCTACCCTTGATGTCTCTTCTTAATTATTTTTTATCCACAAATGCCTCCTCTTATTTCCCCTCCTTTGCCTATAAAACCCCACTTTTCCTTGTATTTGGAATTAAGCTCAGTTTATAATGAAGTCTCTTTACTCTTAGTTTCTGAATAAAATGTGTTTTTACTTCTTTACTGTCTGGCTTTGGTTCCTTTTAACAGCGTACATGCTTTAGAAAATGTTCAGAGCAGGGAAGACTCTGTTAAATTCAACAAACCTGTACAAGGCACTAGCTGAAAACTGCAAAGAAATAGAATCTGACACAGTAAAAGAGAATTTGTTTACACTTTGACAGTATTTACCTCCTGTCTTTGCATTAACAAAGGAAGTCCATATGAAAGTATTACTTAATTTGACAGCTTAGGGAAAATTTTTGAAATGCAAATCAATATTCCTTATAGATAGCCTTAAGACTAAGAATATTTCTTGTAAACAAACTGAAAGCAACATGTTTATTAAGTGGATATCGAGAATTTGGAAAATGTTTTTCATTAATTGTAAAATAGCGGTCTCCTCTATCTCTTAGTCCCTTGCTGGTTTACTCTCAAGTAGATCACAGAGGTCATAAGCCTGGCCTCATAATGAACAATTAGATTGGTTAGTCAATCAACTAAATTTGAAAGATATCTCAGGTTCATTTAAAACAAAAATGAAGAGACCCACTCCACCTCACCCAAAGCAAAGAGATATGCACCTATTCATTAACGTGATTAAGAGCCTCAACATCCATTATATGACAGTCAATTATTTAGACAAATATCTTGAAGACATCTTTGGACATTTTACTTCTCTTAAGTTTTATGAATTTTTAGTTTTACTACCAAAATATCATTCAAATATGTCTAGATTCTTTATCATATTACTCTAGTTCAGAATCTTATGTTTGTCTTGAAAATCTCTTGCAATAGACTGAAAACTGATTTCTCTGTAGCTATTTTCTTTCTCTTGCATTAGAACTTTTACAGTGATACTAGAATTATTTGAAAAAACATCATGCATATGTCATCAACAATTAGGATAAAAATCATAGTTGTTAATACAACATGATAGTGTACATTGTCTTTCATGTTACCCATCATACTTTGTCAGCCTCAATTTACACCACTGTCCAAACAGCTACTCTGTCTAGTCACACTTACTGAAGTACTTTCCATATATGAGCATACTTTTATCCCATGGCTTAGAATGGCCTTCAACTTTTCCTTCATTTTCATATCATACCAACACAGACTTTCCTTGACTAACATTTAGTCAAGCTCCTCTGACCCCTCCTCTAAACTAGGCCTTGACTTTTAGGCTTCCATATGTTTCTCTGCATTGCCTAGTGTTAGTAAGAATTTTGCTAAGTCAGTATAGAGGGAATGCCCCACAATTCATATCTGATCAAATTCATCATTCCGCACTATCATCCTCCAGGTGATATCTAATTATTTTGGTCTGCCTTCAGCAAGAATACTATTAAGTATGTTTAACCAGAATCCACTCTAGACAACTAACTGCTGAACAATCATCGACAGGAAGACACTAGAACTCACCAAAAAGACACCCCACATCCAGAGACAAAGGAGAAGCCACAATGAGATGGTGGGAGGGGAACAATCACAATAAAATCAAATCCCATAACTGCTGGGTGGGTGACTCAAAAACTGCAGAACACTTATACCACAGAAGTCCACCCACTGGAGTGAAGGTTCTGAGCCCCACATCAGGCTTCCCAACCTGGGAGTCCAGCAATGGGAGCAGGAATTCCTAGAAAATCAGACTTTGAAGGCTAGCAGGATTTGATTGCAGGACTTTGACAGGACTGGTAGAAACAGAGACTCCACTCCTGGAGGGCACACACAAAGTAGTGTGCACATTGGGACCCAAGGGAAAGAGTAGTGACCCCATAGAAGACTGAACCAGACCTATCTGTTAGTGTTAGAGGGTCTCCTTCAGAGGTGGGGGATGGCTGTGTCTCACTGTGAGGACAAGGACACTGGCAGCAGAAGTTCTGGGAAGTACTCCTTGGTGTGAGCCCTCCCAGAGTCTGCAATTAGCCCCACCAAAGAGCCTGGGTAGGCTCCAGTGTTGGGTCATCTCGGGCCAAACAAGCAACAGGGAGGGAACCCAGCCCCACCCAGCAACAGACAAGCAGATTAAAGTTATACTGAGTTCTGCTCAACAGAGCAACAGTCATCTATACCCACCACCAGTCCCACCCACCAGGAAACATGCACAAGCTTCTTAGATAGTCTCATCCACCAGAGGGCAGACAGCAGAAGCAAAAAGATCTATAATCCTGCAGCCTGTAGAAGAAAAACCACATTCAAAGAAAGATAGACAAGATGAAAAGGCACAAGGCTATATACCAGATGAAGGAACAAGATAAAACCTCAGAATAAAAACTAAATGAAGTGGAGATAGGCAACTTTCCAGAAAAAGAATTCAGAATAATGATAGTGAAGATGATCCAGGACCTCAGAATAAGAATGGAGGCAAAGATCGAGAAGATGCAAGAAAGATTAACAAAGACCTAGAAGAATTAAAGAACAAATAAACAGAGATGAACAATACAATAACTGAAATGAAAACTGCACTAGAAGGAATCAATAGCAGAATAACTGAGGCAGAAGAATGGATAAGTGACCTGCAAGACAGAATGGTGGAATTCACTGCTGCAGAACAAAATAAAGAAAAAAGAATGAAAAGAAATGAAGACAGTCTAAGAGACTTCTGGGACAACATTAAATGCAACAACATTCGCATTATAGGGGTCCCAGAAGGAGAAGAGAGAGAGTAAGGACCAGAGAGAATATATGAAGAGATTATAGTTGAAAACTTCCCTAACATTGGAAAGGAAATAGCCACCTAAGTCCAGGAAGCGCAGAGAGTCCCATACAGGATAAACCCAAGGAGAAACACGCCGAGACACATAGAAACAAAATTGGAAAAAATGAAAGACACAGAAAAATTATTGAAAGCAACAAGGGAAAGACAAAAAATAACATAGAAGGGAACTCCCATAATGTTAAAAGCTGATTTTTCAGCAGAAACTCTACAAGCCAGAAGGGAGTAGCATGACATATTTAAAGTGATGAAAGGGAAGAACCTACAACCAAGATTACTGTACCTGGCAAGGATCTCACTCATATTTGATGGAGAAAACAAAAGCTTTACAGACAAACAAAAGCTCAGAGAATTCAACACCACCAAACCAGCTCTACAACAAATGCTAAAGGAACTTCTCTAAGTGGGAAACACAAGAAAAGAAAAGGACCTACAAAAACAAACCCAAAACAATTAAGAAAATGCTCATAGGAACATACATATTGATAATGACCTTAAAAGTGAATGGATTAAATGCTCCAACCAAAAGACACAGGCTCGCTGAATGGATTTAAAAGCAAGACCCCTATATATGCTGTCTACAAGAGACCCACTTCAGACTTAGGGAAACATATAGACTGAAAGTGAGGAGATGGAAGAAGATATTCCATGCAAATGGAAATCAAAAGAAAGCTGGAGTAGCTATACTCATATCAGATAAAATAGACTTTATAATAAAGAATGTTACAAGAGACAAGGAAGGATACTACATAATGATGAAGGGATCAATCCAAGAAGAAGATATTAGAATTAGAAATATAGGTGCACCCAACATAGGAGCACAACAATACATAAGGCAACTGCTAACAGCTATAAAAGAGGAAATCGACAGTAACACAAAAATAGTGAGGGACTTTAAAACCTCACTTACACCAATGGACAGGTCATCTAAACTGAAAATAAATAAGGAAAGAGAAGCTTTAAGTGACACAATAGACCAGATAGATTTAATTGATATTTATAGGATAATCCATCTAAAAACAGCAGATTAAACTTTCTTCTCAAGTGTGCATGGAACATTCTGCATGATAGATCACATCTTGGATCACAAATCAAGCCTCAGTAAATTTAAGAAAATTGAAATCATATCAAGCATCTTTTCTGATCACAATGCTATGAGATTAGAAATCAATTACAGGGGAAAAAAATGCCAAAAAACACAAACCCTTGGAGGCTGAACAATACGTTACTAAATAACCAAGAGATCACTGAAGAAATCAAAGAGGAAACCAAGATAAAAACCTAGAGACAAATGACAGTGAAAGCAGGACGATCCAAAACCTATGGGATGCAGCAAAAGAAGTTCTAAGAGGGAAGTTTATAGCAATACAAGCATACCTCAAGAAACAAGAAAAATCTCAAATAAACAATGTAACATTACACTTAAAGGAACTAGAGAAAGAAGAACAAACAAAACCCAAAGTTAGAAGAAGGAAAGAAATCATAAAGATCAGAGTGGAAATAAATGAAATAGAAACAAAGAAAACAATAGCAAAGATAAATAAAATTAAAAGCTGGTTCCTTGAGAAGATAAACAAAATTCATAAGCCATTAGCCAGACTCATCAAGAAAAAGAGGGAGAGGACTCAAATCAATAAAATTAGAAATGAAAAAGGAGAAGTTACAACAGACACCACAGAAATACAAAGCATCATAAGAGACTATGACAAGCAACTCTATGCCAATAAAATGGACAACCTGGAAGAAATGGACAAATTCTTAGAAAGGTATAACCTTCCAAGACTGAACCAGGAAGAAACAGAAAATATGAACAGACCAATCACAACTAATGAAATTGAAACTGTTATTAAAAATCTTCCAACAAACAAAAGTCCAGGACCAGATGGCTTCACAGGTGAATTCTATCAAACATTTAGAGAAGAGTTAACACCCATCCTTCTCAAACTCTTCCAAAAAATTGCAGAGGAAGGAACACCTCTAAATTCATTCTATGCAGCCAATATCACCCTGATACCAAAACCAGGCAAAGATACTACAAAAAAAAAATTACAGACTAATATCACTGATGAATATAGATGTAAAAATCCTCAACATAATACTAGCAAACAGAATCCAGCAACACATCTAAAGGATCATACACCATGATCAAGTGGGATTTATTCCAGGGATGCCAGGATTCTTCAATATATGCAAATCAATCAATGTGATACACCATAGTAACAAACTGATGAAGAAAAACCATAAGATCATCTCAATAGATGCAGAAAAAGCTTTTGACAAAATTCAACACCCATTTATGATAAAAACTCTCCAGAAAGTGGGCATAGGCGGAACCTACCTCAACATAATAAAGGCCATATATGAAAAACCTACCGCAAACATCATTCTCAATGGTGAAAAACTGAAAGCATTTCCTCTAAGATCAGGAACAAGACAAGGATGTCCACTCTCACCACTATTATTCAACATAGTTTTGGAAGTCTTAGCCATGGCAATCAGAGAAGAAAAAGAAATAAAAGGAATATAAATCGGAAAACAATAAGTAAAACTGTCACTGTTTGCAGCTGACATGATACTTTACATAGGGAATCCTAAAGATACCACCAGAAAACTACTAGAGCTAATCAATGAATTTGGTAAAGTTGTAGGATACAAAATTAATGCCCAGAAATCTCTTGCATTCCTATACACTAATTATGAAAAATGTGAAAGAGAAATTAAGGAAACACTCCTATTTACCATGGAAACAAAAAGAATAAAATACCGAGGAATAAGCCTAATTAGGGAGACAAAAGACCTGTATGCAGAAAACTATAAAACACTGATGAAAGAAATTAAAGATAATACAAACAGATGGAGAGATATACCATGTTCTTGGATTGGAAGAATTAATATTGTGAAAATGACTATACTACCCAAAGCATTCTACAGAATTAATGTAAACCCTATGAAATTACCAATGGCATTTTTTACAGAAGAAAATATTTTAAAATTTGTATGGAGATACAAAGGACCCCAAATAGCCAAAGCTGTCTTGAGGGAAAAAAACAGAGGTGGAGGAATCCGACTCCCTGACTTCAGACTATACTACACAGCTACAGTAATCAACACAATATGGTACTGGCACAAAAACAGAAATATAGATCAATGGAACAGGATAGAAAGCCCGGAGTTAAACTCACCCACCTATTGTCAACTAATAAAGGACACAAGGATATACAATGGAGAAAAGACAGTCACTTCAATAAGTGGTGCTGGGAAAACTGGACAGCTACATGTAAAAGAATGAAATTAGAACACTCCCTAAAAACCTTACACAAAAATAAACTCATAATGGATGAAAGACCTAAATGTAAGGCCTGACACTATAAAACTCTTAGAGGAAAACATAGGAAGAACACTCTTTGATATAAATCACAGCAAGATCTTTTTTGATCCACGTCCTAGAGTATTGGAAATAAAACCAAAAATAAACAAATGAGACCTAATGAAACTTAAAAGCTTTTGCACAGCAGAGGAAACCATAAACAAGATGAAAAGAGTACCCTCAGAATGGAAGAAAACATTTGCTAATGAATCAACAGGCAAAGGATTAATCAGCAAAATATATCAACAGCTCATGCAGCTCAGTATTAAGAAAACAAAAAACCCAATCCAAACATGGGTGGAAGACCTAAATAGACATTTCTCCAAAGAAAACATACAGATGGCCAGGAAGCACATGAAAAGCTGCTCAGCATCACTAATTACTAGAGAAATGCAAATCAAAACTACAATGAGGTACCACCTGACACCAGTTAGAATGGGCATCATCAGAGAATCTACAAACAACAAATGCTGGAGAGGGTGTGGAGAAAAGGGAACTGTCTTGCACTGTTGGTGGGAATGTAAATTGATACAGCCACTATGGAGAACAGTACGGAGGTTCCTTAAAAAACTATAAATAGAATTACCATATGACCCAACAATCCCACTACTGGGCATATACCCAGAGAAAACCATAATTCAAAAAGAGTCATGTACCATAATGTTCATTGCAGCACTATTTGCAATAGGCAGGATGGAAGCAACCTAAAAGCCCATCGACAGACAAATGCATAAAGAAGATGTAGTACATATATACAATGGAATATTACTCACTCCTAAAAAGGAACGAAATTGGGTCATTTGTAGAGACGTGGATGAATCTAGAGACTTTCATACAGAGTGAAGTAAGTCAGAAATTGAAAAACAAGCATCGTATATTAACGCATATATGGAACCTAGAAAAACGGTACAGATGAACCAGTTTGCAGGGCAGAAATTGAGACAGAGATGTAGAGAACAAACGTATGGACACCATGGGGGGAAAGCAGCAGGGGTGGTGGGGTTGGGGGTGGTTGTGGTGTGATGGATTGGGAGATTGGGATTGACATATATACACTAATATGTGTAAAATGGATAACTAATAAAACCTGCTGTATAAAAAGTAAATAAAATAAAATTCAAAAAAAAAAAAATCCACTCCACACTCTTAGCAATTTTTCCATCCACTCACCCCCACCTTGCTCCTTGACTGTAAATTCCTAATTGCCCTTGCTGTATTTGAAATTGGGCCCAATTGTGTACTGAGTTTTCTCTCTCCTATTGCAATAATCCCTGAATACAATCTATTTTTACTTTTTTAACTACTGTCCAGCTTTGCTTCTCTTTAATAATGTTAATAATGCTCCATATCTCCACTCAAATATCATACCATTGAGTCCAGAGTGCTAACTAGTACACCATGAGGCCTGTTGCAATGCCATACCTTTCAATCAACACATTTAAACTCTTCACCTACCAGGTGCCAGTATGTGATAGTCATGGAAGCTCCCAAGAAGAATTAGAAAACAATGTGTATAATTATGGGCTAAGTGAATTACTATATATTTAGGAAAGAATTTTGAAGGCTGAGGAAGTTTGGAACAAACTTAAAGAAAAAATATATATATATATATAAAGAATTGATATGTATTTTATACTAGACTTGAGATTCCCAGGACTAGTATCAGGAATAAATGAATCAGTCAAAGATTTACCTATTACACTTATTTATAAGAAACCCAGCATATAGTTAGATGATGGAATCTGTGCTTTATTGGAAACCTGCTGCTTACTGTATAATTGTAAAAGCCCTTCAATTCTCAAACCCTATGACTTACTACTGAGACAGAGCTAAAGAAGAGAGAACCAGTTGAGCTTTGTTCCAGAACTTAAAAAGGTAGTTTTAGAAAGAATGATTTGCAAAAGTTTCTTTTGTGTTTTACAAAGTGAATGCCTGATGGGACATCTAAGAGTCATTTCCCTTTGCAAAGATAATATGAAAACAAACCATTTTTGAAAAATCCCCCCTAAATACCTGTTGAATTCAATGTTCGATGTAATCAATCTGCTAAATACCTATTAATTTGACTGAGGCTTAAATTTCACTTATCTTATGATGTCTGACTTTATGTTCTCAAACTTTTGGGATTCTATTTTTTTTGTCAAAGAGCGATTCTGTAAGAAACTCAATAACAGCTCCTCCTCTCTTTTCCCGGATTTCAATAGTATTGACTTATTATAATCAAATCATTTGTTTCAACAATCTAATTAAAATGAAGATCTATGTCTCCTTCCCAAAATATACATTGTTATACACATATGTATACAATATTGAGAGATATGTAAGAATCAATAGGTCCCAAGTAAAAAGACTTATCCTAGCAAATACCCATATCAATCAGGCTTTTGCTTAGAAAGAGACTATCCATGAACAATATGATTTGAGAGCATCTGAAAGCCCCAACCTCAAAACTACCTCTCAGAAATTCCTAATATTCAGTTTATTCATTTATTCCTTTATATATGTTTTTGTGTTTTTTGTTTTTTGTTTTTTGTCCATGCTGTGTGGCATGACGTGGGATCTTAGTTTCCTGACCAGGGATCGAACTCGTGCTCCATGTAGTGGAAGCATGGAGTCTTAACCACAGGACCACCAGGGAAGTCCATATATATATATATATATATATATATATATATATATATATATATTTTTTTTTTTTTTAATAAAATATTACCTTGAGGAGTTGTAGACAAAGTTCATAACACTTAACTGTAAACCAGTTCAATGGATCAACTTGACAAAACCCACCTGGAAGCATGACCAGTTTATATTCAATACATTCAGGAAAGATATAGACAAGCAAGGCAAGATAGTACTAGAAATAAATTTCACAAATATTATTCTAGAAGTTACCCTGGCTGTGTCTCTGCTGTTCTTTAAAAGATAGCAAGAATCATTTTGGAAAATTTTGAAGAAGATCTGTTTCACATTGAGGCCAGGATAACTTTTCCATACACTTCAGAAAACCTGCTAAGTCAACAGAGTCAGAATTTTGGGGGGTTTACCAGAAGTTGTAGTCTTTCAATAATGGGAGACTCTTTTTGTATGTATGTATTTGAAATAGATAAAAAATGTTTTACAAAGTGCTGAACCTCTGGATGATATACAGATGGATTTATTGTGTTCAGAGATTCACTCACAGTCAAAATCATTACCAATGTACATGTAGCAATCCTTGTCTCAGAGACTGTATTGCTAAATTCAGCAGGAGGACATGGATATTAGCCAGCAATAAAAATGTTCAGGAAGCAATGAGATGATGGGAAACAAGCACAAGAATTTGTTGTATCTCATAAAGTATCTTAGATCCCTTGATTTAAATAGAATTGTGTGTATGAATCAGGTAAATACTGGTATTGGACCATAGAATCTCTGTATCAAAGTGAACAATTACGGTACCTATCATTTGTTTTTATGAAGGCTATTGATTTTTATATGTTAATTTTAAAATATTCTATCTTGCTAAAGTATTTTATTATTTGAGTTATATTATCAAGATATTTTAGGAGTTTCTAACATCCATCTACAAATTGAAATAGTTACCAATTTTTATTTTCATAACTAATTAATCTTGTGTATATTCATTGAGGACAATCTTCACGACAATATTAAATAGTAATGCAGAGAGTGATCACGTTTTATTTTTTTCTTGACCTTAGTGGGAATAACATTTTTGTTTTTCACAGTAAGATTCTGACTTTAGCATTGTAATATATTTACCTATTTCATTACCTTATGATATAGTCATTCATTTGTGCTTTCTTGAAATCTTTAATAAAGAATAAAAGTAGTATTATTTAAAAAACTTTTTCAGTATAATGGAGATAATTATCAACTTTTTCTGCTGAGAACCATTAGTATGGTGATTTATTAGTAATTAATTTATAAATTTATTAATAATAATTATGTCTATATAAATAGATATCTGAATATTAAACCAAGCTTGCATTTCAGTATTGAAATCTATTTGGTTATGATGTCTTTTTTTTTTAAGTTATTGGAACATGCTAATAAATTATTTAAGATTTTCAAATTATTATCCATAAGTAATATTTGTCTACAGCTTTCCTTTCTGGGTTATCTTTATCAGAATTAGACGTAAATCCTGTGCTTCCATTATAAAATCATTTAGGAGATTTTTATTTATTTTCTATGCTCTGAAATAATTTATATAGCGTTGGAACTATGTGGTCTTTAAATGTTTGGTAGAATCTCCTCTGAAACCAGCTGGACTTGTCGCCTTTTTAATAGAAGTAGTTCCTTGAAAACTTTTCTCTATTTATTTTGTGTATATTTGTCTAAGTTTTCTAACTCTACTAGGGACAATTTTAGGAAACTGTATTATCCTGAGAACTTATCCACATAGGTTTTCCATATTATTTTCAAAGAGGTACATAAACTTATCTGATAATGTTTTAAATTTCTATTGTATCAGTAATCATTTCCTCCTTATAAATTTTTTGTTTGCTGACCCCATTTTTTAAACTCTAGTTTAAATTAGCTAGTAGTTTGTCTATTTCTGTTGATTTATTTTTGGTCTTACTGCACTGTTTCCTTACTAATACCCATGAAGGACACTTCTAAGTTTTTCTAAATAAAGTATCTTTTAATTTTTATTGAACAACTCAAGGAATTATTACAAGAAACCAAATTAAATTTTTGTAGGTTGCAGCAATCTACATGGTGGAAATCTATATATAATTTATAGATTTAAAAATTAGTTCTCCAGCTAAAAGTATGTTTGAAATGATGGGTTTTTTGTTTTTCAGGTCAACTCTGTGACCATTATAAAAAAGGTCAAAAAAGAAATAGTGACAGGAGACTTGTCACACTCCATGCACATAAATGCTTCTCTTTATGTCAGTTTGTCTTTCACTGGCTTTATAGATACAAAAAAGTGCAGAGTGCATAGAAGTACAGAAGACTTTTAAAGATCAGAATAGTTGAGTCATCCACTGTAGTCTTAATAATAAGTAATTAGGGATGAAAATAAAGAGTATTTGGTGAATGCAGCCTTGGTCTGTTTGATTTCTAAAATTATTATTGGATGACCATTGTTAGCAAATAAGAATTTTTTTTTTTTGCCTATAGAAATGGGTACTTACTTAATACTAAGCTGCAGACAGCATCAGATAGTACCTGATGGATTTTATACCAAAGACACTTTTCCTTTATTAGTGGCCATAGCTTTAACATATGCTATGTAAATGTAGTGCTTGCCTGAACTTTATAAAATATTCATTAAATGTATATAATAAATAATTACCAGTTGCATCTTCAGTGTTCATGCAAAAGTAGTGGTGAGAGATTAAATACAATCATTTTTAAATAACAAATCCATTTTGCTTGAACTAGTTTTTCATGCATATGTGTTTTATTTAAATTTCTATTTTTTATTCAGATATTCCATTAATTTACTATTTCATTTTAAAGTTAAATTTAAAATCAACTGCTTCTTGTTTTACACAGTTTAGTATTAAAATTTCATATTTACCTATATGAAAAATCTGACAATAGTGTATATCACCCTCATTGGAATGTCAGTGGTATTTGCCCAGAGGCAGAGACTGTCAGTTATGAAAAAGGAAAATTGTAGAAAGAAAAGAGTAACTTTCTACTACAAAATATTTTAAAATATTAAAAGACTGCATAAAATCACACTACTTCATTAGTACTCTCCCTACAAAAGAATATGATATTTATGAAAAGTACTAAACTGAAACACTTTGTAGAATGTTATAATTTAATTACGCAGAGATAAGAGGTTAGCAAGTCTTTGCTGTTCCTTTGGGACTTGACAGTCTGTCAGTGGAGTAGGAAATATATGATGGGAGTCTGGTCACTAAGATTTATTCCCATTTTTCTCTTGGTTTGTTGTAGTACCTTGACAAAATCATTTAAACTTTCTGTGTCAGTTTTCTTGTCTGCAAAATGAGAGAAGGAAGGAAAGACAACTTAAAACTGCATCTAGATTAAGCATTCTGCAAAACCTCTTTCTTCATCTTATTGTCCTCGCCATCATTATCATTAGTCCTTTATCCATCTAAGATCTGGTTCTTTTCTCTGTTCTTATTCTGTCTTCTATTTAGTCATTCTGTTTCATTCATGCTGGATTTCTGTGAGTTTTCCGAACTTTTCCAACCATGATCCTTCCCAGGGAATTGCTTTTCCTGGTGCTGTTTCCTTTGCTGGAATTCTCTTCCCCCAAATAAACACTTGGTTTTTATCTTTAAGATTATTATGTACATGTGATCTCCTTTGGGAGGTGTTCTCTCACCTCTGAATTTAAATTGAAACCCATTCCTCCCCACTAGAACTCCCTATGCCCCCTTTCTTATAGTCATTCATTCATTCCTCTATTCAAAAATATTTATTTATTATGTGCCAGACACTGCTTTATATTATGTGCCAGACTCTATTTTAGGTTCTTGGGACACAAAATGAACCCCTGCTCTCTAGGGTCTTAAAATCTAGAAGAAGGTGGGGAATTGGAAAGGAAGACAAAAAATAAAAACACACACATATTTGCACATGTATTAATAAAATGTTTGATGATACCAACTGCTATGAAAAAAGTAAAATTATTATAGAATCATTTTTTAAATATAAAGATATAGTACATTAGGATGAACTTCTATGGAAAAAATGTAATGACTATACAATTTCCAGGAGGAATAGGAACAAGGACACATTTTACACTATTAAAGAACTTGTGCATATAGTTTTTAAAAGGACAATAGTGAGTATAAAATTATTATGTCTTATATCCCAATGGACATATTTATTAAAAAATGTAACATTTTTATTTAAATGATTATTACTTAAAGTAAGCTGGGAATTATATACTTTAAAATGATTTAAATTTAAGATGAGGTTTTTAGATATCAACCTAGAAGTATGCAAGTTGGGTACTTAATCTTTCAAAATTCCTTCAAAGAACATTTTAACAAAAATGTTTTAAGATCCATGCATTAACTTGGTCAGGGTTACAGATCTAACAAGGAATCAAACTGGTCAGGTCATAGGACTCCAAAGACAGACACTTTCCATTGTGCTAGTTACTTCTTACTAATCTGTCTCTCTTAACTGAAAACTTTTGGTCTCTCATGAATGGATCATGGATATTTGCTGAATAATAGCATGGATAGGTGAGAAACATTTATTTTTTGAATGGATAAATAAATGAACGTCTAAAATTATCTTGACTGACAGTTAAACTCATGTGAAAATGGTAGATAGAACTTTTACTTGTCCACCAACACAGTTACATTTTCTAAAATGCATTGAGTTGAGGGTCAAGGACAACCTCATAAGAAGCCACAGCATGAAATTTTTCCCACGGAGGACATGTAACATCCTGCTGAGTACCTTGAGTGAGATGAGGTGGCTACCAACCTGGAATGCTCCCAAACAGAAATGATAGAATTCTTTATAAAGTCAAGGTAATAGGGGGAGATACTAAAAATAGTAGTATAATAGAGTCTTAATGGAGTTTGGCAAACACATCTAGAGACTCCTCCTTGATTCGCTTTATAGCTTTATTTTTTAATTTTTAATTAATTTTATTGGAGTATAGTTGATTTACAATGTTGAATTAGTTTCTGCTGTACAGCAAAGCGAATCAGTTATACATATACATATATCCACTATTTTTTTAGATTCATTTCCCATATAGGTCATAAAAGAGTACTGAGTAGAGTTTCCTGTGCTATACAGTAGGTTTTATTAGCTTTCTATTTTATATATAGTACTGTGAATATTTCAATCCCAATTTCCCAATTTATGCTTCCCCCCTTGGTAACCATAAGTTTGTTTTCTACAACTCTGACTGTATTTGTGCTTATAAATAAGTTTTTTCGTACCTTTTTTTAAGATTCCACATATAAGTGATATCATATGATATTTGTCTTTCTCGGTCTGACTTGCTTTACTCAGTATGACAATTTCTAGGCCCATCCATGTTGCTGCAAATGGAATTATTTTGTTATTTTTTATGGCTGAGTCATAATCCATTGTGTATATATACCACATCTTCTTTATCCATTCATCTGTCAATGGACACTTAGGTTGCTTCCATGACCTGGCTATTGTAAATAGTGCTGCAGTGGACATTAGGGTGCATGTATCTTTTTGAATTATGGTTTTCTCTGGATATATGTCCAGGAGTGGGATTGCTGTATCATATAATAGCTCTAGTTTTAGTTTTTTAAGGAACCTCCATACTGTTCTCCATAGTGGCTGTACCAATTTATGTTCCTACCAAGAGTGTAGGAGGGTTCTCTTTTCTCTACACCCTCTCCAGTATGTATTGTTTGTAGATTATTTGATGAAGGTCATTCTGACCAGTGTGAGGTCATACCTCATTATAGTTTTGATTTGCATTTCTCTAATAATTAGTGACATTGAGCATCTTTTCATGTGTTTCATGGACATCTGAATGTCTTCTTTGGAGAAATGTCTATTTAGATCTTCCACCCACTTTTTGATTGTGTTGTTTTATTTTTTTGATATTGAGCTGCATGTGCTGTTTGTATATTTTGGAGATTAATCCCATGTTGGTTGCTTCAATTGAAAATATTCTCTCCCTTTCTGTGGGTTGTCTTTTAATTTTGCTTAAGGTTTCCTTTGCTTTGCAGAAGCTTTTAAGTTTAATGAGGTCCCAATTGTTTATATTTGGTTTTGTTTTCATTACTCTAGGAGGTGGATGAAAAAACACCTTGCTGCAATTTATTTCAAACAGTGTTCTGCCTATGTTTTCTTCTAAGAGTTTCATAGCATCAGTCTTAAATCTAGGTCTTTAATCCATTTTTACTTTATTTTTGTGTATGATGTTAGGGAGAATTCTAATTTCATTCTTTTACATGTAGCTGTCCAGTTTTCCCTACACTGCTTATTGAAGATACTGTCTTTTCTGCATTGTATATTCTTACCTCTTTGTTGTAGATTAACTGGCCATAGGTGCATTGGTTTATCTCTGGACTTCCTATCCTGTTTCATTGATCTATATCTCTGTGTTTGTGCAACTACTGTACTCTTTTGATGACTGTAGCTTTGTAGTATAATCTGAAGTCAGGGAGCCTGATTCCTCTATCTCCGTTTTTCTTTCTCAAGATAGCTTTAGCTCTTCAGGGTCTTTTGTGTCTCCATGCAAATTATAAAATATTTTGTTCTAATTCTGTGAAAAGTGCTATTGGTAATTTGATAGAGATTGAATTGAATCTGTAGATTACTTTGGGTAGTATAGTAATTTTGGCAATATTGATTCTTCCAATCCAAGAACATGGCATACTGCTCCATCTGTTTTTTTTTTCTCTTTCTTTTCATTTTGCAATTTTATTTTTATATATATTTTTAATTTTTTGGCTGTGTTGGGTCTTCGTTTCTGTGCGAGGACTTTCTCCAGCTATGAGTCTATGTATTTGAATGGAACAAAAAGAGAACATATTTATTTTTAACTAACCTCTAATTGACAGTTGTTATTTGTTCCATTATAAATATAGTCAACCAACTGGAGCACTACTAACAGTACCTATGCTTTGTCACAAATAGAAAAGACAGTTTTCAAATCATCTACAAGTTATGCAGAGAACCCAAGGTATCGCTAATGATTATCACTACTTTGAAATTACAGCAGTTATTTTTCCTTCTGGTTAATCTTATTTAATATGTTAAAGAAGCATTTACATTACTGTATCACATTTATTAATACTATGATAAATGTATTTCAATATAATTGGTTTCCTTTGCAAATTCATCTCCTTTATTTTATGTGTTTAAAAGCATTATTCTGAGGAGGGGCTCTATAAACTTCACCAGACTGTAAAATGTGTCTACTACTCAAAATATGAGAGGGTGGGTTTGGGATAGCCTGTTCCTTTTTTGTTCACACACTTAGTCTCCCTTCAAATCAGACAATTATCAAAAGAATGTTCAGTTTTCAGAATATTTCTTCATACCTCTACGTATTCCAATTGTTGGTAGTTTTATTCCTCAGCAATTCATCAAGAAAATTGCAGAATTGGGATCTATCTTCTAAATTTTTTTTCCAGATCAATCTGCTCCTAATATTGTTGTCAGAGTTAAAAATTCAGCCAATTATTTAGGGCTAAGAATTCTTTTGAGCTTTTTATGTCTATTACAGAATTGCATAAAGGAAATAAAACATCACTTTTAGAGGTAAATGGAAGGAAGCCCTTCAAGCCCTCAGGAAATTACAAACATAATGTTACAGTAAAAAACAAAACAATCAGTTAGCAAGTTAGTCATCAACTCCAGCCAACTAGCAAGTTGAATTGGTCATCTAGTTTTTGGTCAGAGGACACTGGGAATTTTTCCCCTATGCTGGTTTCTTCCACAAAACTTTACCTTCTCAAAATTTCTGTTTTTACATTACATCTGCTTATTCTGAATCTCATTTTCTCAGGCTCTTTGCAACCTCCCATATCTTCCAAGGTGGTAGGTAATTAATCTCTTAATGGAATTAATACTATAGAAAAAAGAAAGGTAGAAGAAAAATATATTTTCACATCCACTTATTTTTTCTTTCATCATTTGTTGAGCACTTTCTAGGGATTAGGCACTATGGAGAGTAAGAATAAAGCATGGTGCTTCTCTGCAAGTCCCTCTTTTACACCTCAGTCCCCTCTTCTTTCTACACTATGCTACTCACCACCCCCTTGGCATGTTTTAACAGATACTATAAGTATCTGAATTTTTAAAGTGACCTTAGAGTAGTAAATTGCTATTTCTAACTTACAGAAGTGTGACTTTTGTGTTGGACTCTCCAATGGTCCGTGCTTAATTATCTGAAGAGAAAGGGAAGGGATTGCATAATTGACAGAATTTAATGCCCCTGCCTTCCTAGTCAGATGACAACCCGGCCACCCATTGCTTAGTGTCAGTCCTGGTGGAACCAGGGAATGTTGGCTCCAACTTGTGTATGTATTTTTAAGCAAAAATTAGATCACACTGTACATACTGTTTTCTAACAACTTTTTCAGCTAATAATTTCCATCTTTCCACTTCAGTAAATGTTTCTTTCATCTAAAATTCAGACTCATTTCAAAATGCCCCAGTGATTACTAAAATGTCCTTCATAGTAATTTGTCTAAACTAGGATCCTATCCAGAACTGTGCATTGTCCCTTATTGTTCTGTGACTTAAAGCTCTTTTTAAGACATAGCACCAAAATGTCTTCAATTATTTATCATTCTTAGTTTTGTGGTTGTTGTTCAAACACCAGTATATCATGTTTTGTAATCATGCTTACATATTCCCTGAGTATATTTAATTTTAAATTTCCTCTCCCTCTTTTATTTCTAATTTGACCACAATTACCGTGAAAAATGCATTCCTTCACACCAATCTATATGATACAAGCAATAAAATATTAGTTTGTCCTCTCATGAAGGGCTATGAACAGGGGCTATGGTGACAACAGTTTGCTGACATTTTCTTTTCTTCTGTGTCTATGAATAAATTCCTTTACAAGAAATTGACTCCTTTGTAAATGTTAATGTTTAACTAGTTCAGAAACTGTAAGAGGCTTTGATATAGCCAATCTTGAGCATACTCAATACATACATATCTTATATTTTTAAAAGACTAGCTTTTTATAGGAAATTAAAGTGAATTCTGCCTTGAGGCACACAATTTATAGCATGCAGTTATTCAGCCTAAATATACACACATATTATTTTCAGCATAATTTAATCATAATTGGAATTGTCGTTGGAATCATCATTCAGAATTGCTGCCTCCTCACCTCTTGCCACGAAGTTTCATTCTGTCCCCCACTCCCCACTTTGTCTAAGAACTCTGTCAGTCTTATCAATATGCCTTAGCTTTTTTCAGACTGCACTAGACATAAAGGAAAGGGGAGAAAATGGGCTTTTTGAAGATGATTTAATTTTGTATAAATCCAAACCTCATTTCCTATTTGGCTTTAGTGAATAAAATGATATTTGTAAAATCCTGCAATAGTGAGCATCATTTTTAACATGAAGCCAATTCAATAGAAATGAGCTGAGATGAAGGACAATTAAACATAGTTCTGACTTTAGAGTGTTGTTGGCATTCCTAGAAAGGTTCCTTTTTCTGATCATATCTAACTTCTATTCATTTCTCCTGCTTTATATTGTTTTACTTACAGCTTCACACTATTTGGATTCTGAGAATATATTATTTCTTCCTTACAAAGAGCTTAAAATAGTGAAACCTAAATATACAGGATAGTGGCAGAAATAGGGCAGTCTCCAAAGTGCTGACTCTGATTTCTGCAGTTCAATTAAGGTGGCTATGAGATGCCCTTCTACTTGAGCTGCATAGCTATAGCCTTCTTTCCCTAAAATTGATACTTTTCTAGTCAATAAGTATTTATTGAGCATATACTATATGTCAAGCTTGGGATACAGCAACAGTAAACGGAATAGAAAAAACAAAATCCCCACCCTACATAGTTTATGTTCTAATTAGGTTTGTGTGGTGGGGGGAGGAGAAAAGGGTGATAAGAAATAGATAGTAAGGAAAAAAAGAAAAGAATAATATAAATCATATTGGATTATGGTAAGTGCTAAGGAGAGACCTGAAGTTGAGAATGGGGCAGTCATCAGAGAAAGTCTCTTAGAGAAGAGAACATTTGATTAAAGCCCTAAAAGAGGTAAAAGAACAAGCCCTGTAGATATTTGGAGAAATATCTGTAGCCATGATTCTAAAGAAGGCAGGAAGATTCCTGTAACCAGAAAGGGTTGGGCATAGTTAAAAACTAAGGGAAATCCAGAATTTAGAGTGTAGACTCTCACTCCTTCTTTTTGCAACTCTGAGTACCTTGCTGAGCTACTGGATCACATGGAGGCTTAGCTGGATTTTATCTTTTTTTCCTGAGTGATAATAAAAATTATCATAACCATTTTAGTTCTTAATACTTTTCAGACGTTTTAAGATCTTTACATAAAGTGTTTTTTTTAATCCTCTCATCAGTTCTCTGAGACAAACAATGGCATCTTATTTACCAAGGGAGGGGACTGAAATCTGTGCTTAGCTAGTGGAAAGCAGAGCCAGATAAAAACCCAGATCCAAAGCAAGAGGTCTGTCTGCCTCCAGCCTGTGAACTACTGACTGCTCTGCCATACAAATACCCACACATCTTGAGATGCATGTGTGGACATATTCATAGATAGGATGAATTACTTTTGTAGAGTGTTGACTTAAAAAAGAATCACAACATGAGAGCTGTGAGGTAAGTTTTATTTGTGGCAAAATTAGGACTATAACCTGGGAGACAGAATCTCAGATATCTCTGAGAAACTGCTCCAAAGAGGCAGGGGGAAATGTCAGTATATATGTGATTTTGGTGAAGGGGGAGTACATGAAATCAAGCACAGATTTTTTGCAGAAGTTTTCTGCTAATCTTGTGAAGGTTACTGCTAGTCACAAGGAGCAGATGTCACCATGAAGGATGTTAGTGCTTTTCTAGATATGAGGAGATATAAGAACTGGGCTCATAAAATCGTCTTCTGAAAATATCTATCTGAAGAACTGTTCTGCCAGTTTTTCCCAGAGCACAGAGTACCTCATTTCTGCTCTCCACCCTGAATTCCTTTCAGTGGGTGTTAAAAGTCAGCAGCTGCAGCAGCACATGATTTAATCCTTGTAGAGGCAGATGGCAAGTGCCAATGGGCAAGTGCCAGTTTGTAGTAGACAATAGGACATTAAATTTTCAAAATAACATCAAAGATTCAGTAGTTTATTTTTAAGAGGCTCAATCTAAAATCTTCAGTCAAATCTGATATGACCTATAATTTCTGCTTTTTCACAAATACTATTAGAGAAAGCCCAGGTATGGGATTACAAGAAGTAAAGAAGACCTGTAAGAGTGCTTTCTACAGGCAGCTGTTGAGAAGACAAAATTCTGCTTGTGCATATGTAGATGTTTATTATAGAATATTACCCCAAGAAGGGGTAAGATTCTATAATATTGAATAAGGAAGGGTAGTGTTGGAGAGGAAGAAGTTATCCTCTACTTTTCTAGATTCATCTGGCTGGTCTAAGAATTAAATTAACATTAGACAGGAGAGGGTCAAACAAAATTTAATAACATGTATACATGGGAGAGACCCAGAAAAACTGAGTAACTCTCCAAAATGGCTGAAATCTTCACCTTATATGCCATCTTCATTTAAAGCCAAAAAAGGAGGTTGGGGGTAGTGGTTTGGGAACTCAAAGGGGAGGAAGGCAATTTACATGAAGATACAAAAGCAAATGTTTGTAAACAAAATTTTGCTGGGTCATGCAGAGACAATGGGACATAGAGAGAAATTTTAACACACTTTCTTAGGTTCCTTCCTGTCTACCACACTCAGTTCATACTATAGTCATCTATGGTGATAACTCCTTTCCTGGAACAGTTCCTCTATCTATATTCCTTAGTCGGTTAGGGTGAAGATCAAAGTTTCTTCCTAAGACTTTTGGGCCTTGATTTTTTTCAACTCAAAATAATCCGCATGCCAAAGAGACAATTTTGGTTGACAAGTTCGCTCCCTTACAGTAGCTAATAGCATCTAGTTCAAACTCAGTTGGGGCAGAAATTCTTCATTCATCTCTCTGACAAGATGGCCAAAGCATTTCCTTGAACACTTTTTTTTTTTTTTTTTTTTGGCTGCGTTGGGTCTTCGTTGATACAGGCGGGCTTTCTCTAGTTGTGGCAAGTGGGGGCTACTCTTCATTGCAGTGTGCGGGCTTCTCATTGAGGTGGCTTCTCTTGTGGAACATGGGCTCTAGGCGTGCGGGCTTCAGTAGTTGTGGTGCACGGGCTCTAGAGTGCAGTCTCAGTAGTTGTGGCACATGGGCTTAGTTGCTCCATGACATGTGGGATCTTCCTGGACCAGGGATCGAACCTGTGTCCCCTGCATTGGCAGGTGGATTCTTAACCACTATGTCACCAGGGAAGCCCCCTTTGAACACATTCCTCTGTGACATTTTGTTGTCGGACAGCTTCTATCCCAAGGAAAAACTGCTTCACATTGAGTTTCTTTGGCCTGTTGTAACTTGATATCCTATCTGTTTCATCTTTATTACATTTTTAGTGAGAATACTGTATTGTCAGGCGAATCAAGTTCTAGTCCATTGTTGAACACTAACTAGCTTTACACTATAATGATTCATGTAACACCTTTTGGGTTTAAATTGTGACATGAGCAGCATAGCAAGTTTTTTTCTCTAACAGCCCTTCACTTATCTTATGGCCATTGTGCACACCATCCTGTCATAATGTCTATTACATTTTTTAAATTGAAATATATTTGATTTACACAATTGTGTTAGTTTCAGATGTACAGCAAAGTGATTCATATATATATGTATATTTCAGATTATTTTCCATTATAAGTTATTACAAGATATTGAATATAGTACCCTGGGCTATACAGTAAATCTATTTTGCTTATCTATTTTATGTATAGTAGTTTGTATTTATTAATCCCATACTTCTAATTTATCCTTCTCCCCTCCCTTTTCCCATTGGTAACCATAAGTTTGCTTTCTATGTCTGTGAAACTGTTTCTGTTTTTTATATAGATTGGATTGTATTATTTTTTAGATTCCACATAAGTAATATCATGTATTTGTGTTTCTCTGACTTACATCACTTAGTGTGATAT
Source organism: Balaenoptera physalus (assembly GCF_965194825.1). NCBI lineage: Eukaryota > Metazoa > Chordata > Mammalia > Artiodactyla > Balaenopteridae > Balaenoptera > Balaenoptera physalus. The sequence continues at coordinate 38,202,290 of NC_138897.1, read as the reverse complement.
TCTCTAGGTCTATCCATGTTGCTGCAAATGTCAATGTTTCATTCTTTCTTATGGCTGAGTAATATTCCATTGTATATATATATATTCTTAAACCAATGTTCTGTTGGTTGGGCACTTAGGTTGTTTACATGTTTTGGCTATTGTAAATAATGCTGCTATAAACATTGGGTTGCATGTATCTTTTCAAATTAGTGTTTTCATCTTTTTTGAATATATGCTCAGGAATGGGATCACTGGATTGTATTGTAGCTCTATGTTTAGTTTTTTAAGGAACAGCCATACTTTTTTCCATAGTGGGTGTAATAATTGACATTCCCACCAACAGTATAGGAAGGATCCTTTTTCTCCACACCCTCTCCAGCATTTATTATTTGAACACATTTTGATGATAGCCATTCTGACTGTGGTGAGGGGATACCTCATTGTGGTTCTGATTTACATTTCTCTAATAATTTGCAATGCTGAGAATATTTTCATGTGCCTGTTGACCATATGTATGTCTTCTATGGAGAAACATCAATTTAGGTCTTCTGCCTATTTTTTTGATTGGGTTGTATGTTTTGTTGATATTGAATTATATGAGCTCTTTGTATATTTTGGATAATAACTGCTTGTTGGTTGAATCTTTTGCAAACATTTTCTCCCATTCTATATGTTGTCTTTTCATTTTGTTCATGGTTTCCTTTGCTATGCAAAAGCTTTTAATTTTGATTAGGCCTCATTTGTTTACTTTTGCTTTTATTTCTTTTGCCTTTGGAGATTGGCCTAAGAAAATATTGCTACAATTCATGTCTGAGAATGTTTAGTCCATGTTTTCTTCTGGGAATTTTATGGTGTCTTGCCTTAAATTTAGGTATTTAAACCATTTGGGGTTTATTTTGTTTATGGTGTGAAGGAATGCTCTAATTTTGTTTTACATGTAGCTGTCCAGCTTTCTCTTTACCACTTGCTGAAGAGACTGTGTCCATTGTACATTCTTGCCTCCTTTGTCATAGGTGTGTGGGTTTATTTCTGGGCTCTGTATGCTACTCCTTTAATCTATATGCCTGCTTTTGTGCCAATACCATGTTTTGATTACTGTAGCTTTGTAATATAGTCTGAAGTCTGGATGGGTTATGCATCCAGCTTTGTTTTTTTTCCTGAGGATTGTTTTGGAAATTTTGGACCTTTTGCGCTTCCACATAAATTGTAGTATTATTTGTTTTAATTCTGTGAAAAATGGCATGGGTGTTTTGATTGGGATCGTGTTAAATTTGTAGATTGCTTTGGGTAGTTTGGCCATTTTAACAATATTAATTCTTCCAGCCCAAGAGCTTAAGGTATCTTTCCATTTCTTTGAATCTTCTTCAGTTTTCTTTACCAATGTTTTATAGTTTTCAGCATATAGGTCTTTCAACTCCTTGGTTAAGTTTATTTCTAGTTTTTTTTACTCTTTTTACTTTTTCTTGATTTTATACAGGATTGTTTTGTTTTACTTCCTTTTTCTGATATTTCAGTTCTTGGTGTAAAGAAATGCAATAGATTTCTGTACATTAATCTTGTATCCTGCTACCTTGCTAAATTCATTTATTAGTTCTAATAGGTTTTGTGTGGAGTCTTTAGAATTCTCTATATACAGTATAATGTCATTTGTGAAGAGTGACAGTTTTACCTCTTCCCTTCCAATTTGGATACCTTTTATTTCTTTTTCTTGTCTGCTGTGGCTAGCACTTCCAATACCATGTTGAATAGAAGTGGTGAGATTGGGCATCTTTGCCTTGTTTCTAAATTTAGCAGGAAGTCTTCAGGTTTTCAATGTTGACTATTATGTTAGCTGTGGGCTTACCATAAATCACTATTATGTTGAGATATGTTCCCTCTATACTCACTTTGGAGAAAATTTTTATCATGAATGGATGTTGAATTTTACTAAATGCTTTTTCTGTGTTTATTGAGATAATCATATGGTTTTTGTCTTTTCTTTTATTGATGTGGTTTATCACATTGATTGATTTGTATGTGGTGAACCATCCTTGTGACACTGCAATGAATCCAACTTGATCATGGTATATGAACTTTTCTATTTATTGTTGGATTTGTTTTGCTAATATTTTGTTGAGAATTTTTCAGTCTATATTCATCAAAGATATTGGCCTCTAATTTTCTTTTTATGATATCTTTGTCTGGTTTTGATATCAGGGTGATATTGGCCTTGTAGCATGAGTTCAAATGTGTTCATTCCTCTTCAATATTTGGAATAGTTTAAGAAGGATAGGTATAAGTTCTTTCTGTGTTTGGTAGAATTCCTAAGTTGAAGCCATATGATCCCGACCTTTTTTTTACAGGGAGTTTTTAAAATTACAGATTCTTTTTCACTTCTAGAGATTGGTCTGTTCAAATTATCTGTTTCTTGAAATTTGTCCATTTCTTCTATGTTGTCCAATTTGTTGGCATATAACTGTTCATAATATTCTCTTATGATATTTCATATTTTGGTGGTATCAGTAGTTATTTCTCTTCTTTCATTACTTGTTTGGTTTATTGGGGTCCTATTTCTTTTCTTCTTGGTGAACTTGGCCAGATGTTTGTTGATTTTGTTTATCTTTTCAACAAAAGCAGCTCATGGTTTTACTGATCTTTTCTATTTTTTAAATCTCCATTTCACTTATTTCCTCTCTGGTCTTTATTCCTTCCTCTGCTGTTGACTTTACATTTTGTTCTGTTTTTTTCCAATTCTTTTAGGTGATAAGTTGAGTTGTTTGAGATTTTTGTTGTTTCTTCAGGAAGGTCTGTATCACTATGAACTTGCCTCTTAGAACTGCTTTTTCTGCATATTTTGTAGAGATGTGTTCTAATTGCCATTTGTTTTGAGGTGTTTCCTGATTTCCTCTTTGACATTATCACTGACCCATTGGTTTTTTAGTAACATGTTGTTTGACCTCTATGTGTTCATTTTCTTCCCCCATCATTTCTTGTGGTTTATTTCTAGTTTCATACAATTGTGGTCAGGTAAGATACTTGAAATAATTTCTATTCTCTTAAATTTGTTGATACTTGTTTTGTGTCTTAGTATGTGGTCTATTTCATGCATGCTTAAAAAGAATGTTTATTCTTTTTTTCTTTCTTTCTTTTTTTTTTTTTTTGAAGTCCAACAGGTGTATTGTGTAATTTAGGATCTCTGTTGCCTTACTGACATTCTGTCTGGAGCATCTGCCCATGGATGTCAGTGGTGTGTTGAAGTCTTCTATTTTTGTGTTCCTGTCAATTTCTCCATTTATGTTTGTGAATTTTTGCTTTATATATTTATGTGTTCCTATGTTAAGTGCATATATGTTAACAAGTGTACTATTCTTTTTTTGTTTTTGATCCTTTTATTATTATATAATGTGCTTCTTCATCTTTCTTTATGGACTTTGAGTATTGCTACTCCCACTCTCTTGTTATTTCCATTTGCATGAAATATCTTTTTTCCATCCCATCACTTTAAATCTGTGTGTGTTTTTTGCCCTGAAATGAGTCTCTTATATGCAGCATATTATTGTAGGTTCTTATTTTTTTTTATTCAATCTACCACTGTTTTCTTTTCATTGGAGCTTTTAGTCTATTTACATTTAAAGTAATTATTGATAGTTGTATACTTATTACCATTTTAAAATTTGTTTTCTAGTTAATTTTGTAGTTTTTCTTTGTTCATTGCTTCTTTTTTGTGGTTTGATTGTTTTCTTTTATATTATGTTTGAGTTCCTTTCTTTTGGGTTTTTGTAAGTCTATTGTATGATTTTTATTTGTGGTTACCTTGGTTTTCAAGTATGCTACCCCACACCTATATCTACTTGCTTTAGATTGATAGTTGTATATGTTCAAACACATGCTGAGGTCCACTTTTTTATTCCTCTCCCCCACACTTTGTGATTTTGATGTCCTATTTTACATTTTCATGTTTATCCTTTTGCTGTTGATTGTACTTATAATTGCTATTACATTTTTTTTTTAATATATGTTCTGGCTTATTTAAATGATCTTCCATTCTTTTATATATTTTCCTTTCCTATTGTGATTTTCCCTTTCCTGTAGATTTTTGCTTCTTTTCTATTTAGAGAAGACCCTTCAATTGTTCTTTTAGGTTATGTTTAGTACTGCTGTATTCTTTAATTCTTGCTTGTCTGAGAAATTCTTTATCTCTCCTTCTACTCTAAATGATAATCTACCTGGGTAGAGTATCTTAGGTTCCAGGGTATTTTTCCCTTTCAGGACTTTGAATATATCATGCCACTCCCTTCTGGCCTGCAATATTTCTTCAGAGGAATCAGCTGATAGCTTTATGGGGGTTCCATTGTAACTGACTCTTTGCTTTTCTCCCACTGCCATTAGTAACCTCTGTTTAACTTTTGCCATTTTAATTATGATGTGTCTTGGTGTGGGTTTGTTTGGGTTCATCTTGTTTGGGAACACCCCAACCCCATGCTTCCTCTATGAAGATATCTGCTTCCTTCCTTAGGAAGTTTTCAGCATAATTTCTTCAAATATATATATTTGTTTTTTAGAGTTCACATTGTGTTAAAAAACATTTTTTAACATCTCTATTGGAGTATAATTGATTTACAATGGTGTGTTAGTTTCTGCTTTATAAAAAAGTGAATCTGCTATACATATACATATATTCCCATATCTCCTCCCTCTTGTATCTCCCTCCCATCTTCCCTATCCCACATCTCTAGATGGAAACAAAGCACCAAGCTGATCTCCCTGTGCTATGCGGCTGCCTCACACTAGCTATCTTTTTTACATTTGGTAGTGTATATATGTCCATTCCACTCTCTCACTTCATCCCAGCTTACCCTTCCTCTTCCCTGTGTCCTCAAGTCCATTCTCTACGTCTGTGTCTTTATTCCTGTCCTGCCCCTAGGTTCTTCAGAACATTTTTTTTTTTCTTTTAGACTCCATATATATGTGTTAGCGTATGGTATTTGTTTTTCTCTTTCTAACTTACTTCACTCTGTATGACAGACTCTAGGTCCATCCACCTCACTACAAATGACTCAATTTCATTACTTTTTATGGCTGAGTACTGTTCCATTGTATATATGTACCACATCTTCTTTATCCATTCATCTGTCTAAGGACCCTTAGGTTGCTTCCATATCCTGGCTATTGTATATAGAGCTGCAGTGAACATTGTGGTACATGACAATTTTTTTTCTTTTTTTAACATTGACACAATATTTTATTTTTTGAACATGACACTTTTTGAATTATGGTTTTCTCAGGGTATATGCCCAGTAGTGGGATTGCTGGGTCGTGTGGTAGTTCTATTTATAGATTATAAGGAATCTCCATACTGTTCTCCAGAGTGGCTGTATCAATTTACACTCCCACCAACAGTGCAAGAGGGTTCCCTTTTCTCCACACCCTCTCCAGCATTTATTGCTTGTAGATTTTTTAATGATGGCCATTCTGACTGGTATGAGGTGACACCTCATTGTAGTTTTGATTTGCATTTCTCCAATGATTAGTGATGTTGAGCCTTCTTTCATATGTTTGTTGGCAATCTCTTTGGAGAAATGTCTATTTAGGCCTTCTGCCCTTTTTTGGATTGGCTTGTTTGTTTTTTTTGATATTGAGCTGCATGATCTACTTGTAAATTTTGGAGATTAATGCTTTGTCAGTTGTTTCATTTGCAAATATTTTCTCCCATTCTGAGGTTGTCTTTTCATTTTATTTATGGTTTCCATTGTGTGGAAAAGATTTTAAGTTTCATTATGTCCCATTTGTTTATTTTTGTTTTTATTTCCATTTCTCTAGGAGTTGAATCAAAAACGATCTTGCGGTGGTTAATGTCATAGAGTGCTCTGCTTATGTTTTCCTCTAAGAGTTTTATAGTGTCTGGCATTACGTTTAGGTCTTTAATCCATTTTGAGTTTATTTTTGTGTATGGTGTTAGGAAGTGTTCTAATTTCATTCTTTTACATGTAGCTGTCCAGTTTTCCAAGCACCACTTATTGAAGAGGCTGTCATTTCTCCATGACATATTCTTGCCTACTTTATGAAAGATAAGGTGACCACATGTGCATGGGTTTATCTCTGGGCTTTCTATCCTGTTCCATTGATCTATATTTCTTTTTTTGTGCCAGTCCCAAACTGTCTTGATTACTGTAGCTTTGTAGTAGAGTCTGAAGTCAGGGAGCCTGATCCCTCCAACTCCGTTTTTCTTTCTCAAGATTGCTTTAGCTATTCGGGTTCTTTTGTGATTCCATACACATTGTGAAATATTTTTTTCTAGTTCTCTGAAAAATGCCAGTGGTAGTTTGATAGGGATTGAGTTCAATCTGTAGATTGCTTTGGGTAGTACAGTCATTTTCACAGTATTGATCCTTCCAATCCAAGAACATGCTATATCTCTCCATCTATTTGTATCTTCTTTAATTTCTTTCATCAGTGTCTCATAATTTTCTGCATACAGTTCTTTTGTCTCCTTAGGTAGGTTTATTCGTAGGTATTTTATTCTTTTTGTGGCAGTGGTAAATGGTAGTGTTTCCTTAATTTCTCTTTCAGATTTTTCATCATTAGTGTATAGGAATGCAAGAGATTTCTGTGCATGAACTTTGTATCTTGCTACTTTACCAAATTCATGGATTAGCTCCAGCAGTTTTCTGGTAACATCTTTAGGATGGATTCTCTAACTATAGTATCATGTCATCTGCATACAGTGACACTTTTACTTCTTTTCCAACTTGAATTCCTTTTATTTCTTGTTCTTCTCTGACTGCTGTGGCTAAAACTTCCAAAACTATGTTGAATAATAGCGGTGAGAGTGGGCAACCTTGTCTTGTTCCTGATCCTTGTGGAAAAGTTTTCAGTTTTTCACCGTTGAGAATGATGCTGGCTGTGGGTTTGTTTTATATTTCCTTTATTATGTTGAGGTAAGTTCCCTCTGTGCCTACTTTCTGGAGGGTTTTTATCATAAATGGGTGTCGAATTTTGTTGATAGCTTTTTCTGCATCTATTGAGATGATTATGTGTATTTTCTCCTGCAGTTTCTTCATATGGTGTATCACATTGATAGATTTGTGTATATTGAAGAATCCTTGCATTCCTGGGATAAACCCCACTTGATCATGGTGTATGATCCTTTTAATGTGCTGTTGGATTCTGTTGGTTAGTATTTTGTTGAGGATTTTTGCATCTAAGTTCATCAGTGATATTGGCCTGTAGTTTTCTTTTATTCTGACAATTTTGTCTGATTTTGGCTATCAGGGTGATGGTGACCTTGTAGAATGAGTGTGGGAGTTTTCCTCCCTCTGCTATAATTTGGAAGAGTTTGAGAAGGATAGGTGTTAGCTCTTCTCTAAAAGTTTGATAGAATTCTCCTGTGGGGCCGTCTAGTCCTGGGCTTTTGTTAGTTGGAAGATTTTTAATTACAGTTTCAATTTCAGTGCTGTGATTGATCTGTTTATATTTTCTATTTCTTCCTGGTTCAGTTTCAGAAGGTTGTGCATTTATATGAATTTGTCCATTTCTTCCAGGTTGTCCATTTTATTGACCTATAGTTGCTTGTAGTAATCTCTCATGATCCTTTGTATTTCTGCAGGGTCAGTTGTTACGTCTCCTTTTTCATTTCTAATTCTATTGATTTGAGTCTTCTCCCTTTTTTTCTTGATGAGTCTGGCTAATGGCTTATCAATTTTTGTTTATCTTCTCTCAGAACCAGCTTTTAGTTTTATTGATCTTTGTTATCATTTCTTTTTCAGTTATTTCTGAACAGATCTTTATGATTTCTTTCCTTCTGCTAACTTTGGGGTTTTTTTGTTCTTCTTTCTCTAATTGCTTTAGGTGTAAGGTCAGGTTGTTTATTTGAGATGTTTCTTGTTTCTTGAGGTAGGATTGTATTGCTTTAAACTTCCCTCTTAGAAGTGCTTTTGCTGCATCCCATATGTTTTGGTCGTTGTGTATTCATTGTCATTTGTTTCTAGGTATTTTTGATTTCCTCTTTGACTTCTTCAGTGATCTCTTGGTTATTTAGTAGTATACTGTTTAGCTTCCATGTGTTTGTACTTTTTACTGTTTTATTTCCTGTAATTGATATGTAGTCTCATAGCATTGTGGTCAGAAAAGATATTTGATATGATTTCAATTTTCTTAGCTTTACCAAGGCTTGATTGTGACCCAAGAGATGATCTATCCTGGAGAATGTTCCATGAGAACTTGAGGAGAATGTGTATTGTGTTGCTTTTGGATGGAATGTCCTATAAATATCAATTAAGTCCATCTTTCTTAATGTATCATTTAAAACTTGTTTTTCCTTATTTATTTTCATTTTGTATGATCTGTCCATTGGTGAAAGTGAGGTGTTAAAGTCCCCTACTATTATTGTGTTACTGTTGATTTCCCCTTTTGTGGCTGTTAGTATTTGCCTTAAGTACTGAGGTGTTCCTATGTTAGGTGCATAAATATTTACAGTTGTTATATCTTCTTCTTGGATTGATCCCTTGATCATTATGTATTGTCCTTCTTTGTCTCTTGTAATAGACTTTATTTTAAAGTCTATTTTGTCTGATTTGAGAATTGCTATACCAGCTTTCTTTTGATTTCAATTTGCATGGAATATATTTTTCCATCCCCTCAGTTTCAGTCTCTATGTGTCCCTGAATTGGGTCTCTTGCAGACAGCATATATATGGGTCTTGGTTTTGTATCCATTCAGTAAGTCTGTGTCTTTTGCTTGGAGCATTTAATCCATTTACATTTAAGGTAATTATCAATATGTATGTTCCTTTTATCATTTTCTTAATTTTGGGGGGTTTGTTACAGTAAGTCTTTTCCTCCTCTTGTGTTTCCTGCCTAGAGAAGTCCCTTTAGCATTTGTTGTAAAGCTGGCTTGGTGGTGCTGAATTCTCTTAGCTTTTGCTTGTCTGTAAAGGTTTTAATTTCTCCGTTGAATCTGAATAAGATCCTTGATGGGTAGAGTCATCTTGGTTGTAGGTTTTTCCTTTTCATCACTTTAAACGTGTCTTACCATGCCCTTCTGGCTTGCAGAGTTTCTGTTGTGACATTAGCTGTTAACCTTATGGCGATTCCCTTTTATGGTATTTGTTGCTTTTCCCATGGTGCTTTTCATATTTTTTCTTTGTATTTAATTTTTGATACCTTAATTAATATGTGTCTTTTTATGTTTCTCCTTTGATTTATCCTGTATGGGACTCTCTGTTCTTCCTCGACTTCACTATTTCCTTTCACTTATTGGGTAAGTTTTCAATTATAATCTCCTGAAATATTTTCTCAGTCCCTTTCTTTTTCTTTAGTTCTTCTGGGACCCCTATAATTCGAATGTTGGTACATTTAATATTTTCCCAGAGGGTCTCCTAGACTGGTCTCCATTGTTTTCATTCTTTTTTTATTTATTCTGCTCTGTGTTAATTATTTCGACTATTTTACCTTATAGGTCACTTATCCGTTCTTCTACTTCAGTTATTCTGCTATTGATTCCTTCTAGAGAAGTTTAAATTTCATTTACTGCATTATTCATCAATGTTTGTTTGCTCTTTAGTTCTTCAACTCCTTTTTTTTTTTAATTATTTATTTGTTTATTTATTTTTGGCTGTGTTGGGTCTTCGTTTCTGTACAAGGGCTTTCTCTAGTTGTGGCAAGCGGGGGCCACTCTTCATCGCTGTGCACAGGCCTCTCACTGTCACAGTCTCTCTTGTTGCGGAGCACAGGCTCCCGACGCGCAGGCTCAGTAATCGTGGCTCACGGGCCCAGTTGCTCCGTGGCATGTGGGATCTTCCCAGACCAGGGTTCGAACCCGTGTCCCCTGCATTGGCAGGCGGATTCTCAACCACTGCGCCACCAGGGAAGCCCTCTTCAACTCCTTTTTAAACGTTTCTTGTATTTTCTCCATTCTATTTCCAAGATTTTGGATCATCTGTACTATCATTACCCTGAATTCTTTTTCAAGTAGACTGCCTCTTTCCTCTTCATTTGTTTATTCTGGTGGAGTTTTACCTCCCTCCTTCATCTGCTGTATATTTCTCTGTCTTCTCATTTTGCTGAGCTTATTCTTTTTGGGGTCTCCTTTTCACAGGCTGCAGGTTCATAGTTCCTGTTTTTTTGGGGTCTGCCTCCAGTGGGTAAGGTTCATTCAGTGTTGTGTCTAGGCTTCCTGGTGGAGAGGATGGGTGCCTGTGTTCTGGTGGATGAGGCTGGATCTTGTCATTCTGGTGGGCAGGACCGCATCCGGTGGTGTGTTTTTTGGTGTCTGTGAACTTATTATGATTTTAGGCAGCCTCTTTGCTAATGGGTGGGGTTGTGTTCCTGTCTTGCTAGTTGTTTAGCATAGGGTGTCCAGCACTGTAGTTTGCTGCTCGTTGAGTGTAGCTGGTCTTAGCATTGAGATGGAGAGCTCTGGGAGAGCTTTTGCCATTTGATATTACATGGCGCTGGGAAGTCTCTGGTGGACCAATGTCCTAAACTCGGCTCTCACACTTCAGAGGCTCAGGCCTGACACTGGCCCAAGCACCCAAGACTCTGTCAGCCACATGGCTCAGAAAAAAAAGGAGAATAAAAAAAGAAAGAAAGAAAGAATGAAAAAAGTAAAATAAAGTAAAATAATTAAAATAAATAATGAAAAAATTATTAAAAGTAATTAAAAAATAATGGAAGAAAGAAAGAAGAGAGTCAGCAAATCTAAAAACAAATCCATCAATGATAACAAGCACTAAAAACTATACAACAACAACAACAAAGACTGACCGAACCCTAGGAGAAATGGTAAACGCAAAGCTATACCAACAAAATCTCATAAAGAAGCCTACACATACACACTCACAAAAAGAGAAAAAGGAAAAAATATATATATATTAAAAAAAAGGAAGAGAAAAACCAAATCAATAAACAAGTCTACCAATGATGATAAGCTCTAAGTACTAAACTAAGGTAAACATAATACCAGAAATAAATTAGATGCAGAAAGTGAACCCCAAATCTACAGTTGCTCCCAAAGTCCACCGCCTCAATTTTGGGATGATTCATTGTCTATTCAGGTATTTCACAGATGCAAGCTACATCAAGTTGATTGTGGAGATTTAATATGCTGCTTCTGAGGCTGCTGGGAGAAATTTCTCTTTCTCTTCTTTTTTTGCACAGTTTCTGGTGTTCAGCTTTGGATTTGGCCCTGCCTCTGTGTGTAGGTTGCTTGAGGGTGTCTCTTCCCCACCCAGACAGGACGGGGTTAAAGTAGCAGCTGATTAGGGGGCTCTGGCTTTCTCAGGCATGGGGGAGGAAGGGGTATAGAATGTGGGGCAATCCTACAGCGGCAGAGGCTGGCATGACCTTGTAACAGCTTGAGACGTGCCGTATGTTCTTCTGGGAAATTGTGCCTGGATCACAGGACCTTGGCAGTGGTGGGCTGTACACACTCCCGGAAGGGGAGTTGTGGATAGTGACCTGTGCTTGCACACAGACTTCTTGGTGTCTGCAGCAGCAGCGTTAGCATTTCATGCCCATCTCTGGTGTCCACACTGATAGTCATGGCTCACGCCTGTCTCTGGCGCTCCTTTAGGCTGTGCCCTGAATCTCCTCTCCTCGCACACCTCGAATCAATGGTCTCTGGCCTCTTAGGCAGTTCCAGACTTTTTCCTGGACTACCTCTCGGCTAGCTATGGCACACTAACCCCCTTCAGGCTGTGTTCACAGAGCCAACCCCAGTCCTCTCTCTGGGATCTGACCTCCGAAGCCCGAGCCTCAGCTCCCAACCCCTACCCCTCCCAGCGGGTGAGGAGACAAGCCTCTCCGGCTGGTGAGTGCTGGTCGGCACCAATCATCTCTGAGGGAATCTCTCCACTTTTCCGTCTGCACTCCTGTTGCCCTGCTCTCTTCCGTGGCTCCAAAGCTTCTCCCCTGCCCACCTCCTATCTCCACCAGTGAAGGGGTTTCCTACTGTGTGGAAACTTTTCCTCCTTTACAGCTCCCTCCCAGGGGTGCAGGTCCCATCCCTATTCTTCTGTCTCTGTTTTTTCTTTTTTCTTTTGCCCTACACAGGTACATGGGGAGTTTCTTGCCTTTTGGGAAGTCTTAGGTCTTCAGCCAGCATTCAGTAGGTGTTCTGTAGGAGTTGTTCCACATGTAGATGTATTTCTGATGTATTTGTGGGGAGGAAGGTGACCTCCACGTCTTACTCCTCTGCCATCTTGAAGGTCCCCTTTAAATGCATTTTTGATCCCCTTCTCTCTCTCTTCTCCTTCTGGAACACGTAATATGCATAATTCAGCACTCTTATATTAGTCAATAGATCTCATATGTTGCTTTTTTTAAAATTTGTCTTTGTGTCTGCTGGTCTGATTGGGTGATTTCCATTATTCTATCTTCCAGAATACTTATTCATTCTTCTGTGCTATTTAGTCTGTCATTCTAGATTGGTTTTTATCTTGCCAGTTGAGTTGTCTAATTTTTATTGGTTCCTCTTTATAGTTTCAAGTTCCTTGTTGCAGTGATGTGCATTTCTATCAATAATCTTTTTAAACTCCTTTAGCATTTTATTACTACCTTTCTGAACTTGTGATCTAGTAGACTGGTGAGGTCCATTTCATTATGTGTTCTTTCAGGGGATTTCTTTTATTTATTTATTTATTTATTTTTTACTTGGAATTAGTTCCTCTTCTTTTTCACTTTACTTAACTCTATCTGTCTCTATTAATTTATGAGAAACAGTTATCTACTGTGATCTTAAAGGGATGTTTTTATGCAGGAGCAAAAATAGTCTAATATTTTTGGTGTGAGGGCTGTTTTTGGTATGGATGCAGCCATATTTTTTCTCAAAGTGTGCTGGCCATTATTCCCTTGATAGAGTGCTTTATTGGTGTTGTGGTGTCCAGAGCTTGCACTGGATATGGGATGGGGTGTCCTCTTTGTTCTATGGCTCACACAGCCCTCTTGGGGGTGGGGTCTGCTCCCCACTCATTGGAGTAGAAGCCCTGGGGCTTGTGTTCAATAAGGCTCTGTTGGCCTTAAGTGCATGCTCTGTCCCAAAGGAAGTAAGCATTGAAGCTAGTGAGGCTTGCATGGTCACAGCAAACCCATGCGTTGCCAGTGCAGGCATCCACAATTCTGCCCAGAAGTAGCCCAAGGTCACTTCCTGTTTTTCATTTTTCCCTCAGATCTAGTATTAGGCTGGTGCTGGGGGCCAGGACACTGTGGTTGCAGGAATCAGGGTGGTCATGCTGCTTCCTTGGACCTGGACTGCCTTTGTGGTAGGCCTCTCCCAGGACCTGTCTGCCCCAGATCCTGATCTAAGCTGCAGTGTGGGGTAGGCAGAACATGAGTGCTTATACCAGGAACCAAACCACTGCATACTCCTGTCCAAGGGCCGTCCTCCCTAGATGTGCTCTTCTGTGGTGCTATACTAAGTGTGCGCCAACAAAATCCACCACTGCTGGACACGCTCCCACCATGTGAGAATTGATAATGTGCTCTGATGGTGAACCCATACCTGATGTGCACATGCTGGCAATGAGCTCCAAGGTTTGGCTCAGAACACACCCCAGGCCCTCCAGGCTGTCTCTGCACAGCTAGTCCAAGTCCTCTTCCAGGGCCCATCTGCCCAAGATTCAGTGCCTAGGTGCTGCACATACTAATAGCCCTGTCCAGTGCATATTTCAGGCTGCAAAGTGCAGCGAGATGGCAACCATCAGAGCCAGTCTAGCAAGCCAGCATTTGTGCACTCCTTGCGAGCAGAGTGCAGGCCCCTCCAGCCCCTCTATCTGTCCCAATGGACATCCCAGCAGGCAAAGGGCCTCTCCAGGACAAGGTCCTGCCCATGTCTACCTTCCCTCCTTCACAGATCCCTCCCAGGGGCTCTAGTCCAATCCTGATGTCTTTTTTCTCCCATCCTACCTGGTTTTGCACTTTTTGTTGTATAAGAGGTCTTATGCCCATCTCCAGTTGGTTTTCTGGGAGAATTCTTCTATATGTAGATGTATTTTTAATGCATTGTTGGGGGAGGCAAACTCCACATCCTCCTACTCTGCCATCTTGATCCTCTCATCATGTCTCTTTCTATAGATGCACAAAATCTATGTTTACTAGACTGTAGTGGAGATTAAAACAATAATGTCTAGAGCAGGTAGTATGTATCATTTCTTCTAGGACACTGAATTTTTTAAAATAATATTATGTTTCTATTTTCTGTGTCAGGTGAGGTAAATGTTACCTAGATGTTGACTTCTTATCAGGATATCCAGCCTAATACTGCCATCAAGCAATGTGAAAAACATTTGTGTTTTTAAAACAGACATTCCTTGTTTCCCAAAGATATTTTCTCCTAAAAGCATGCAAATAGAAAAGAGTCTTTCTATATTCAGGTCCAATTTCATACTCACCTCCAGCATATTGCACTTCATGGACAATTAAACATTCTGTTTTTTAAGTTAATACTGTAGATAATTATTTTGCATTGCTAATACTTAACTTGCTAATTTCAACCTTCCAGGCTGATATTTTAAATCATAGTCTGGCCTTATCCCATTTCTCTAACCATATCTCTGCTCTCCACAAACCTAAGCTCTCCACAAACCTAAACTCTCCACGTACTGAGACAGTTCTCTCCCAGACCACTCTGTGTGCCAGGTGTGTTCTTGCTTCTAGATCTTTGCCCAAGCCTGGTCTGCTTATTTCCTTCAACAAGTTGTCCTTCCAGGTATAGCTAAATTCCCACCTTTACAAGAAAACCTTTCCTGATCACTGCAACCTCTATAAATCTTTAACCTCTGAATTCCAGAAACTCTAAAATTTGTTTTTATGGATATGTTCAACATCCCCCAATAGCTTGTAAGTTCCCTTAAGCCACATTGATACTTGTCTTGTGTACATGTCAAATATTACTGGTTCCACATGCTATCTAGCACACCCTAACTTCCAGAAGAGTCCAGAAACAAGTATGGATACAAAGTTGAGGCAAAACAAGGAGAAGGGTGAGGGGCATCCTGGACTCCTGCTCCTTCAGACATTACTGGCCTCAGCAATGGAGCTTTGGGCCCAGGAGAGCTAGAAGCAGAGTCTCAGATTTTCTTTCTTAATATTCTTCTGATTTGTTTCTCTATGACTATGCCCCTTTTACCTGAACTGCATCAGTCTTTGTTTGGAGGCACCTGTAGAGACAAGGGAGGACAGTGTACAGTCTAGGAAGGGACATGGAAAATCTAAAAGGTGTGCCTTGGCTGGACTGTGGGATACACACCATAATTAAAAGTAATTCCAGTGACAGAACAAAGCCAAGTCAGATATATTGCATTCTGTTTGGATACTTAGCATTCTCTCTCAGGCAAGCATCAAAGATAATTTGTTTCACTTAAAAAGAAACCAAGTGTCTTGAAGTAGCTTTATAAATATTGTTCTAAGTGAGTCTCAGATTATTTATAGAAATTTAGAGCCTTATAATCATCGAATTCAATCCTTTAACTTTTCAAATGAAAAACTAAAAAACAAAACAAAACAAAGGGTTTGTAAAAGTCACTCATGTTCATGTGTTAATGGAATGCTGGAGTTGAGGAGACTTGTGTGTGTGGTATTTTATTTCTGTTTTGGGGTTGTGTAGTTTTGACCTATAAAACTGGAAATAAGACAAAGATTATTGAACTGAAAAATTAGAAAGGATTTATTGGGTGCAATGTAATTACTATATTTCTAATCCACTGTGAAATTTTTGGTGGCCAAGAGACCAAATATAAGAAAATGTACATCACCCTGATGCTTTCATCTGTATTAAGACAAAACTTATTTGCAAATGGAAAATTTCCAAGTTTTTCTATAGGACCGGAAAGATGTCCAACGGTCATCTGTAAGTGGAACTGTGATGAAAACTAAAACCATGGAGTAAGTGCAAGTGAGGAAAATGTGATTTACGAGACGTGAGTCCAAAGACAGATGCTTCCCCATCTCTAAACTCAATGCTATTTTTCCATTTTGTATTCTCAGCTCCAGCAGCATGTTTAAGCAAGCTAGAGATATACTATATTTAAAAGTAAGTTTGGAATGTATAACCTGGTTTCATTAGGTTCACTATAGGTCAGTGAATTCGTGTTTGGACTTCTTATCTACCAAGAAAATGAGGTATCTTCCATGTTTGAATTTCAGAACTCTTGTCAAGTTAGAATATGAGAAAGACTCCTGAGCTTTAGTATGCTGGTTCAGCTTTTAAAAAATTGTCTTCTGTCATATGCATGGCTCCTGTCACAGAGATGGCAAACATCATTCACTATCATCACAAGTGAGATAAAAATGTTTTTAGATATTACAACTTCATCAAAATATTTGTTAATTTCCATCTTAAAAAAATCAAAGAGAGGGAACTGAGGCATAAAGCATTAAATTTCACTTATTATTCACCACATTCAGTTCTTATTTTTCTATTTATTTATTAGGAACTAAGATTTCTGTGTCTCATTGACTTTGAGCCCACCAATCTTTATTGAGTTCCTACCCTGTGCCAGAACACCTTCATCTGTTAGAGAATGTATGCACATTTCCTAATTCTTCACCTCAACTCTGCAAAGGCAAGTTATTTAATGCCCATTCTACTGATGAGAGTAATGAGGTTCAAGGAGGGTCTAAGTGTATTGCCCAAGGCCACAAACCTGGTAAAGGATAAATGTAGAACTTGAATCCAGAACTTTCTGATTCCTCACACAATCCTGTCTCTTAGTTATTGGTTCTGAGTTTCACAATTAGGTAGGCTTTTTGTGGAACATTTGAATGTTTGATCACACTGACACAGACATATAACTCAGAGCAACCTCAAGCTAAATGACAAAATACCTACCTCCTCCTTTACTGCGTTCCTGCTGCTTTGTTTTTTCTGCCATTAGATTTGAAAAATTAACATTGACAATAAAACACTAATTTTGTTTTTCAAAACCCATTATATGCATATTTCAGTTGATACTTTCAAAAGCAAAGTAGAAAAGGGAACTCTAAGTCTCCCAATTTACTGCAGAGGAAACTTCTTAAAATCCAAAGCAACTGATTGGTGACTAGCTTAAGATCACTTGTTGTCACTCACTTACTTGCTCTAAGGACAGTACTCTTATTTCCATCATGTCCTATGTACTTTCCCGGGGTTACTTTTTCTTAAAGAGATGACCATATAGTTTATTATCCAAACCAGGACACTCTTAAAAAAGAAAGGAACTTCTTTTAATAATTAAGGTAGAGAACCAATGCCCCGAAACTACTGGGGAGGCTACTTCAACTGCTGAGGTGGAGCTGTAGAGGCCCAATCCCAAGATGGCCACAATCAAAGGGCCAGAAACCTGATTTTTTTCTGACTTGCCCATCCTCCAGCCGTGTGACTGACAGGGTCTTGGTGCTCTGGCCGGGTGTCAGGGCTGAGCCTCTGAGACGGGAGAACTGAGTTCTGGACATTGGACCACCAGAGACTGCACGATCCCACATAATAACAATTGGTGAGAGCTCTCCCAGAGAGCTCCATCTCAATGCAAATACCCAGCTCCACTCAACCACCAGCACACTCCAGGGCTGGACACCCCATGCCAAACAACTAGCAAGATAGGAACACAACCACCTCCATTAACAGAGAGTCTACCTAAAACCATAATAAGTTCACAGACAAACCACTGGATGCAATCCAGCCCATCAGAAAGACAAGATCCAGCCTCATCCACCAGAACACAGGCACCAGTCCCCTTCACCAGGAAGCTTACGCACCCCAATTAAACAACCTTACCCACTGGGGGCAGACACAAAAAACAATGGGAACTATGAATCTACAGCCTGTGAAAAGGAGACCCTAAACACATAAGTTAAGCTAAATGAAAAACAGAGAAATATACAGCAGATGAAGAAGCAAAGTAAAAACACACCAGACCAAACAAATGAAGACGAAATAGACAGTCTACCTGAAAAGGAATTCAGAGTAATGATAGTAAAGCTTATCCAAAATCTTGGAAATAGAATGGAGAAAATACAAGAAACGTTTAACAAGGAACTGGAAAACAAGCAGTTTAAAGAGCAAGCTTGTTTAAACAAGCAAGCAATTTAAACAAGCTTGTTTAAAGAACAAATAAGCAATTATGAACAACAAAATAAATGAAACTAAAAATTCTCTAGAAGGAATTAATAGTAGAAAAACTGAGGCAGAAGAATGGATAAGTGACCCGGAAGATAAAATAGTGGAAATAACTACCACAGAGCATATGTTTTAGCCATAAAAGGGGAAATCAACAGTAACACAATAATAGCAGGGGACTTTTTAACATAAAGAAAAAAACAATGAAATGAATGGAGAACAGTCTCACAGACCTCTGGGACAAGACTGAACACATTAACATTCGAATTATAAGGGCTTCAGAAGAAGAAGAGAAAAGGAAAGGGAATGAGAAAATATTTGAGGAGATTATAGTTGAAAACTTCCCTAATATGGGAAAGGAAATACTCAAAAGTGCAGGAAGCACAGAGAGTCCCATACAGGATAAATCCAAGGAGAAACACACCAAGACACATATTAATCAAGCTATCAAAAATTAAATCCAAAGAAAAAATATTAAAAGCAGCAAAGGAAAAGCAACAAATAACATACAAGGGAAACAGCTGATCTTTCAGCAGAAATTCTGCAAGCCAGAAAGGAGTGACAGAACATATTTAAAGTGATGAAAGGGAAAAACCTACAACCAAGATTACCCTACCCAGCAAAGATCTCATCCAGATTTGATGGAGAAATTATAACATTTACAGACAAGCAAAAGCTAAGAGAATTCAGCACCAACAAGCCAGCTTTATAACAAATGCTAAAGGAACTTTTCTAGGCAGGAAACATGAGAGAAGGAAAATAACTACTATAAATTAAGAAAATGATAAAATTAAGAAAATGATAAAGGGAACATACATATCAATAACTACCTTAAATGTAAATGGATTAAATGCTCCAACCAAAAGACATAGACTGGCTGAATTGATAAAAAAAAAAAAAGAGCAGACCAATATATATGCTGTCTGCAAGAGACCCACTTCAGACCTAGGGACACATACAGATGAAATTGAGGGGATGGAAAAAGATTTTCCATGCAAATGGAAATCAAAAGAAAACTGGAGTAGCAATTCTCAAATCAGACAAAATAGACTTTAAAAGAAAGTCTATTTATTATATGAGGCAAAGAAGGACACTACACAATGATCAAGGGGTCAATCCAAGAAGATATAACAATTGTAAATAATTATGCACCCAACATAGGAGCACCTCAATACATAAGGCAAATGCTAACAGCCACAAAAGGGGAAATTGACAGTAACACAATAACAATGGGGGACTTTAACACCTCACTTTCACCAATGGACAGATCATCCAAAATGAAAATAAAGTAGGAAACACAAGCTTTAAATGATACATTAAACAAGATGGACTTAATTGATATTTATAGGACTTTCCATCCAAAAATGGCAGAATACACTTTCTTCTCAAGTGCTCATGGAACATTCTCCAGGATAGATCATATCTGGGGGCACAAATCAAACCTTGGTAAAGTTAAGAAAATTGGAATCATATCAAGTATGTTTTCTGAAAACAATGCTATGAGACTAGATATCAAGTACAGGAAAAAAACTGTAAAATAATACAAACACATGGAGGCTAAACAATACACTAATGAATTTCCAAGAGCTCACTGAAGAAATAAAAGTGGAAATCAAAAATACCTAGAAACAAATGACAATGAAAACACGAGGACACAAAACCTACGGGATGCAGCAAAAGCACTTCTAAGAGGGAAGTTTATAGCAATACAATCCTACCTCAGAAACAAGAACAATCTCAGATAAACAACCTGACCTTACACCTAAAGCAATTAGAGAAAGAAGAATGAAAAAAAAACAAAAGTTAGCAGAAGGAAAGAGATCATTATACTCCAAATAAGATGTTTTTTAAAAAAGAAATAAATGAAAAATAAATGAAGGAAACAATAGTAAATATCAATAAAACTAATAGATGGTTCTTGAGAAGATAAACAAAATTGATAAACCATTAGCCAGACTCTTCATGAAAAAAAAAAAAAAGGGAAAAGATTCAGATCAATAGAATTTGAAATGAAAAAGGAGAAGTAACAACTGACACTGCAGAAATACAAAGGATCATGAGCAATTACTACAAGCAACCATATGCCAATAAAATGGACAACCTAGAAGAAATGGACAAATTCTTAGAAAAGCACAACCTTCTGAGGCTGAATCAGGAAGCAATAGAAATATAAACAGACCAATCACAAGCACTGAAATTGAAACTGTGATTTAAAATCTTACAACTAACAAAAGCCCAGGACCAGATGGCTTCACCGTGAATTCTACCAAACTTTTAGAGAACAGCTAACACCTATCCTTCTCAAATTCTTCCAAAATATAGCAGAGGGAGGAAATTCCCCAACACATTCTACAAGGCCACCATCACCCTGTTACCAAAATCAAATCAGAAAACTACAGACCAATATCACTGATGAACATAGGTGCAAAACTCCTCAACAAAAATGTGAGCAAACAGAATCCAAGAGCACATTAAAAGGATCATACAGCACGATCAAGTGGGGTTTATCCCAGGAATGCAAGGATTCTTCAATATATGCAAATCAATCAATGTGATACACCATATTAGCAAAGTGAAGGATAAAAACCGTATTCTAATTTTAATAGATGCAGAAAAATCTTTCAACAAAATTCAACACCCATTTATGATAAAAACCCTCCAGAAACTAGGCATAGAGGGAAGTTACCTCAACATAATAAAGGCCATATATGACAAAACCCACAGCCAACATGGTTCTCAATGGTGAAAAATTGAAAGCATTTCCACTAAGATCAGCAACAAGACAAGGTTGTCCACTCTCACCACTATTATTCAATATAGTTTTGGAAGTTTTAGCCACAGCAATTAGAGAAGAAAAAGAAATGAAAGAATCCAAATAGGACAAGAAATAGTAAAACTGTCACTGTTTGCATCGGACATGATACTATACACAGAGAATTCTAAAGATGCTATTAGAAAGCTACTAGAAGTCATCAGTGAATTTGATAAAGTGGCAGGATACAAAATTAATGCCCAGAAATCTCTTGCATTCCTATATGCTAATGATGAAAAATCTGAAAGAGAAATTAAGGAAACACTCCCACTTACCATTGCAACAAAAAGCAAAAAATACCTAATAATAAACCTACCTAATGAGACAAAAGACCTGTATGCAGAAAACTGTAAGATACTGATGAAAGAAATTGAAGATGATACAAATAAATGCAGAGATATACCATGTTCTTGGATTGGAAGAATCAACATTGTGAAAATGACTATACTACCCAAAGCAGTCTACAGATACAATGCAATCCCTATCAAGCTACCAATGGTATTTTTCAGAGAAATAGAACAAAAAATTTCACAATTTTTATGGCAACACAAAAGACCCTGAATAGCCAAAGCAATCTTGAGAAAGAAAAAGGGAACTGGATGAATCAGGCTCCTGGACATCAGACTATACTACAAAGCTACAGTAATCAAGACAGTATGGTACTGGCACAAAAACAGAAGTATAGATCAGTGGAACAGGACAGAAAGCCCAGAGATAAATCCACACACATATGGTCACCTTATTTTTGATAAGGGCAGCAAGAATATACAATAGAGAAAAGACAGCCTCTTCAATAAGTGGTGCTTGGAAAACTGGACAGCTATATGTAAAAGAATGAAATTAGAACACTCCCTAACACCATACATAAAAATAAACTCAAAATGGATAAAAGACCTAAATGTAAGGCCAGACACTTTAAAACTCTTAGAGGAAAACATAGGCAGAACACTGTATGACA
Source organism: Balaenoptera physalus (assembly GCF_965194825.1). Taxonomy (NCBI): domain Eukaryota; kingdom Metazoa; phylum Chordata; class Mammalia; order Artiodactyla; family Balaenopteridae; genus Balaenoptera; species Balaenoptera physalus. The sequence continues at coordinate 38,180,469 of NC_138897.1, read as the reverse complement.
TAAACTACAGCAAGATCCATTTGGACGGAACTCCTAGAGAAATGGAAATAAAAACAAAAATAAACAAATGGGACCTGATGAAATTTAAAAGCTTTTCCACAGCACAGGAAACCATAAAAAAGATGAAAAGACAACACTCAGAATGGGAGAAAATATTTGCAAATGAAGCAACTGACAGAGGATTAATCTCTAAAATATACAAGTAGCTCATGCAGCTCAATATAGAAAAAAAACAAAAAACAAGAAAAACCAAATCCAAAAATAGGCAGAAGACATAAACAGACATTTCTCCAAAGGAGATATACAGATTGCCAACAAACACATGAAAGGATGCTCAACATCACTAATCATTAGAGAAATGCAAATCAAAACTGCAATGAGGTATCACTTCACACTGGTCATAATGACCATCATCAAAAATTCACAAATAATAAATGCTGGAGAGGGTGTGGAGAAAAGGGAACAGTCTTTCACTTTTTGTGGAAATGTAAATTGAAACAGCCACTATGGACAACAGTATGGAGGTTCTTTAAAAAACTAAAACTAGAACTATGATATTACCCAGCAATCCCACTACTGGGCATATACCCTGAGAAAACCATAATTCAAAAAATGTCATGTATCAAAATATTCATTGCAGCACTATCTACAATAGCCAAGATATGGAAGCAACCTAAGTGTCCATCAACAGATGAATGGATAAAGAAGATGTGGCACATATATACAATGGAATATTACTCAGGCATAAAAATAAACGAAACTGAGTTATTTGTAGTGAGGTGGAAGGACCTAGAGTCTGTCATACAAAGTGAAGTAAGTCAGAAAGCGAAAAACAAATACCATATGCTAACACATATATATGGAATCTAAAAACAAAAAATATATAGTTCTGAAGAACCTAGGGGCAGGACAGGAATAAAGATGCAGATGTAGAGAATGGACTTGAGGACACAGGGAGGGGGAAGGGTAAGCTGGGATGAAATGAGAGAGTGGCATTGACATATATGCACTACCAAATGTAAAATAGATAGCTAGTTGGAAGCAGCCTTATAACACAGGGAGATCACCTCGGTGCTTTGTGACCATGTAAATGGCTGGCATAGAGAATGTGAGAGTGAGACACAAGAGGGAGGGGATATGGTGATATATGTATACATATAGCTGAGTCACTTTGTTATACAGCAGAAACTAACACAACATTGTAAAGCAATCATACTCCAATAAAGATGTTAAAAAATAAATAAATAAATAAATAAATAAATAAATAATAAATAAAATAATTAAGCTAGCACGACTGGAATAAACCCAGACTCCTGGGCAAACCTGAACAGATGGTTACCTTAGTTTTAATGAACATAAAGTTCTCTTTAAAAAAATATGACCCATTAGTAAAATGCCAGAAGTTCCAGTGACATGTGATGGACACTGTTATGTAACAAAAGTAATCCAGTTTCCTCAGCAATTGATATAATAATCATTGTATATTGGTCTATTAACAGATATGTACTAATACTAGTCAGAAGGCTTCACAATAGTTTACTCTTTAGGCTTTTGAACCCATCTTTTTATAAAAGCACTTAGAATAATAATTACAACACTTCTTGTGCCACAACATTTTATGATTTATATACCACTCTTGTAAGCAGCTAACATAATTATTTTTTAAACTATGTAATAATTTTCATGACAATCACAATGATGGTGGTTAATGTTTATTGAGCAACTACTATGTCCTAACTTCTTTAAATACATTCTGTCACTCAATCCTCTCAGTAACTAAGGACTGGGTATTATTATTTTGTCTACATTATATTACAAAGATAGAAACTGAGAGACAGAGGTATTGTGACCTCTTTGTCTCTCTGCTGGTACATCTGATTTCCAATTTAAGGAAGCAAAATATGCCACCACAAAATGTCTCTTTGGCATTCATACTATCTTGAGCTGCAAAGAGGCCCAGAAAACTCAGGAAGAAACTTTGACATTTCACATAACTGCCTAGATAGAAGACCTGTTCCAGGAAGGGAGTTATCTCCATAGATAATTATAGTAGGAAGTAGGTGTGTTACAAACAGACAAATCTAGCAAAGTCTGTTTGTTAAAATTTCCCTCTGTGTCTCATTTTCTCTGCATGGCCCAGCAAACTTTTGTTTACCAAAAATTTGCTTTTCCATCTCCATGTGAATTGCCTTCTTTCCTTTGAGGTCTCAAACCACTACCCCCAACATCCTCTTTTGTCTTTAGCTGAAGATGGTATTTAAAGTGAGGGTTTCAGCCTTTTTGGCAAGTTAGTTTTTCTGGGTCTCTCCCATGTATACATGTAATTAAACCTTTCAGTAATTTTCTTATGTCAATTAGTCTCATGTCAATTTAACTCTTAGACAAGTGAGAAGAATCTAGAAAGGCAGAGGAATATTTCTTTCTCCCCAACATCATTTATGTGCTCTTAACTGTTATATGTTATTAGTTCCTCCACTATGAGATAGATAGGGCATGTGTCATCTTACCTGTTTCTTTCACAGATGAACAAATTGAGGCACAGAAAGGCTGAGCACTTCTGAAAAGTCTCCCTGTTACTAAGTGGGAGAGCTCTGTTTAAAACTCAGGTAATCTTATTTCCTGCTTTCCTCTTTTACCATGCAGTGCCTCATGAATAATTACTTTTAATCAACATAATAGCTCATAGGATCATGCTCTAAAACTTCAATGTGTACTTCAAAACCTACACCAGTTGGATTTACTCTTGCACTCCTTAACTTTTTTATTTTCTTCCCCCCTCTCTCTTCCATCATCCAATACCTTTGAGTAACTGTTTTCTTCTTAGCACTAGGCTACAAGGAGACTACTCAAAGAAAATCTCCTTCTGCAATATTTTGGAAGAGTTTGAGAAGGATAGGTGTTAGCTCTTCTCTAAATGTTTGATAGAATTCGCCTGTGAAGCCATCTGGTCCTGGGCTTTTGTTTGTTGGAAGATTTTTAATCACAGTTTCAATTTCAGTGCTCACAATTTGTCTGTTCATATTTTCTATTTCTTCCTGGTTCAGTCTCGGCAGGTTGTGCATTTCTAAGAATCTGTCCATTTCTTCCAGGTTGTCCATTTTATTGGCATAGAGTTGCTTGTAGTAATCTTTCATGATGGTTTGTATTTCTGCAGTGTCAGTTGTTACTTCTCCTTTTTCATTTCTAATTCTATTGATTTGAGTCTTCTCCCTTTTTCTCTTGATGAGTCTGGCTACTAGTTTATCAATTTTGTTTATCTTCTCAAAGACCCAGCTTTTAGTTTCATTGATTTTTGCTATTGTTTCCTTCATTTCTTTTTCATTTATTTCTGATGTGATCTTTGAGATTTCTTTCCTTCTGCTAGCTTTGGGGGTTTTTTTGTTCTTCTTGCAGAGGGAGGAACACTCCCAAACTCATTCTACGAGGCCACCATCACCCTGATACCAAAACCAGACAAAGATGTCACAAAGAAAGAAAACTACAGGCCAATATCACTGATGAACATAGATGCAAAAATCCTCAACAAAATACTAGCAAACAGAATCCAACAGCACATTAAAAGGATCATACACCATGATCAAGTGGGGTTTATTCCAGGAATGCAAGGATTCTTCAATATACACAAATCAATCAATGTGATACACCATATTAACAAATTGAAGGAGAAAAACCATATGATCATCTCAATAGATGCAGAGAAAGCTTTTGACAAAATTCAACACCCATTTATGATAAAAGCCCTGCAGAAAGTAGGCATAGAGGGAACTTTCCTCAACATAATAAAGGCCATATATGACAAACCCACAGCCAACATTGTCCTCAATGGTGAAAAACTGAAACCATTTCCACTAAGATCAGGAAAAAGACGAGGTTGCCCACTCTCACTACTATTATTCAACATAGTTTTGGAAGTGCTAGCCACAGCAATCAGAGAAGAAAAAGAAGTAAAAGGAATCCAAATCAGAAAAGAAGAAGTAAAGCTGTCACTGTTTGCAGATGACATGATACTATACATAGAGAATCCTAAAGATGCTACCAGAAAACTCCTAGAGCTAAACAATGAATTTGGTAAAGTAGCAGGATACAAAATTAATGCACAGAAATCTCTTGCACTTCTATACACTAATGATGAAAAATCTGAAAGTGAAATTAAGAAAACACTCCCGTTTACCATTGCAACAAAAAGAATAATATATCTAGGAATAAACCTACCTAAGGAGACAAAAGACCTGTATGCAGAAAATTATAAGACACTGATGAAAGAAATTAAAGATGATACAAATAGATGGAGAGATATACCGTGTTCTTGGATTGGAAGAATCAACAATGTGAAAATGACTCTACTACCCAAAGCAATCTACAGATTCAATGCAATCCCTATTAAACTACCATTGGCATTTTTCACAGAACTAGAACAAAAAATTTCACAATTTGTATGGAAACACAAAAGACCCCGAAGAGCCAAAGCAATCTTGAGAACGAAAAATTGAGCTGGAGGAATCAGGCTCCCTGACTTCGGACTATATTACAAAGCTACAGTAATCAAGACAGTTTGGGACTGGCACAAAAACAGAAATATAGATCAATGGAACAGGATAGAAAGCCCAGAGATAAACCCACGCACATATGGTCACCTTATCTTTGATAAAGGAGGCAAGCATATACAGTGGAGAAAAGACAGCCTCTTCAATAAGTGGTGCTGGGAGAATTGGACAGGTACATCTAAAAGTATGAAATTAGAACACTCCCTGACACCATACACAAAAATAAACTCAAAATGGATTAAAGACCTAAATGTAAGGCCAGACACTATCAAACTCTTAGAGGAAAACATGGGCAGAACACTCTATGACATAAATCACAGCAAGATTTTTTTTGACCCAGCTCCTAGAGAAATGGAAATAAAAACACAAATAAACAAATGGGACCTAATGAAACTTAAAAGCTTTTGCACAGCAAAGGAAACCATAAACAAGACCAAAAGACAACCCTCAGAATGGGAGAAAATATTTGCAAATGAAGCAACTGACAAAGGATTAATCTCCAAGATTTACAAGCAGCTCATGCAGCTCAATAACAAAAAACGAACCACCCAATCCAAAAATGGGCAGAAGACCTAAATAGACATTTCTCCAAAGAAGATATACAGATTGCCAACAGACACATGAAAGAATGCTCAACATCATTAATCATTAGAGAAATGCAAATCAAAACTACAATGAGATATCATCTCACACCGGTCAGAATGGCCGTCATCAATAAACCTAGAAACAATAAATGCTGGAGAGGGTGTGGAGGAAAGGGAACACTCTTGCACTGTTGGTGGGAATGTAAATTGGTACAGCCACTACGGAGAACAGTACGGAGGTTCCTTAAAGAACTACAAATAGAACTACCATAGGACCCAGCAATCCCACTACTGGGCATATACCCTGAGAAAACCATAGGTCAAAAAGAGTCATGTACCAAAATGTTCATTGCAGCTCTATTTACAATAGCCAGGACATGGAAGCAACCTAAGTGTCCATCCTTGGATGAATGGATAAAGAAGATGTGGCACATATATACAATGGAATATTACTCAGCCATAAAAAGAAACGAAATGGAGGTATTTATAATAAGGTGGATGGAGTTAGAGTTTGTCATACAGAGTGAAGTAAGTCAGAAAGAGAAAAACAAATACAGTATGCTAACACATATATATGGAATCTAAGGAAAAAAAAAAAAAGGCCATGAAGAACCTAGTGGCAAGACGGGAATAAAGACACAGACTTACTAGAGAATGGACGTGAGGATATGGGGAGGGGGAGGGGTGAGATGTGATAGGGTGAGAGAGTGTCATGGACATATATACACTACCAAATGTAAAATAGATAGCTAGTGGGAAGCAGCCGCATAGCACAGGGAGATCAGCTCGGTGCTTTGTGACCACCTAGAGGGGTAGGATGGGGAGGGTGGGAGGGAGGGAGATGGAAGAGGGAAGAGATATGGGAACATATGTATATGTATAACTGATTCACTTTGTTTTAAAGCAGAAACCAACACACCATTGTAAAGTAATTATACTTCAATAAAGAAGTTTAAAAAAAAATTTTAAAAAAGGCAATCTCCTGCTTAAGAGACACTCTGTTCAAGATACTTACAATCTGTTGAGGATTGCAGATATATAAATCAAGAATTACTATAGTTTGTGCCATAGTGATGTGTGAGAGAAGCTGTGGGAGCAACTCCTATAGATGGAGATGGAATGAGGAGGAAGATGAAGAAAAAGAAATGAAAGAATGGAGGAAGAGGGAGCCTTTTTGAGGAAGTTTTATAGAAGTGCAGGAAGGCAGGAGGAGAAGAATGGGAGGAGAGAGTCTCTGTAGAAGGATCTGTGGTCAGTGGCTAAAAGTGGCAAGTGGAACAAAAGAGGGAACAGATCTTGAAGGCCTTGTATAAAACATTCTAGGATTTATACTTTATTGTGAAGTCTGGGCATGGAGATGACATTTCACTCCACAAAAGACAAACAAGAGTTGACCACAACAGAGGACATGTTCCAGGCAAAGGAATGAGATAACGTCACAGAAGAACTAAGTGATATAGAGATAGTCAATCTACCTGAGAAGGAATTCAGATTATAAAGATAATCAAAGAACTCAGGAGAAACTGGATGCACAGAACAAGAATTTAGTCGTTTTTAACAGTGTTAGAAAATATAAAGAAAAAACAAAGAGATAAAGAATACAATACATGAAATGAAAAATACACTAGAAGGAATGAAGAGTAAACTAAATGATATAGCTGAATGGATCAGTGAGCTAGAAGACAGAATAGTGGAAATCACTGATTCTGAACAGAAAAAAGAAAAAAGAATGAAAAGCATTGAAGAAAGTTGAAAAGAATACTGGGACAACAACAAGGACACTAATATTTGCATCATAGGGTTCTCAGAAGGAGAAGACAGAGAGAAGGGGGTGAGAATATATTTAAAGACATAATAACTGAAAACTTCCCTAACCTGGGAAAGAAAACAGTTACCTAAATCCAGGATGTGCAGAGAGTCCCATATAAGATTAACCCAAAGAGGAACACACCAAGACACAAAGTAATTAAAATGGCAAAAATTAAAGATAAAGAGAGACTATCAAAAGCAGCATGAGAAAAGCAACAAATAACATATGAGGGAACTCCCATAAGGCTATCAGCTGACTTTTCAGCAGAAACTCTGTAGGCCAGAAAGGAGAGGTACAATATATTTAAAGTGATGAAAGGGAAAAACCTTTCTATTCAGCATGGCTCTCACTCAAGTTTGATGGAGAGATCAAAAGATTTACAGACAAGCAAAAGCTAAAAGAGTTCAGCACTACCATACCAGCTTTACAAGAAATGGTAAAGGAAATTCTCTAAGAAAAAAGGAAAAGACCACAACCAGAAACATGAAAATTACTAAGTGAAAAACTCATTTGTAAACACAAACATACAGTAAAGGTAGGAAATCATCCATGCATAAAGCCAGTAGGAAGCTTAAAAGGCAAAAGTAGTGAAATCATCTATACCAACAATAAACAGTTAAGGGATACACAAAACAATTAGATGTAAAATATGACATCAAAAACAGTAATCATGAGTGGAGGGGATAAAAATACAGGGTTGTTAGAATGCATTGAAAGTAAGACATTAGCAACCTAAAACAATCATATACATATACATAAACCTCATGGTAAGCACAAACCACAAATCTATAGCAAATACACACACAAAAGAGAAAAAGGAATACAAACATAACCCTAAAGAAAGTCATCAAATTACAAGAGAACAAAAGAAGGAGAAAAGAACAAAAAATACCTACAAAAACAATCCCAAAACAATTAACAAAATGTCAGTAAGAACATAGGTATTAATACTTGCTGTAAAAGCAAATGGACTAAATGCTCCAATCAATAGAGTGGCTGAGTGGATACAAAAACAAGATCTGTATATATACTGCCTATAAGAGAGTCACTGTTGATTTCAAACAAACACAGACTGTAAGTGAGGGGAATGGAAAAAAGTATTCCATGCAAATGGAAATTAAAAGAAAACCAGGTTAGCAATACTTACATTAGATAGAATAGACTTTAAAGTAAAGATTGTTTGTTGAAAGAGACAAAGGAGGACATTATATAATGATCAAGGGATCAATCCCAGAAGAGGATATAACACTTGTAAATATATATGTCCCTAACATAGGAGCACATAAACACAAAAACAAATATTAACAAACAGAAAGGGAGAAACTGAGAGTAACACAATAATAGTAGGGTTACTTCAATAACCCCATTATATCAATGGACCGGTCATTCAGACAGAAAATCTATAAGGAAACACTGGCCTTAATAACACATTAGAACAGATGCACTTAGAAAAAATATATAGAACATTCCATTCAAAAGCCGCAGAATACACATTCTTTTCAAATGCACCTGGAGCATTCCTCAGGATAGATCACATGCTAGGCCACAAAACAAGCCTTGGCAAATTTAAGACAATTGAAATCAAGCATCTTTTCTGACCACAATGCTATGACACTACAAATCAACTGTAAGAAAAAAACTGCAAAAAACACAAACATGTGGAGGCTAAACAGTATAGTTCTAAACAACCAATGAATACTGAAGAAATCAAAATGGAAATCAAAAAATAACTGGAGAGACAAATGAAAACAAAAATATAGTGATCCAAAATCTACAAGACACAGCAAAAGCAGTTCCAAGAGGGAAGTTATAGCAATACAATCTTACCTCAGGAAACAAATAAAATCTCAAATAAACAACCTAACCTTACACCTAAAAACCATAATAGAAAAGGTTAGAAGAAGGAAAGAAATCATAAATATCAGAGCAGAAATAAATGAAATAGAGAATAAAAAAATAGAAAACATCAATAAAACTTTGAACAGATAAACAAAATTGATAAACTTTAGCCAGACTCATCAAGAAAAAGAGAGGGTCCACATCAATAAAATCAGAAATGAAAAAGGAGAGGTTACAACTGATACTACAGGTCTGAGACACAGGTAGTATATGGCAGGAACTGAATTGGAGTCCAGCCTTTCTGATTATTGGCTTTTACTTATATAGTTGTTCCTGGGTGAGGCTGGTGATTGAGTAATAAAATTATTAAGAAAAACCAATTATTATGACACAACAGCCTAATAAATGTGCTTAACTTGAGGCATACTTTGACTTCTAGATGTATCTCCTGTGTCACATTTACTTGATGTATTTCCAAAAAGAGGTTGTTATAGTTGTCAATGCCACTGAAACAATACAGGAGTGGGGTCTCTTTCCTTACTCCCTCCTTACCCCTCTGCTTCTCCATTCCAACTCCTCTGTGTCCACTTGCATAATGGTGTTTAGACTGGTGAGCAGAGTAGCAGTAGACCTCCAGCACTACTCCACCAAGAATCACCAAATGACTGCAGGACAAAGATGATAAAAGAAAGTTATCTAATGAAGGGCACTTTTGAAATCAAGTCACTTGTGTTTTTCAGATATTGTATTATTGAATACAGATACTCCATGATCAGAGAGAAGAAAGAACTACACTGTTACTTTTGGATGGGACTGAGTAATGTAAACTCATAATTAATTAAAACTAATCAAAAACCAAAAAAACTTGTTTGGGCTCAAAGGGAGAAAGTAGTTATGTGCCTCAAAGGGTCGTTTTGAAAATTAGCTGCACTTACATTAGGAAAATAGAATAGTGCCTGACACATAGCAATAGCAGTGTGTTATTATTTACAGCAAATGTTGAAACATATCAAAGTGTCACCATGCATAGTCTTCTCATCAAGAGGTCTGGCATCCTCAGGCTTCCTACTGTATGTCTGCAGCCATAGCTGAGACTCCCTTTGCGTGATTTATTTGACTTGTCAGTGTAGCCTCTGAGCTTGTGTTCTGGGCAATATTTTTTTTCTTTTTTACCTCTTTTTTTTTATTGAGATATAGTTGATGTACAATATTATATAAGGTACAGGTGTAATGTATAGTGATTCACAATTTTTAAAGGTTATATTCCATTTATAGCTATTATGAAATATTGGTTATATTCCCTGTGCTGTAAAATTTATCCTTATAGTTTATTTTATACATGATAGTTTGTATCTCTTAATCCCCTACCCCTATTTTACCCCACCCCCCTTCTCTCACTTCACTGGTAATGACAAGTTTGAGATCTATATTTGTAAGATGTTTCCTTTCTGTTATATTCACTAGTTTGTTTTATTTTTTAGGTTCCATATATAAGTGATATCACACAGCATTTGGCTTTATCTGACTTATTTCACACGGTGTAATACCCTCAAGACTATCAATGCTGTTGCAAATGGCTCAATTTAATTCTTTATTGTGGCTGAGTAGTATCCCATTGTGTATATATGTGTCTGGTTTTGGTATGAGGGGGATGCTGGTCCTGTAGAATGAGTTTGAAAGCATTCTTTTATCTTCAATATTTGGAATAGTTTCAGGAGGATAGGTATTAACTCTTCTCTAGGTGTTTGGTAGAACTCACCTGTGAAGCTATCTGGTCCTGGAATTTTGTTTGTTGGGAGTTTTTAAATTACTAATTCAATTTCATTACTGGTAATTAATCTGTTCATATTTTCTATTTCTTCTTGGTTCAGTCTTGGAACCTAATTGGAATATATCCATGTTTAATATTCTCTATGTAATATTTGGTCCTGACTGAGTCAATCTAAGGGGATGTATGTGAAAGTGTTAATATGGGGAACATATTTTGTAAAAGTTTTATCATCAATTATTGGGGGAAAATAGAATGAAGTTTCATTAAAAACACATTGAATACAGTTAAAAGTTAATCTATACTTCTCCAGGGATTTTTTTTGTTTTTTGTTTTTTTTTAATCAAGTTCCCAAGTTTTTCCTCCTAAATTTAAAAGTAAACAAAGAAACATGTTTTGTTCATTCTTTCTTTTAACGTATATTAATTTAATATTTACTTTGTTTAAGGTACTGACTTCTATGCTATTGTAAATGAGCAGAACTCTATGGGGTCTTCCTGAGACAGACCCTTACCTCATATCTTTTTTTGTAGCTCCTCTCTGAAGTACATAGATAACAGTATATGATGCACACTTTCTGAATTGTCTCACAGATGCTAGAATAACCACCAAATGAAATAAATTAACTCTATATGATGCACACTTCCTGAATTGTTTCACAGATGCTAGAATAGCCACCAAATGAAATATAAATTAACTCCCTGATGATCATAAGCCCCCAGACTTACTGGTGCCTAAGCATTGATAATACTGTTACCTCAACATCAACCAATCAGAGAATTGTGTACAAGTTGATCACATACCCTGTGACTCCCCTCTCCCTCACCTGACCTTTAAAAATGCTTTGCTGGAACCCTTCAGGGAGTTTACAGTTTAGGTGGACATGAGCCACCCAGTCTCCTTTCTTGGCCCTATAATAAGACTTTCTTTGCTCCAAACTTTGATGTTTTGGTTTGTTTGGCCTTACTGTGTGGTGGGCACACAAACTTGTGTTCCATACAAGACAAAGAAAATGTAATTGTTGCCCTCAAAATGTTTATGCACTAGTTCATGGGGGAGACCAGCTTATAAATGCAAATCCTGTGACAGAGGCATGCTTTGTTTTTTTCTCACTAACACCAATGTGTTTCACTAACATCCTTAGTTAGAGGTTTGATTATTCATCTTAACACTTAAACTGTGGATTTGCTTTGGGTGATATAACAAATAAGGATATTAAAACTGTTGCAAAAAATAAAGTGCTGAATAATGCAGTCTTTTTCATAGCCTCATTTGGAAACTCCTTGCTTCCAAGATGTTAAATGTGGCCATGAGCAGTAGGTGGTGATCATCTTCATTCAAACCCTCTCCTGTGACTGGGACTGTGAGCCTGATTTCCTGGGAGCCACATGTACTTCTGCCCTTTACCTTAAACTGGCTCATTTTCTGGAAATTAAAACAAAATTGACTGTCCAGTTACATAGCAGGAAGAAGATGTGCTGCAGAAGAAAATGCATTATATGCTCCAAAGACAAAGATGACCTTTGGATTATTTGTTATTTAGGATTCTGAGTTCACCTGGTCCCATTCCTTCCTATGATGATTGAGAGATGATAGTATCTGTTTAATTTAACCTTTCCTTCCTAAGCAATATTTTAAAAACATGTGATGAGTTCATTTTCCCTTGGATCTTAGCTATATCTAGCTAAGCAGTATCTACATATATTTAAGTTGAAAGAATTCCAAACATTGAAAGAATTCCAAACATTGATGTCCCGATGCATTTGTCACTCCACATGCATTACTTCCTGGATAATTTTAAAGACAGTTATGGTTAGAACAGGTCACAGAATTCTTCCATCTATGGCATCACATGCAGACACAATATTAAAAACATTCCTACTTTCCAAGCTACCAGGATATCCACCACCATTGTAAAGTTGTTAGAGGACACAGAAAGAGATTCTTTGGTCTGAAGATGCCATGCAGTTACCTCATTCCAGGAAACATGCTTTTTTAGCAAGAGCTCTGTAGAGATTTAACTAACTCCTTAATCCCCCAAATTGAGGCTCTTTGAGTTAGAAGACTCAGGGTAATGTTTTCAAGACCCACAACCTAAGATGTGTTTCTTCATCTTAAAAATGGAGGAAACACAACTGACTGACCAGTTCACAATGATAGAAGGCTTGGATGAGATGCCTTGAGATACTTTTGGGTAAAGGTGATGGTATTCTCTGAAATCTGTTTAACTAAACTCAAATGTGTTATCACAAGAAGGCTTGGATGAGATGCCTTGAGATACTTTTGGGTAAAGGTGATGTTATTCTCTGTAATCTGTTTAACTAAACTCAAATGTGTTATCACATGACAATGGTAAAATAGTGTCTCATTGAATATGGACTATACATTTGAGTCTGTGAGATTTAATTGTAGTTGCTAAATTAACTGTAGGTATTCTGGGAGCATTTTAGACATCTTAAATTCTCCTTCAGATGAAAGACCACTGTGATTGCAAACAGGAAGGATCATAGTTCCAAATATAAGCTTTGTATTGACTTGTAAGTACAGAAGTTCAACATGTACTTTTGTGCCCAAGCACATTTGCTTATTATCAAGCAAATGTGAGACAAGATAGTATTATATAATTGCAAGCAATATAGTATTATTAACTCAGGGAATTATGGCTGGAACTTAGATCCTATGATAGATCTCTTTTTTACCATAGTGTTGGGCCAGTCTGGAATGGTCAGGGGAAGTTTCAGTCTTTCTGTTAATAAAAGGGACAATTTAAACGATGTGATTTTCATCACTAACATTAGCTAATGTAAGCTTTGATGAGTGCATGGCATATTTTTATATGTAAGCAGGATTATTTCTACACAATGGCTATCAAAATTTTAAAAAGAATACAATTACAGTGTAATCCCACTTACGATTATTTTATTAGCTTAAGTCAGAGAAACTTCTTGAGGAATCAATCATGTGAGTAGGTAGGAGAATTTTTTAAGAGCTGGAAAACATCTCTAATTAAAATAATTCAGTGTTTTCATTTTTGAAATTAGAGAACTGAGCCCCAAAAGAGTGAAGGTCACTGTGGTATTTCATATTAAATTGTGTCACTGTCAATCTGCTGTAACTCACTCCACTAACAATGGCAAAGCCGAACAACTGGTTTTCATTGAGAAGATGAAAATGTGCTTCACTTTATTTCAGTTATACCTCAGGGAAAAGTATTTTTTTTAATGTTTATTAGCATCAACAGTTTATTTTATAGACTCTTCTCGCCTACTGATCCCCCTCCATTTCAAGCAACTGAGGAATGTTGGGAGATGTGTTTCTCAGAAGAAGAAACATTTAAATATAAGACAAGGGAATAGAGAATAAATATCCTGCGGGTGATGGAACCTGTCAGCATGGTGAAGTCAATGCTTTCTTCAGACCTGAAATTTCCAATGAAGTCAGGTCTTTGTTAGCTCAGTGAAAAAGAAAAGAAAAGAAAATTTGGTTTCTGCATAAGTTAATTCTACCACTTTTGTTAAGAGAAGATATGGGAGACAGAAAGATCTGTGAAAACTGGTGAAGACCATGCAAATTGCTGTGAGATCTAGTTGCCACTGACATCAGTATTGACACTGCCTCTTGGAAATATTGTTTTACTTTCAACACAAAATCTTCATTTTACATTATATTGAGAGATTTACGGAAGATCGAGTTTTGGATTACATAGTAAACAATGTACGTGTAAAGCAAAGTTGAAAATGGAAACCAGCATGAGACTAGGGTGAGGCAGACACAAAATTTAGAGGATGTCAAAAAATTCAGTAATTGAGAAATTATAACTATAATGCAATTATTTAAAATTCAAAAAGCAATGCAAAGATATGGATGATCAAGGCAAGCCAGAAGGAAACTGAGTGACTATATATTTTTGTGGTGTTAAATATCATAGGAGTGAGATTATAGAGAATGACTATTTACAGAATTTTGATTGGAGCTGAATGTAAAATACCTGTGTATAGATCGGCTTCTTCAAATTCACTTTTGCTTTCAAATATCTCATACTGTTTATCAGTACCTAGTCATAGATTCTGCAATTATTTTTTCTTTACCTGGTACTTGATAACACTGAATTTTTAATTACTTTGACTTGAATTGAATGTCATTAGAAGGACTAAAGAAAACATGCAAGACAACATGGGTTTGATGATACAGAAAATGACATGAGGATCACATGGAGATATAGAGAAACTGTGTTGAGAATATGTCTACCTTTTTAATATAAAGACTTCACAATTAATGAATTACTATAGATATTATGGAACAGCATATGGAGAAATGACTTCAAGAAATGAGGGATAAAAAATGGTCAAAATATTAGACATAAATTAACAAGCTGTTGTTCCCATCAATTAGAAAAACTGAGGTGGTAAATTCAGCTTGAAAACATAGACAAGTACATAAATAAAGTTAAAACTTACTACTTGGGAGCAAACATTTTAATCCCTAGCTCATATGTAAAAAAGTAAACTTTATTTTAAATTCAATGTAATCATTTTATCTAAACTAAAATGGCATAAGGAAGATTATATGTCTAATTTATCTCTATGCAATTATCTGCAGTATAATTTCATGTGCTGACTGATTTGGTAAATTGAGTAATAGTTCAAAGATGCACATTCTAAGTGTTTAAAGTGCCAAGATATTTAACATTATTATTTCTGAAAAAAATCATAAGGAATT
The DNA here is from genome assembly GCF_965194825.1 of Balaenoptera physalus. Taxonomy (NCBI): domain Eukaryota; kingdom Metazoa; phylum Chordata; class Mammalia; order Artiodactyla; family Balaenopteridae; genus Balaenoptera; species Balaenoptera physalus. The sequence goes on along the minus strand of NC_138897.1, from coordinate 38,165,205 downwards.
TGGATATTATCTAATCTACCTTTTTTTCTTACTGTAATATTAAAGATGAGGCATTTAACATTAGGTGATGTTTGGCCTCTCAACTCTCTGTTGAAAGACTCTGGCTTATCAGGACACAGTGAACACTTATACACAAAAACATGCATATTTACAATAATTAAAACTCTGCAGAGGTATTGATAATCAGGAAGTCTTTTATAGAGTACGCGTTCAAGAAACAGAACAACCAGAGCAAGGAGAATAGTTTACCTTGGAGTAAAAATGGAAGGAAAGGGCTTCCCTGGTGGCGCAGTGGTTGGGAGTCTGCCTGCCAGTGCAGGGGATACGGGTTCGAGCCCTGGTCTGGGAGGATCCCACATGCCACAGAGCAACTAAGCCCGTGAGCCACAACTATTGAGCCTGCGTGTCTGGAGCCTGTGCTCTGCAACGGGAGAGGCCGCGAGAGTGAGAGGCCCATGCCCCGCGATGAAGAGTGGCCCCCGCCCACCACAACTGGAGAAAGCCCTCACAGAGAAACGAAGACCCAACACAGCCAAAAATAAATTAATTAATTAATTTAAAAAAATTAAAAAATAAAAAAAAATGGAAGGAAAGAAACAGAAGAGTAAGCATAAATATTAATTAGTTAACAAGTATTTACTTAGGGTCTGTTAAGGAAGTCTGGGAAAGAACATTTCTAATGAAGACAATCTAGATAAGCACTGAAAAACAGACATAGATAAATTGATTGAAACTGTAAAATTTGGCCTATTTGAATTTCCATTGGCCCATATGTTAGCAATTTGTAGAACTGAGTCAGCAGTCATGCTGTCCCTGTTAGGTTATTAACAGTATCTCTTGAGATTTAGAAGGGTGACAAGCCTCCTAAATCCAAAAATGAATCCACATTTTCAGGAAGAGCAAGACATGCTCATCATACCACAGAAGGATTGCGAAGATTATTTCATAATATGACAAACTCCTATTCAAGTGACACCATATATTTATATTTATACGATTCAAAGATTCATGCTAGCATAGGAATAGGTATTATGTTTTGATGACTGTTGAAGAGATACTTTTGCCTTTATATCTTTCTATAATAATATCTAAATTGATTTAAAAATTGTTTTTGTTTGGTAATTAAAGGTATTTAATAAAACAACTAAAATTACCCACTAAGTTGAATGGTAGAGCTCAATGGTGTTTGTTTTATTGCTCTTCTTGACTTTTAGGTTACATATTATTTTATATGTATCAAGTATTTTATACTAAAAAATATAAAAAATAAAATCCTTGGGAAATTGCTTACCATAATTAATAAAATATTTTATGTCACAATTGCTTAAGTATATTATATGCTACATTTGGAGTTCTCTGGGAAAGTATGAAGATGAAATATAAGGGACTGAAAGGGGAAGGTAATGGAGAAATTAAGAGAAACAGAGAAAGAATTCCAAAATCAAATTTGTGCTCAGAAAAAGATGTTTCTTTGTCCCGATCCAAAGGGTTTTAGCTCTTCTTAGAAGAAACAGATTTTAACAAACTAATATGTGTTTCCAGTATATGCTTAGGCCTATCTATTCTGGAAGAAAAAGAAAGCATTGTGGTGTAGGGTAGTGATTCCAAAATATTGCTGCACAATATAATCATGCGGGGAGCTCTGAAAACATCTCAATGCCCAGGCTGAACCTCAGACCAAGTAAAATCCTGGTAACTGGTGTCACCAGTTTTAAAACTCTCTCAGGTGATTCTAATGTGCGGCCAAGTTTGACTCTCACACTTGAGCTTATATCAGTAATACCAAAACAGCTTGTTAAAATACAAATTGTTGGGACCCAACCTCAGAGCTTCTGACTCTGTAAATCTGGGTGAGACCTGAGAATTTATGTGTCTAACAAGTACCCAAATGCTGCAGTGGCTAAGGACCAGGAAACCACACTTTGAGAACTATTTCCATAGAGTATATAAAACTAGACTTTAACTTAAAGGAGTTTATATCATTATGAACACACAGCACACACACACACAGAGAAAGTTAGATATACAAATCAGGATATGTTAAGTGTTAAATGAGCTTGTTCGGTGGTTGTTTGGCGGTTCTAGCGGGGCAGCGCAGCTACCTTTGACCTAAGAGTGGTCCTCCTCTAGCCAGGAGCTTTGGGAAGGATGCACATGGAACTGGCAGGGAGGAAGGGAACACCTGCCCAGTCAGCCAGATCAGACAAATCGCTCACACGTCCGTGGATGTATTAAGTGTTAAATGAATAGTACAGACAGTAAAAGAGGAAGAATAAATTACTGTGGGTTTGGATGTTCACTTCTTGGCTTTGAAGAATAAATGGAATTTAAATAGGCAAGAGGAAATTCCAGAAGCTCCATTGGAACTGGAAGCTCATTGACTAGAAATACCTGTGTAAAATTAGGTAGTGATGTATACCATTTGTTTGGGAGACAATAAGGTCTCACTGGCTGAAACAAAAAATTTGTGCAAGGAAACAGTAGTTCCCTTTGAGAGAGTCTTTTTGAAAGCTGGTGCTGAAGGATCTACATATAAATCTGAATAAAAATATAATTTATCTACCAGGCAGTAGGGAAATTCTTAAAGACCTGAAAAGTGTCCCTTGTAGGGCTTTTTATTACAATGATCATCAATGGCAGATTTCTAGCCAGACTCCAGTGAACTCAATATTACATAAATCAAAACTGAAGTCCTATCTTTTGAAAGACCATTAATCACTTTCAGAAATGAGGCATTTTTAATATTATCAAATTAAACACAAATGGATATTAAAAACTCCAACAGATGATTAATCAATAAAAGTGAAAGTCGAGGACCTTATTAGTTATATAGGGATTAGCTGGTATAGCTTAAGTGCTAGCTATAAAATAAAAAAAATAAAATAAAAATAATACCAGTAGCAATGGGGAAAAACCCAGAGAGATGTAAAAGGTGTGACCTTCCATGATAAGCTCATATTTCGCAAACTACTAAAACTATCTTTGTTTCCCTAATTATCCTTTGAACCTCTTGATATAAAATTTCATTACACATTAGGTTTTCCACATTAACAACAACAACAAAAAAAACAAAACTTGCAATGTTGAAAAAAAATATTAGAAAGTCCTTCTCTGAGTGTTCAGAATGATTCCAGGTCCTGACTCTTTACAGTCAGAGTTTTTAAAAACTGCAGAAAACTATATCTTCCTTTCTGGGAAGGACCAAAATCTTAGAAATCAGAAGCCACTTTCTTCCCCAGAAACTAGTTAGTAAAAGTGACTTTTGGTCCAGATCCCTCTAGCCCATTTGCTTAGGAATGCATGATTTTTTGTTACCCTAAGCTCAAAGTAACGTGTTATAGGGAAGTAAATGAGAAATGCTTTTCTGGGAATATGAGGAAAGGAAAGTCATAACAGCATTGAACAAAATGTAGAAAACATAGCCTTCAACCTGAATAGAAATGAATAGTGTTTTTGGAAAGACATAATAATAACAATGGTGGCAACAATAACAACAGTAATGAACACATATATAGAAGGGCCAGGTACTATTCTGAGCACTTTATTCTCACTAATTTACTGGAAGTCAAATTATTAATTCATTGCAAGACCATTGTATTATCACCCCCATTTGACAGAGATGGAAACCGAGATTCAGAGATGCTGAGTAATGTGCCCAAGATCACACTAAATGAATGAACCAGGATTTGAATGCTGGTAGCAGGGTCTCAAATCTGTGCTCTAAAGCACACTTTATACAAAACAAACCCAGCCTTGGATGAGTGAAGTCATGTGAGCATTTGGAATGAAATATAGAAACAGGAAGGTGATATCTGAGCTGCGCACATGGGGAAAACGTCCATGCTATTGGCATATGACTGTGACAAGAAAGGATCAATTAAGGAGAGGAGAGGATGGAGTTTTCTGATTTTCTGTTTTGGTTCTGGACAAATAACATAAGGCAAATTTATGTGGGAAAGATAAGCAGGAAAATGAACACCAACAAGATCAGCTTTAAGCTATGTAATTGTAATTTCCAAATTATTTGTCTCTCTTTACCATTATAACAGAGTATTTTGAAGGTGGGGTGGAGCCTTATTCAATGCTGTGTTTTTAGTATCCAGAACAATGGCTGGAAAGCAAGAACTCAATACATATAAGCTGCATATAGAATGAAAGAATGGCTTGGTTCAAAACCTCCTTAACAGAGGAAGATTTCCAAGATTACTATGATCTAAAATAAGCTGTCATCTCTCTTTCCGTTAGAATGTGTAAATGTAAATTTACATTTTTATCTTATACTTACAAATGTTTCCCTTTCTTACCTCAAGTATCAGCCTTTTTATTAATATAAAGAAGAAGAATAATTTCATGGGACTTCCCTGGTGATCCAGCAGTTAAGACTCCGTGCTCCCAATGCAGGGGGCCCCATTCAGTCCCTCGTCAGGGAACTAGATCCTGCCTGCATGCTGCAACTAAGAGTCTGCATGCCACAACTAAAAGATCCCATGCAGCAACTAAAGATCCTGCATGCCACAACAAAGATCCTGTGTGCCACAATTAAGACCCGGTGCAGCCAAATAAATAAACAAATAAATAAATATTTAAACAAAGAAGAATATCAAACATTACCTATTGTAAGTATCACTTTGCTTTATTTGGATTATTACATTTAATATTCATACCAGTATAAGTTCTGTTTGAAAAGGTCTTGAAGCCAACTGGAGCACAAACATCTAGTTATCATAAAATGTTTCTATATTTTGTCTCTCTACAGTGTCAAGAGCTGCATACACTCTCTCTTTTTTTTTTTTTTTAACATAAGATTACAAGAATAATCTTGTGGGTTTTTTTAAGTGCCAAGAACTTTACATATAATAATTCCATTTCAGCTGATGGCAAAACCATCCTTACAATTGTTTGAGCCAACAATCCTCTCCTATCAATTATTAAATACTTTTGGCATTTCTTTAATATATATCCAGAATCTTATCACTTCCCATCTCCACTGCTACTATCCTGAATCTTACAACCCAAAACAAGGTTGGTACAATAGTTATTGTATATTATATTATATTATTATATATAGTATATTATCCATACTTTAGAGATGAGGAAATTGAGGCTTCACAAGTTTAGGTGATTTTATTTATTTCACTTATGCACTAGGGACTTGGAAGAACAAAATAGACATTCTAGTTGGGGAAGGCCAGCAATAACCAATGATATAAAAATATTAAATTAGAAGATAATAGGTGCTACATAAAGAAGAAAGTGGACCAGAGAAAAGAATATGGGTGTATTGTAAGGAGGTGAGGTTTTAAACAAAACAGACTGGTCAGGATAGGACCATTGAGATAAAAAAGAACCATGATTGTAAGAGATAGAGCAGTCAAGCAGATATCTGGAGAAAAGTATTCCAGAAAGATGGAAAAGATAGAACAAAGTCCTTAAAAGGAGAGTGTGCATGTCTGGAATATTTTAGGAAGAATAAGGAAGCTGGTGTTGCTATAAGAGAGAGAAGCAAGAGAGTTGGTAGTAGGACATGAGATCAGAGAAGTGATATAGGCCATTGGGAGTACTGTGAGTGAAACAGGACCTGTGGTAGGGTTTTAAGCAAAAGATTGACAAAACCTAAATTTTAACTTAAAAGAACCACTCTGGCTGCTGTGTTGAGAATAAATTGTAGGGGGCTATAGTAGAAGCATGGAGAACAGTTAGGGCAATATTGCAGAAACAAGCAAAAGAGGATGGTAATTTGGACCAAGATGGTAATAACTGGTTTTGAGAAAAGAAGACCTCTGGATATGTATAAAAGGTAAAGGCAAAAGGGTTTACTTATATATTAGATGTGGAGATATGAGAGAAGGAGAAGAGCAAGGGATCAGGCCAAGACTTAGGGCCTGAGAAATTAAAAAGTTGGAGTTGTAATCAATTGATAAGACCTAGGCAGCAGGTAAAACAAGTTTGGGAAGAAGATCAGTACTTCAGTTTTGGACATTTTTTGTTTGTTTGTTTGAAATTGGTATTAGTTATTTAACTGGAGATGTCAAGTAGAGAGTTGAATACGTGACTGGAGTTTAGAAAGGAAGTCTGGACTGGAGATATAATGTTTTAAAATTTCATAAATCTTTTCTATTGTGAAACTTGATGTACCTTAAGAAGATGCAAAACAGAACATTTTACAGTTCTATGGTTTATCACAAGGTGAACACTCATGCTACCACCACCCATAATAAAGCAAGAACATTTCCTGAACTCCAGAATCCCCATGCCCTTCCCAATCACTGCCTCCTACCTCCCTCAACAGGTAACTAATATCCTAGATTTTATGGTTATATATATATATACACACACACACATATATTGTACAAATGTATGTATATGTGTGCATATATATAGTATACAGTATATATAGTATACATAATATTCTAACACAATTGATTCTACTCACTTTTATATTAATGAATATTTAAACTTTTAATATGAGGCTATTAGGAATAATGGTTCCAAGAATACTCTGGTCATGCCTCTTGGTCTACACATATGTGAATTCCTGTTGGGTATATATAGCTAAGAGTAAAATTTCTAGATCATACGGTCAACTTATGCATTTCTTCAACTTAACACACAGTGACAAATCATTTTCCATGGTGGTTTTACCAATTTACTCTCCCATTACATCCTACTCCACATTTGATATTGTTAGTCTCTTTAATTTTAGCCATTTTAATATTATCTCCTTATAGTTTTAATATAGATATTAATTTAATTTAATCTAAAGATATAAAGATGCATAAATTTATCCATAGGGCTGGATGAAATAATTTAGGAAATTAAAGATAAGTTGAGGTCCAAGAAATGAGCCCTGGGCCCTCCAACATTCAAAGATCAGAAAGAAAAGGAAGAGCCAGCAAAGTCATTTGCCTTATAAGTAGTAGAACAGAATTTCAGTGCTTGTCTCTCCACCTTCAAACATGCTTGGTTGTCTCAGAATTATACTCAAGGAAAATGCAGATAAGCTCAGAGAAGCAGATAACTTGTGTGCTTGTCACAACAGAGTATTCTATGTAAAAATGTTTTCCATTTGCTTTTCTGTGATGAAGTAAGTGAGCGATACAGTTTGTTTTTTTTTTTTCAAGGGTAAAAAATATTAAAGGCTTTTGTGGAGTTGTCTAAAAAATGGTGGAAACTGATATTAAATTGTTTAAGCTCTTTCATTATAACGAAGCAAAAGAAAGGAGTAAGGAGTGAGGTAAGTCAAGGGGAAAAATAGAAAAGAAAAGCTCTTAATACTAACAAAGAAAGTGCTTGTTTTTTCTTTTAATAGCAGCAACAATTTTACCTATGAAATGGTTCTTCCCATCTTGATTTTAGAGCGTCCTGAAATTAGGGAGAAGATATAATGCCTTGATTATAATCTGCTCCTATGATTGTCTGCTATTCTTAGGGGCTAGGTGTTCCTCTTTCTTTTCACATTAGAATATAGGTTGCCAAAATTAAATCACCACCCAGGGTGCTTTTCATCCTCACAGGAAACATTGTGGAAACTTGTAGTTTCTTCAGAATTCAGGTTTACAATCACAATCTAACTCGTTTTTTCTTACTGTTAACCAAGAAATATTTTTTTCATTGAGATGTTATACACATTTTGAACTCAAAAAACACAGGAGTAAACAAAATTCTGCAGGCTTGTTTACCAAGGTTTTCCCATAACGTTTTATAAAATAATTTTCTTTCCCCTTCCTCTTCCTGGTGTCCATTGAAAAATTATTTGGAAAACTAAACATGAGTTATTTTCAATGTCTCATCTGTATTTGGCTGCCAGCTGTTTCTGTCCTTTTTCTTTAAAGGAATGTGCACAGCTCCTGATTCTATTGTATCTGCCTTGCACATGATCACTTCTTATAACGTGGAATTTTCATCTTATTTGTTCTTACCTATCTGTTAAATTTTGGCCCACAATATTACTTTGGCTTCTTTGTTTTACTGAACATGCTAAACATAGAGTGGTCAAAACCACTGTCACCAAAGTCTACACATGCTAACCTGAGTCTATTTTCTTCCCAAGCTACAACGTATTACATTTCTATTGGTGCCAGTTTCTTTCTTTATATCCATGGTTCTTTGTATCATGAAATTTTAGAATATTGTTAATTTTATTTCACTGTGTATGTATTGTGCCTTATTCTCTGCTTTTTCCCAAAGGTGAAAGAGGGAAATTACATTTGTAAATATTTTTGAGAATTTACTACCATATCTTTTCATGGGAGAGAAAAAACTATATAAAGTTTATTTCCTATTCTGCAGGAATTTGTAACCAAGATGGGGAGATAAATTTTAAAAGACACAAAGTTAAATAAAACTACAAGATTTAAATAACATTTTAAGACCACAAACCAGACACTGGAAGAACGTATATAATTGTGAACAGTTATGAAATAAATAGTTTTAAGTGCTATAAAGGGGAGAAGCTATGTTAAACTGAATTAAATAGGGACAATATTAAGAAGCAGGAAATACTTGTGCAGAATCTAGAAGAGCAGATAAAGCCAGACAAATTGAGAGAAAGGAGACGAGAGCTTATGTTTGAGTTATTATGTAAATAAAACATGGAAGAAGTCTCAAGAATTTGGGGATAGAATAAGAGTATAATAATTTGTCTAGAAGACAGATACCATGCTAAAAGGATAATTCTAGTGGCTATGGGTCTTTTAAAATTGGAGCATAGTTCACACTCCGGGAAGGGGAAAGAGAGGAAGAGAGACACAGAGACACAGAGAGAGACCAAGAGTGAGATGAGAGATACAGTCTAAAAAATCATATCATATGAGGGCCCACATAAAATAACATTTTGGCAGCAACTCAACATTTGTAACCTCAGTTCTAAATCTTCCCATTTGCACTTCACCTAACTTCATTGTCAAGATGTTTTTGACTCTCAGTTTCAAATCTTGCTGATCCCTCTTGGCTCCTGACATTTGTCTCTGTTATCTGGTTTCCAATGCTGCCTTCTCTGGCTTGACTTCTCTGTGCCATTCAACACTACAGTCCTCCCCATCTGACTTGCCTTAGGGATACCTCCTTTTTGTTTAGTTGACAGATAATCTCACAAGTCTCAAACATCAGGAGTCCTGTGGGCTTTGGATGTCAGTCTGTTGGCAGTGAGCAAGTCACTGAAGACATTTGATCAGAAGAAGCAAAATGGAATCTCAGGACAATTGGCCTGATGGTGGAGTGGAAAGCAAAATGTAGTGGGATGTGGTCTGTTAAAAGATAATAGGCAGGGACCAATTAGAATTGTAATTGTAAAGACTTGTAAAATCTTTACAATTTCAAATAACAGAGTGTCCCTTGTGCTTCTAAATAAAGAGTCTAATTTCTTCATTTTACAAAAACTCTGTATGTGTGTAGCTTATTGTTAACTTTTCCTGCAACTGTTAAATATGACTCTTTCCATTTAAAGGTAACAATGTTACTGTGGAGAACAAAGGGAACATCTTATTAATTATTCAAAATTTACTAAAACAACACAAGTATTGGAAAAATTAGTTACAGTCCAGGTTCATGTACAGGCATGCTCTGTTATAAAATACAGCCACTCTAATCAGGCCCTTTGTAGCTGTTGTAGCAGGTCAAGCAATTGTTCTCAAATCCTTTCTCTAACAGGCAGTCCTGTGTATGTGTATGTGTGTGTGTGTGTGTGTGTGTGTGTAATGGGTCAACTAGAATAAATAGAGTAACTAGCAAGCTACCATTATTATTGTCACCGAAATTACCACTTAAGAGACTAAAGCTGAAACTAATCAATATAAGGATACAGAGAGCAAGGATAGGTATAGAGCAGGTGGATATACAATGACATATAATGTTGAAACTAAATCACATTTTTCCTGATACCCACCTGAAAGAGTTTCTGTCACTACCCTCCCTTACTCCACTGACGTAAACTGCCTTAGGTGGAGGAGTGGAAGAAAAGAAGGAGGAAGAGAAGGGAGGAGGGAGGGAAGGAACGAATGGACAAATGAAGGAATGAAGAAAGAACAGTAGACAATAGATTTAATGAGGATGTAATATCTTGGACACTATAATTCACATTTTTAATTTAATATTTTCTAATGTCATCTACCCAGCAACTCTCTAAGATAATTTTAATTAGTGCCATTGTTAGGATGAAGAAAATGTAGACTCGAAGAGTTTAAGTGAAGGGAGATTGGCCAAGATGATGGAGTAGAAAGACCCTGAGCTCACCTACTCCCATGAGCACACCAAATTACAACTATTTACAGAGCAACTTTTGATAGAGGAAAAACAGAATCTAGCATAATAGATCTTCTACAACTAAAGATATAAAGGGGGAACTACAAAAAGGTAGGTATGAGAGTAAGAGTTGTGGTATACTCAAGAACCATACCCCGGTGGTGAATCCACAAACAGGAGGATAATTATAATTGCAGAGGGTTCTCACCAAGGAGCAATGGGTCTAAGATGCACATTGAGTTCCCTGGCACTGGGGAAACAAGCCCCCAGTATGTCTGCCTTTGAAGGCCAGCAGTGTTTTCTTTCAGGAGAGCCAGAGGGCTGTCAGAAATAGACTCCACTATTAAAGGGTACACATAAAAGCTCACATGCCCTGGAACCCAGAGCAGAAGAAGTAATTTGAAAGGAGACTGCTATATTTAAAATAGATAACCAACAAGGACTTCCCATTAAAAAAATAAAAGGTACAAACTTCCAGTTTTAGGTGAGTACTAGGAATGTAATACACAACATTACAAAGATAATCAACACTGCTGTATGTTATATATGAAAATTGTTAAGAGAGTAAATCCTAAGAGTTATCAACACGAGGAAAGTTTTTTCTAATCCATAATTTTGCATCTGTATGAGATGATATGTGTTCACTAAAATTACTGTGATGATTATTTCATAATGTATGTAAGTCAAATCATTATGCTGTACACCTTAAACTTATACAGTGCTCCTGTGTCAAATATACCTCAATAAAACTGGAAGAACAAATAAAGATAAAAGAAGATAATTATGATTTTGTAACATTAAAACATTAAATATTTAATTTTCACATCATGAATTAGTTAATAAATAATTAAGTTGGCTTGTCTCCTTTATATATTAGTTAAATTTTAATAAGCATCATTTATATATATATATATATATATATATATATATATATAAAATCACCTGTGAAATACTATAAATTAGTTTATATACTTTCAGTAAATTTCTATCAGGGAATAGAAATGTGTATAATAGAAAAAGAGGTTGGAAAAATAAAAATATATAATTAAAGTAAAATAAATAAATAAATAAAGAACCTGGGTCAGATCCATCTTCTGATCACAGTCTCCTGGAGAGGCAGGAGGCAACTGGAGCCCAACCTGGGGAAATAGAAAGTGAGACAGCCAATTTTGGGAGCTTATTCTACTTCATGGACATTGGTGCTGGCAAGCGTCATTTTGGAATCCTCCTCTAGCTTATCAGCACGAGGACCCAGAGCAACCCACCACCCTCTTGACTCCAGTACTGGGATACCTCAGGCCGAGCAGCCAGGCAGGAAGTGACACAGCTCCACCCACAAGCAGGCAGGCTGACTTAAGACCCTCTTAGCTCACAGTCACCCTGGGATATGGCTTTGTCCACCGGAAGGTCCAGGACCCAACCCCACACCTCAAGGGCCCTGTGGCCAGAGACCCTGGGACCTGGCTCCACCCACCAGTGAATCAGCACTAAACCTGGGCCTACAAGGTCCTGGGCCCTACCCACCAGCAGGACAACAGCAGCTCTGAGATCCTCAGACCCTGGACCCCAAGACGCTGGACCCTGACATTAATCACGAGGGGCCTGGCACTATCCCTGGGACCAGCCTCACACATCAATGTGCAGACACCAGTCCCAGGACCACCACATCCCCACAACATACTGTGGCAGAATTTAACCCTACCACCAGCAGTCTGGCACTAGCCCTGGACAACCTGGGCAATGGCCGTGCTGCTCACCAGCAGGTGAACACCAGCTCTGAGACACCTTGGGCCCCCAAGCCAGTTTCCCTGGCATCTGACCACACCCACTAGTGGGCTAACATGAGCTTCAGGAGCCCAGAGCCAGCTGTGTAAGAAACTGGCACCAACCACCAAAGGCCAACACTAGCTCTGGGACCGCAGGGCTCTGCAGCCAGAGATCCCAAGACCTGACTCTGGTCACTAGTGTGCCAGCAATAGCCCTGAAACCATTTGGGCCTTGGCCCCACCCACCAGTTGTCCAACACCAGCTCTGGGAATCCTGGGCCCTGCAACCAGAGATGCCAGGACCCAGCTCTGCCTGTCAATGACTCAGCACTATCTCTAGGACCCAATTCACCCACTGGTGGGTGGGAATCAGCTCCTGGGGGGTCCCTGGGGCCCCAGTTTCACCTACCAGGAGGGCAATACCAGCTCCAAGATAACTTAGACTCCTCAGAAAGCCTCACCAGGAACCAGCCCCATGCATGAGAGGGCCAGCACCAACTTTGGGACACCCCAGAACCCACAGGCATGTCAGAAACTGGCCCAACCCACCAGCAGACAGACACTAGATAAGGAAACCGTGGACTCATAACCACCCATCCCAGAGCCCAGATCAGCCCAACAGTGAGCCAGCACTAGGGCTGGGACCTCCTGGGGTTCTGCAACCAGAAGCCTCATTATCCAGCCCCAACAACCAGTGGCTGGCAGCCTCTGCAAAAGGCAGAGCCAGGCAACCAACTGGACCAGACACCAGTCATGCCTACCAGACTGCTCACAGTAGTCAGTCTGACACAACAGAAGGACCCACACAACACACATAGGGGGCATCCTTAGAGCATATAGTTCTGGTTGACCAGAGGAGAGTGTGCTATTGGGATATACAAGACATCTACAAAAAAGCACTCCTCCAAGGTCAGGAAATGAAACCAACCTACCAGACACATAAAAATAAAAAACAGCAAAGTAGGCAAATTGAGACAACAGAGGAACACTTTTCAAATGAAGAAACAAGATAAAACCCCAGAAGAAGTAAGTGAAGTGGAGATGAGATGAGCATTTACCCAATGAAGAGTACAAGGTAATGATGACAAAGATAATCAAAGAACTCAGAGAAGAATAAATGAACAGAGTGGGCAATTAGAAGTTTTTAACAGAGTTAGAAAATATTAAAGAACCAAACAGAGATGAAGAATGCAATAACTAAAATTTAAAAATACACTCAAAGAAATCAAGAGTGGATTAGATAGTAGAGAGGAACAAATTAACAAGCTGGAAGACAGGGTAGTGGAAATTACTGAAGCTGAATAGAAGAAAATAAAAATAATAAAAAGCAATGGGGACAGTTTAAGAGACCTTTGGGACAACACTAAGCATACTAACATTTGCATTATAGGGGTCTCAGAAGGAGAAGAGAGAGATAAAGGGACAGAGAATATGTTTGAAGACATAATAGCTGAAAACTTCCCTAACCTGAGAAAAGAAGCAGACATTTAAGTCCAGGAAGCACAGAAAGTCCCAAACAGGATTAACCCAAAGAAGATATATTGTAATTAAAATAGCAAAATTTAAAATTAAAGAGAGAATATTAAAAGCAGCAAGGAAAAAGCAATAAGTTACATACAAGGGAACTCCCATAAGACTATAAGCTGACTTTTCAACAGAAATTCTGCAGGTCAGAAGGGAGTGGCATAATATATTTAAAGTGTCTAAAGTAAAAAATCTACAATGAAGAATACTCTACCTGGCAAACATGTCATTCAGATTTGATGGAGAGACCAAAATTTGTACAAAAAAGCAAAAGGTAAAAGAGTTCAGCATGACCAGCACAGCTCTATAATAAATGTTAAAGGAATTTCTCTAAGCAAAAAACAGAAGTTCACAACTAGAAAAATGAAAATCACACAAAAAAATTATTGATAAAGGCAAATATACAGTAAAGGTAGTAATTCAACCATGAACAAATCTAATAGCAAGACTAAAAGACAAAAGTAGTAAAATCTTCTTTATCTGCAATAAGTAGAGAAGGGATACACTAAGCCAAAATATGTAAAATATGATGTCAAGGACACTTGTTTGGGGAAGAGGCTAAAAATGAAGGGTTATTAAAGCCCATTTGAACTTGATACCAGCAACTGAAAATAATCAAATAAATATATGGATTGCTATATATAAACTTCATGGTAACCACAAACCAAAAATCAAAAATAGATACACACACACAAAAAAAGAGAAAAATTAGTCATCAAATTACAAGGGAAGACAGCAAAATAAGAAGAAAAGAACATAACATAACTACAAAAACAACCAGAAAACAATTTTTAAAATGGCAGTAAGAACATACCTACCAATATTTAATTTAGACTCCCTCTTGTGAGAACACCAGAATCACAACTAACTGCTTAACAATCACCGACAGGAACACACTGGAACTCACCAAAAAACATACCCCACATCCAAAGACAAAGGAGAAGCCACAATGAGATGGTAGGATCGGTGCAATCGAAATAAAATCAAATCCCATAACTGCTGGGCGGGGGATTCACAAACTGGAGAACATTTATACTACAGAAGTCCACCCACTGGAGTGAATGTCCTGAGCCCCACATCAGGCTTCCCAACCTGGGGGTCTGGCAACGGGAGGAGGAATTCCTAGAGTATCAGACTTTGAAGGCTAGTGAGATTTGATTGCAGGACTTCGACAGGACTGGGGGAAACAGAGACTTTACACTTGGAGGGCACACACAAAGTAATGTGTGCATCGGGACACAAGGGAAGGAGCAGTGACCCCATAGGAGACTGAACCAGACCTACCTGCTAGTGTTGGAGGGTCTCCTGAAGAGTTGGGGGGTGGCTCTGTCTCACCGTGAGGAAAAGGACACTGGCAGCAGAAGTTCTGGGAAGTACTCCTTGGCGTGAGCCCTCCCAGAGTCTGCCATTAGCCCCACCAAAGAGCCCAGGTAGGCTCCAGTGTTGGGTCGCCTCAGGCCAAATAAAACAGAGAGGGGACCCAGCCCCACCCATCAGCAGACAAGCAGAATAAAGTTTTACTGAGCTCTGCCCACCAGAGAAACAGCCAGCTCTACCCACCACCAGTCGCTCCCATCAGGAAACTTGAACAAGCCTCTTAGATAGCCTCAATGATCAGAGGGCAGACAGAAGAAGCAAGAACTACAATCCTGCAGCCAGTGCAACAAAAACCACATTCACAGAAAGATAGAAAAGATGAAAAGGCAGAGGGCTATGTACCAGATGAAGGAAAAAGATAAAACCGCAGAAAAACAGCTAAATGAAGTGGAGATAGGCAACCTTCCAGACAAAGAATTCAGAATAATGATAGTGAAGATGATCCAGGACCTCAGAAAAAGAATGGAGGCAAAGATCGAGAAGATGCAAGAAATGTTTAACAAAGACCTAGAAGAATTAAAGAACAAATAAACAGAGATGAACAATACAACAACTGAAATGACAAATACACTAGAAGGAATCAATAGCAGAATAACTGAGGCAGAAGAACAGATAAGTGACCTGGAAGACAGAATGGTGGAATTCACTGCTGCAAAACAAAATAAAGAAAAAAGAATGAAAAGAAATGAAGACAGTCTAAGAGACCTCTGGGACAACATTAAATGCAACAACATTCACATTATAGGGGTCCCAGAAGGAGAAGAGAGAGAGAAAGGACCAGAGAAAATATTTGAAGAGATTATAGTCGAAAACTTCCCTAACATGAGAAAGGAAATAGTCACCCAAGTCCAGGAAGCACAGAGAGTCCCATAAAGGATAAACCCAAGGAGAAACACGCCAAGACACATAGTAATCAAATTGGCAAAAATTAAAGACAAAGAAAAATTATTGAAAGCAGCAAGGGAAAAATGACAAATAACATACAAGGGAACTCCCATAAGGTTAACAGCTGATTTCTCAGCAGAAACCCTACTAGCCAGAAGGGACTGGCATTATATACTTAAAGTGATGAAAGGGAAGAACCTACAACCAAGATTACTCTACCCGGCAAGGATCTCATTCAGATTTGTTGGAGAAATCAAAAGCTGTACAGACAAGCAAAAGCTCAGAGAATTCAGCACCACCAAACCAGCTCTACAACAAATGATAAAGGAACTTCTCTAAGTGGGAAACAGAAGAGAAGAAAAGTACCTACAAAAACAATCCCAAAACAATTAAGAAAATGGTAATAGGAACATCCATATCTATAATTACCTTAAACGTGAATGGATTAAAGGCTCCAAAGAAAAGACACAGGCTTGCTGAATGGATACAAAAGCAAGATGCATATATATGCTGTCTACAAGAGACCCGCTTCAGACCTAGGGACACATACAGACTGAAAGTGAGGGGATGGAGAAAGATATTGCTGTAGCAATACTCATATAAAGAATGTTACAAGAAACAAGGAAGGACACTACATAATGGTCAAGGGATCAATCCAAGAAGAAGATATAACAATTATAAATATATATGAACCCAACATAGGAGCACCTGAATACATAAGGTAACTGCTAACAGCTATAAAAGAGGAAATCGACAGTAACACAGTAATAGGGGGGGACTTTAACACCTCACTTACACCGATGGACAGATCATCCAAACAGAAAATTAATAAGGAAACACAAGCTTTAAATGACACAATAGACCAGATAGATTTAATTGATATTTATAGGACATTCCATCCAAAAACAGCAGATTACACTTTCTTCTCAAGTGGGATGGAACATTCTCCAGGATAGAGCACATCTTGGTTCACAGATCAAGCCTCAGTAAATTTAAGAAAATTGAAATCATATCAAGCATCTTTTCTGACCACAACACTATGAGATTAGAAATCAATTACAGGGAAAAAACCTTAAAAAGCACAAACATATGGAGGCTAAACAATACGTTACTAAATAACCAAGAGATCACTGAAGAAATCACAGAGGAAATTAAAAAATACCTAGAGGCAAATGACAATGAAAACAAGATGATCCAAAACCTATCGGATGTGGCAAAAGCAGTTCTAAGAGGGAAGTTTATAGCAATACAAGCCTACCTCAAGAAAAAAAAAAAAAAAAATCTCATATAAACCATCTAACCTCACACCTAAAGCAATTAGAGAAACTAGAACAAACAAAACCCAAAGTTAGCAGAAGGAAAGAAATCATAAAGATCAGAGCAGAAATAAATGAAATAGAAACAAAGAAAACAATAACAAAGATCAATAAAACTAAAAGCTGGTTCTTTGAGAAGATAAACAAAATTCATAAACCATTAGCCAGAGTCATCAAGAAAAAGAGGGAGCAGACTCAAATCAATAAAATTAGAAATGAAAAAGGAGAGGTTACAACAGACACCTCAGAAATATAAAGCATCTTAAGACACTACTACAAGCAACTCTATGCCAATAAAATGGACAACCTGGAAGAAATGGAAAAATTCTTAGAAAGGTATAACCTTCCAAGACTGAACCAGGAAGAAACAGAAAACATGAAGAGACCAATTACAAGTAATGAAATTGAAACTGTGATTAAAAATCTTCCAACAAACAAAAAACCAGGACCAGATGGCTTCACAGGTGAATTCTATCAAACATTTAGAGAAGAGCTAATACCCACCCTTCTCAAACTCTTCCAAAAAGTTTCAGAGGAAGAAACACTCCCAAACTCATTCTATGAGGCCACCATCACTCTGATACCAAAACCAGAGAAAGATACTACAAAAAAAAAGAAAATTACAGACCAATAAAATTGATGATTATAGATGCAAAAATCCTCAACAAAATACTAGCAAACAGAATCCAACAACACTTTAAAAGGATCATACACCATGATCAAGTGGGATTTATCCCAGGGATGCAAGGCTTCTTCAATATATGCAAATCAATCAATGTGATACACCATATTAAAAAATTGAAGAAGAAAAATCATATGATCATCTCAATAAATGCAGAAAAAGCTTTTGAAAAATTCAACACCCATTTATGATAAAAACTCTCCAGAAAGTGGGCATAGATGGAACCTACCTCAACATAATAAAGGCCATATATGAAAAACCGACAGCCAACATTGTTCTCAATGGTGAAAAACTGAAAGCATTACCTCTAAGATCAGGAACAAGACAAGGATGTCCACTCTCACCACTATTATTCAACATAGTTTTGGAAGTCCTAGCCACGGCAGTCAGAGAAGGAAAATAAATAAAAGGAATACAAATCAGAAAACAAGAAGTAACACTGTCACTGTTTGCAGATGACTTGATACTTTACATAGAGAATCCTAAAGATGCTACCAGAAAACTCCTAGAGCTAATCAATGAATTTGATAAAGTTTCAGGATACAAAATTAATGCCCAGAAATCTCTTGCATTCCTATACACTAATGATGAAAAATCTGAAAGAGCTATTAAGGAAACACTCCCATTTACCACTGCAACAAAAAGAATAAAATACCTAGGAATAAACCTACCTAGGGAGACAAAAGACATGTATGCAGAAAACTATAAGACACTGATGAAAGAAATTAAAGATGATACAGACAAATGGAGAGATATACCATGTTCTTGGATTGGAAGAATAAATATTGTGAAAATGACTATACTACCCAAAGCTATCTACAGATTTAATGTAATCCCTATCAAACTACCAATGGCATATTTTACAGAACTAGAAGAAAAAATCTTAAAATTTGTATGGAGACACAAAGGACCCCGAATAGCCAAAGCAGTCTTGAGGGAAAAAAAAACGGAAATGGAGGAGTCAGTCTCCCTGACTTCAGGCTATACTACAAAGCTACAGTAATCAAGACAATATGGTACTGGCACACAATCAGAAATATAGATCAATGGGACAGGAAAGAAAGCCCAGAGATAAACCCACGCACCTATGGTCAACTAATCTATGACAAAGAAGGCAAGGATATACAATGGAGAAAAGACAGTCACTTCAATAAGTGGTGCTGGGAAAACTGGACAGTTACATGTAAAAGAATGAAATTAGAGCACTCTCTAACACCATACACAAAAATAAACTCAAAATGGATTACAGACTGGACACTATAAGACACTTAGAGGAAAACATAGGAAGAACACTCTTTGACATAAATCACAGCAAGATCTTTTTTGATCCACCTCCTAGAGTAATGGAGATAAAAATAAAAATAAACAAATGGGACCTGATGACACTTAAAAGCTTTTGCACAACAAAGGAAACCATAAAAAGATGAAAAGGCAACGCTCAAAATGAGAGAAAATATTTGCAAATGAATCAATGGACAAAGGATTAATCTCCAAAATATATAAACAGCTCACGCAGCTCAATATTAAAAAAACAAACAACCCAATCCAAAAATGGGCAGAAAACCTAAACAGACATTTCTCCAAAGAAGAGATACAGATGGCCAAGTGACACATGACAACCTGCTCAGCATCACTAATTATTAGATAAATGCAAATCAAAACTACAATGAGGTATCACCTCACACCAGTTAGAATGGGTATCATCAGAAAATCTACAAACAACAAATGTCGGAGAGGGTGTGTAGAAAAGGGAACCCTCTTGCACTGTTGGTAGGTATGTAAATTGATACAGCCACTATAGAGAACAGTATGGAGGTTCCTTGAAAAACTAAAAATAGAATTACCATATGACCCATCAATCCCACTACTGGGCATATACCCAGAGAAAACCATAATGCAAAAAGACACATGTATCCCAATGTTCATTGCAGCACTATTCACAATGGCCAGGTCATGGAAGCAACCTAAGTGTCCATCAACAGATGAATGGATAAAGAAGATGTAGTATATATATATACAATGGAATATTACTCAGCCATAAAAGGGAATGAAATTGGGTCATTTGTAGAGACGTGAATGGACCTAGAGACTGTCATACAGAGTGAAGTAAATCAGAAAGAGAAAAACAAATATCATGTATTCACACATATATGTGGAACTTAGAAAAAGGGTACAGATGAACTGGTTTGCAGGGCAGAAATTGAGACACATGTAGAGAACAAACGTATGGACACCAAGGGTGGAAAGTGGCGGGGGGTGGGGGGTGGAGGTGTGATGAATTGGGGGATTGGGATTGACATGTATACACTGATGTGTATAAAATGGATGACTAATAAGAACCTGCTGTATAAAAAATTAGCAAAATAAAATTCAAAAATTCAAAAAAAAAAATCATTACTTTAAATTTAAATGGACTAAATGCTCCAATCAAAGACATAGAGTAGCTGAATGGATACAAAAACAAGACTGGTACATATGTTGCCTACAAGAGAGTGACTGCAGATCTAAAGACACACACAGACTGAAAGTGAGGGGATGGAAAAAGGTATTCCATGCAAATGGAAATCAAAGAAAGCTGGGGTAGCAGTACTGATATTAGACAAAATAGACTTTAAAACAAAGACTGCAAAATAAGACAAAGAAGGACATTACATAGTGATCAAGGGGTCAATCTAAGAGGAAGATACAACAATTTTATAACAATATATAAGAATATATTTACAATTGTAAATATATATGCACCCAACATAGCACCTAAATACATAAAGCAAATATTAACAGATATAAAGGGGTAAATTAATAGTAATACAATAATTATAAGGGTCTTTAACACCCCCACTTATATCAATGGACAGATCATCCAGACAAAAAATCAATAAGAAAATACTGAACTTAAATTACACATTAGACCAAAAGGTTTAGTATATACATATAATTTTTTCATGTTTATATATATATGTATGTTTGCACTGCATACAAAAGCAGCAGAATACACATTATTTTCAAGTGCACATGGAACACTCTCCAGGATAGATAAAATTCTAGGCAACAAAACAAGTTGCAATAAATTTAAGGAAATTGAAATTATATCTAGCAACTTTTCTGACTTTTATGCCATGAGACTAGAAAATAACTACAAAATAAAACTGGAGAAAACACAGACACATGGAAGATAAACTATATGCTAGTAAACAAACAATGGGTCACTGAATAAATTAAAGAAGAAATCAAAAAATAACTTGAGAAAAATAAAATTGAAAACACAATGATCCAAAATTTATGGGATGCAGAGAACATTTTATAATGATATAAGCCTACCTCAGGAAACAAGAGAAAAACAAATAAAAAACCTAATCTTACACCTAAAGGAACAAGAAAAAGAAAAATAAACAAAACCCAAAGTTAGTAGAAGGAAGAGACTCATAAAGATCAGAGCCAATATAAATGAAATAGAGACTAAAGTAACAATAAAGATCAATGAAACTTAGAGTTAATTCTTAGAAAAGATAAACAAAATTGATAAACTTTTAACCAGACTCATCAAGAAAAAAAGAGAGAACCTAAATCAATAAAATCAGAAGTGAAAATGGAGAAGTTACAACCAACACCACAGAAATACAAAAGATCATAAGACATTACTACAAACAGCAATATACCAATAAATTGGAAAACCCAGAAGAAATGGATAAATACCTAGAATATACAATCTCCCTGGACTAAACCAGGAATAATTAGAAAATATGAGCAGACAAATTACTGGTAATGAAACTTAAACAGTAATTTAAAACTCCCAACAAACAAAAGTCCAGGACCAGATGGTTTCAAGGGTGAATTCCACCACACATTTAGAGAAATGTTAACATCTATCCTTCTCAAATTAGTCTAAAACATTGCAAAAAAAGGAATGCTTCCAAACTCATTTGGTCGTCATCACCCTCATCTCAAAACCAACCAAAGATATCATAAAAAAGAAAATTTAAGCCAATAAAACTAAAGAAATAGGTGCAAAATTCTCACCAAAATATTAGAAAACCAAATTCAACAATATATTGAAAGTATCATACAACATGATTAGCTAGAATTTATCCCAGGGATACAAGGATGGTTCAATATCTGAAAATCAATCAATGTGATATACCACATTAACAAATTGAAGAATAAAGATCATATAATCATCTCAACAGATGGAGAAAAGGCTTTTTATAAAATGCAACATTCATTTATGATAAAAACTCTTCACAAAATGGGTATAGCAGGAACATATATCAACATAATTGAGGCCATATAGGACAAAAGCAGAGCTAACATCATACTTAACGGTGAAAAGCTAAAAACATTTTCTCTAAAAACAAGAACAAGACAAGGATGGCCACTCTCACCACTTGTATTCAACATAGTATTGGAAGTACTAGGCACAGCAATCAGACAAGATAAAAAGACCCCAGATTGCAAAGGAAGAAGTAAAATTTTCACTGTTTGCAGATGACATAATACTATGCATAGAAAATCCCAAAGACACCACCCAAAAACTACTAGAGCTCATCAATTAATTCAGTAAAGTTGCAGGATATAAAATTAATATACAGAAATCTATTGCATATCTATAAACTAATAATGAAAGAGAAATTAAGTAAACAATACTATTTACAATCACATCAAAAGAATAAAATACCTAGGAATAAATCTAGCTAAGGAAGTAAAAGGCCTGTACTCAAAAAACTATAAGACATTGATGAAAGAAAATGATGATGACACAAACGGAAAGATAAACTGTGTTTATGGATTGGAAGAATTAATACTGTTAAATTGACTATACTACCCAAGGCATTCAGTGCAATCCCTATCAAAATACCAAGGGCAAAAAAAAAAAAAAAAAAATACCAAGGGCATTTTTCACAAAACTAAAACAAATCATTTAAAATTTTCTATAAAAGCACAAAAGGCCTTGAATAGCTAAAGTAATCTTGAGAAAGAAGAACAGAGTTGGAGGTGTTACACTCCCTGACCTCAAACTATACTAGAAAGCTATAGTAATCAAAACAGTATGGTACTGGAACAACAACAACAAAAAGACACAAAAATGTATGGAACAGGACAGAGAGCCCAGAAATTAACCCATACGCTTATGGTCAATTAATCTACAACAAAGGAAGCAAGAATTTACAATGAGGAAAAAATGCACTCTCAATAAGTCATTTGTTACAGGTAAAATAATGAAATTAGAACATTTTCTCACGCTGCATACAAAAATAAACTCAAAATTGATTAAAGACCTAAATTTAAGGCCAGAAACCATAAAACTTCTCTAAGATAAGATAGGCAGAATTCTCCTTGGCATAAGTCATAGCATTGTTGCTTTTTTTTTTTTTTTTAATCTTTCTCCTAATGCAAAGGAAATAAAAGCAAAGGTAAATAAATGGGACCTACTAAAACTTAAAAACTTTTTATAGCAAAGGAAACAGTTGACAAAATAAACGGACAACTACTACATGGGAGAAAATATTTTCAAATGATATGACAGATAAGGGGTTAATATCAAAAATATATAAACAATTCAATATCCCCAAAACAAACAACCCAATTAAAGAATGGACAGAAGACCTGAATAGACATTTTTCCAAAGAAGACATACAGATGGTCAATAGACATATGTAAAGATGCTCAACATCACTAATCATCAGAGAAATGCAAGTCAAAATCACAATATCACCTCATACTTGTCAGAATGGCTACCATCAAAAAGACCACAAATAACAAAATGCAAATAAAAGGGATTCCTTGTATACTGTTGGTGGGAATGTAATTGGTACAGCCACTGTGCAAAACAATTTGAAGTTTCCTTAATAATCTAAAAATAGAACTACCATATAATCTAGTAATTCCATTCCTTGGTATATAACTGAAGAAAATGAAAACATTAATTTGAAAAGATTCATGCACTCTAATGTTCGTAGCAGCATTATTGATAATAATCAAGATTTGGAAGCAACCTGAGTGTCCATCAACAGATGATTGGGTAAAGAAGATGTCATACACACACACACAATAGAATACTACTCAGCCATATAAAAGAATGAAATTTTGCCATTTGCAACAACGCAGTTCAACCTGAAGTGTATATTATGTTTAGTCAAGTAAGCTAGACAGAGAAAGACAAATACTGTATGTTATCACTACTTGTGGAAAATAAAACAAATGAGTGAATATAACAAAACAGAAACAGACTCACCCATATAGGGAACAAACTATTGTTTACCGGTGTGAAGAAGGTAGCCGGTAGGGGTAAGATAGGGGTAGAGGATTAAGAGATACAAACTACTATGTACAAATAAATAAGCTACAAGGATATATTTTATAACATAGGGTGTATAGCCAATATTTTATAACTTTAATTGGATTATAGTCTATAAAATGTTTAATTACTATATTGTACACCTAAACCTAACATATTTTAAATCAACTATACCTCAATAAAAGTGAAAAACAAAGAGCTTAAGTGACCTGCTCAAAGTCAAATTCTGTTAAGACAAATAATTAAAAACAAAGTTATGCCTTTATGTTACAAGCATTACTCAGCACTTACCATGTGCCAGGCTTTGTTATAACTGCTCTATAAATAGCAGTCATTGCAGTATCTATTATTGTTATTCCTTATTCACAGGTGAGAAAACACAAATCTGTATTTGCTAGGATGTTAAAGCCTCCAGTTCACATTATTCTGTCATAATTTCTATGCTGAGGCCTTATGCTGAAGATCAAGGATAGATTAAGAATATGGGATGGTGAGTGGCATAGTAGACAGTGTTAAGGACCTGGGATTTGGAGGTGACTAAGATCTGCCCAGACACAGATTCTGTGTTCCTGAGCAAACTGCTCACCCTCTTCAAGCCTCACTTTACTCATCTGTGAATTATGGATAATCACCACAAATATGCTTAGCATTTTTGTGAGGATTCAATGAAATAATGTACATAAAGCACTTTGAACAGGGTCAGACATATGTATGACTCAAAGATGTGGGTTCTCATTCTGCTTTTCATTGGGGGAAGAAATTAAAAGACAGAGAAATAGTTTAGATAAAACAACAATCATTCCTCCTTGTGAGTGCACAGAGATTTATATACACGACATGAACTCTGACATAATTGTTTCTCATTTTAAAGCATATTAAGAGGAACTATGTGGTAATAAACTATCTAAGGTTTTCTTATCCATTCAGTTAGTGACTACCCAAAGAATCACTTCCCTATTCAAGCAGTCCACTGAATAAAGGCCTCTGCAACTTATATAACCAGTTAAAAGTCCTTGTCTGGTGTGCCATTGTGAGACAACAAATTTTCTATACAATTTCACTACAGTTTAGTTAAAGATTTTTTTCCTGGGATTCTGAACTGTGTGTATCCTCTGATTCCCACCACAATACAACATCCCGAGAGAAACCATCATCCTCAACATACTCCAGCATAATCCATCCTTCACACATACTCTAGGGAGAATCTGGCACATACTTCTATCCCTATAATATACTTGGTAGTGGCAGGATTGAAGTACCTGAGAGTGTGGAGACAAGAATAGGTCATGTTTCAATGATAATGTTATTGTGTCAGCTGGAGTAGGGTTATAGCAAGCAGAAAGGGCAGAACAGATTACCTGGCACGTTGCCAGTAACAGCACTTAGCTGATGCCTCCTGATGAACCAGAAGAGCAGGTAGCACTGTTTGGTGACAGTCATCAAAGAGCTGACATTTATGAGCAAAGCCTGAGTGACTGAGTTGAGATCATTGATGGGCTTTGCAAATAACAGCCAAATTCAGTGATAAGAGAATTTCTTACATGCTTGTAAGCAATGCAGATGACTGCCGCCTATCAGTGTATACAGTCACAATTCCACCACTGCAAAGACATACATACTCAAAAAGAGTCACCATAAGCAGCCTAAACTCCAACTAGGAGGAGCAGATTTTATGCTGGTTTATGGGAGGCAGCATGATCTAATGGGAAAAAAAAAAAAAAAAAATCCATGATCCAGAAATTTCAGAGTCTTCTGGTCCCAATGCTATGCCTGAGCAGCTGAGCAACCTGTGGTAGGTAACTAACTTCCTGAGCCACAGTTTGCATTGCTTTCAAAATACCACGTATACATCTCTATCTTTGTGCCTACCCCACTGCATTATAATTCTCTATTTATACATCCTTTTTATCCCACTGGACAGGGTGAGGATTATGTCTAATTCTTGGTAACAGTTCAGGGCCTTTCAAGGTCTGGGCATACACACAGACACACCACAACCCTTAATCTTGTTAAATAAATGGTGAGGGAATGTATTTTCTATTTGTGACCTATAGTTTCTATCAATTACTCTGTAATACACACACACATACACACACACACACACACACACACACACACACACGGGGATTGAGAGAGAGAGAGAAAGAAAGAACACTGTCCCTGTAATAGATGAGCACCTAGTAGACCTTGTTTACTTTCTTCATTCGTATGATCGCAGACTTTAATAATTTCCTTTTATTACTGGGTTAGTACTTGATTTTCTCAAATTGAGAGAATTATCATCCCTCCTCTATGTGTTCAAGGCCTCCAGGGGTCCCTGAATGGACCAGAACATAATGTCTTTGATCCATACATGTTGAAATGCTTGGTCAGACCTTCCCATACTTTCCCCTGCCCCACCTAATAAAGGTAACACTCCATGTTGTTTGCATAGAAAATTTAAAATTTTCAAGTATTTTGGTGTACATGATTTTGTCTGATGTCTAAAATGTATCTATGAAGATTCAACTGAATTAGAAATCAGGTTCTTTGTATCATATCCTCAAGAAATAAAATAAAATTTCTTAGGGTGGGAAATGAAAATAGTGTAACCATTGAACTTAGACATGTATGTGTAGGCACCTCAGAACCATCATTTAATATCTCTGTCTCTGGGCATATTACTTTTTTTTTTTCTGTGGGCCTCAGTTTCCTCACATACAAAGTGTAGGCATTTATGCTTACCTCACAAGATCAAATTAGGGAATAAATGGGGGCCAGGTGAATTTGAGAGACCTTTAGCCATTGGGACACCAGAGTAAATGTGTGACTGTGAAGGAGCCCAGCAACATGTGGGTAGTCAGGGACCGATACAAGCATATCCATCTCCAGGCCCTTTCTCTGATAAAGACATCGCTGTACTAACTCCTTTTTTAAATAAATTTAAAATCTATAGAGTGCATATAATCTTAGACATATTATCAGTCAACATCTTTTACATGAATTATACTTTCGATCATTACTTCAGTGGGTAGGCACCAATTTGCTTTACTACTGAGCCTTATTTGGACTTGGATAATTCTTGTTGACAATATTGCAAGTGAGTGATGATCTACAGTGTAATTAAAGTGGTGACAATTAAGGGTGACAGCAGAGGGCTCACTAAGTCTTGAAATACTTTCATTTTTCCCGTGTTTATCTTTTCTTTTGTCTTTGCAATTCAGAGCATTCAAATAACACATGGTCATGATTTGACAATTATTCACCTTTGTCAGATCCAAAGTTCTACTAATGAGGTAAAATACAATGCCTTAGGGAAGTGATTGATGCACTTGGTTGTTGGCCTTGATTTAATTCATCAGATAAAGTCTTCATCTTCTACCTTCTTATACCAATTCTTTGTGGTTGAAGGATTGGCTTTGTGCTGCTTTCCGTTTACAGCAGAAAATATCCCTATTGCTTTCATTTTATAGAATCCTGCTACACAAAACTCAATGTAAAAAAGAGCCAAATTGAAGAAAGGTGTGGGGCAGAGTATGATTACTTACATTACAAATGAGTTTTCCCATTACAAAAAAATCCACAACGGATGCATTCTAATAAATTCTGAGTTCCCTAATAAGTTATATGCTTTCAGTTTGTTTTGTTTTGTTTTAGTTTTCAGTTTTCCTAAGATAGATTTTAAGCAAATCTCAGGAGAGGTTTTTTCAACTGCCCCAAAAGACATCCAGCTATCAAGATCACTTCATAAAAAATTGTAACTAACTCTCGCATTCCTTTTTGTCTTTGCATGCTCTGTTACCATTAAATTCTCATCCTCTCCAACCCCAGCACTCCCTTTACTTTCTGTTCTCAACCTCAAGAAATACTTCTCATCCTTTAGTACACAATTCAAATATCATCACTGCTGTGATTCCTTCTTAACTTTAGCATGCAGATTTAGCACCCCTTACCCTGAGTTTCCACAGCTCTTATGTCAGAGGCCTAATGCAAACTTATCATTTTGTAATATACATTATTATTGTAGTATACATTATTTTCTCCCATGAGATGGTGAACTCCTAGAGGGAAGGGGTCATGTCAGGAGCAGTATGTAGGAATAACACTCTCTCCCTGCCCAATGACTTGTATAATATTTCATACATACTTTACACTTGACAAAATTTTATCAAGGTAATTTCAAGATGTGTCCCAGAACTAGAGAAGAACATGTAGATCTCATCTGATATTTGGATATTTCTCTACTTTTCTCATGAAATTTGGTGGAGAAACAATTTATTGTTAGAAAACTTGAATTCCTTTCATAGTTCTTACTTACCTCTGTGTACTCCTGAACAAATCTGTTAACATTTCTGGACCTCAGATGTCTCATCTGAACATAGGGAATAGATCATTTATTTGCCTTCTCAAATAAGATTATAAAATCTTATTTAATAATAAGACTTACCCTCTTTATCCTCAAATAAGAGTAAAAAACAAAATACATAAAATGCATTTTGGAAAGTAAAATCTTATAATTACTGGGTAAGATTTGCTGAAAAACCTGAGTCTGCACTGGAAGAACCAGATGTTAATGCAGGGAAAGTAAGCGGACACTAATCATGCTCTATCACTGAGGAACAGCCTTTATATATCAAACCACAAACACATAGAAAGATCAATATTTAAAACAGTTATAGGGTTTTTTTTAAAACTCCATTTAAATCTTAAAGTGTACCTGTGAGATTTTACTTTTGTTTTGTTTTTTGAGCAAGGGGAAGGGATGGTAGGCAGTGGAACAAAGAGAGAAAGCTAAGAATGGGCCCAAGTTACATGAAATTCATTGGATAATTGGTTCAACTTTTATTTAGCTTAACCTGTGTAAAAATTTATGTGTAGTAGAAAAACAGCTTAAATGGGGGTCATGAAGTCTTCATTCTAAATGTGACTCTGATACTACTGTGTACATGAATTTGGCAAGTCCCTTCAACTCCTGGGACCTCAGTTTCACCATCTTTCAAATACAGTGGGGACTTTGGTTTATCCTGTTTTCTCAGCACTTATAGAATTCTTAGATAATATTAGGTGTAATGTTTCATATATAAAACAAAATAAATACATTTTTATTTATATAGGATATAATACATAATGTTCAATTATGTTAATTTAAATATTAAAAAGGCATGAATGTATAAAACAGATAGTTAGTTCAGATGGTTTATATCTCTTCTAAATATAACCTTCAGGATGTAGAGAATGAAATACCAACAGCCTTATTTTCTTCTTAATAGTGGCTAGTAGAACTCTTTCCTCTTCCTCTCCAGGGTGTTAAAAATAATGTAAAAGAGTTAGATAAAATCTCACAGAACTCTATAAATTATTACCTCCATGACACAAGTTATTACTTCCAGGCACAAGTTTTTGCCCTGGGCTTCAGTTTTTCCATCTATAAAATGAGAACAACTAGTCAGATTGTGATGAGGATTGAATATATGCATGAAAACCGCATAGCTAATACCTGCTACAGAGTGGTGTTTCATAAATATTCACTTCCTTCTTGTTTCCCCTCTATAGTAACTAGTACAGGACCTATGCATAGTGTGTACTGAATAACTTGCTGATCAATTACTTGGGTTTTGAAATTTCTCACACACAGTTTATTTATTTACCTATACATTTTAAATCTTGTGAGAATTTGTGCTCCAATAAAGTTGCAAATCCTTTCAAAATTCCCTACTCACAAAACTATATCTTAGTAAAACATAGATAGAAAAAAACCTTAATTTCTTAGTAAGCATGGAAAATCTCCAAGATTTTTTTTTTTAACATCTTTATTGAAGTATAATTGCCTTACAATGGTGTGTTAGCTTCTGCTTTATAACAAAGTGAATCAGTTATACATATACAATATGTTCCCATTTCTCTTCCCTCTTGCATCTCCCTCCCTCCCACCCTCCCCGTCCCACACCTCTAGGTGGTCACAAAGCACCGAGCTGATCTCCCTGTGCTATGTGGCTGCTTCCCACTAGTTATCTATTTTACATTTGGTAGTGTATATATGTCCATGACACTCTCTTACCCTGTCACATCTCACACCACCCCCTCCCCATATCCTCAAGTCCATTCTCTAGTAGGTCTGTGTCTTTATTCCCATCTTGCCACTAGGTTCTTCATGGCCTTTTTTTTTTTTTTCCCCTTAGATTCCATATATATGTGTTAGCAAACTGTATTTGTTTTTCTCTTTCTGACTTACTTCACTCTGTATGACAGACTCTAACTCCATCCACCTCATTACAAATACCTCCATTTCATTTCTTTTTATGGCTGAGTAATATTCCATTGTATATATGTGCCACATCTTCTTTATCCATTCATCTGTCGATGGACATTTAGGTTGCTTCCATGTCCTGGCTATTGTAAATAGAGCTGCAATGAACATTTTGGTACATGACTCTTTTTGACCTATGGTTTTCTCAGGGTATATGCCCAGTAGTGGGATTGCTGGGTCGTATGGTAGTTCTATTTGTAGTTTTTTAAGGAACCTCCATACTGTTCTCCATAGTGGCTGTATCAATTTACATTCCCACCAACAGTGCAAGAGTGTTCCCTTTCCTCCACACCCTCTCCAGCATTTATTGTTTCTAGATTTTTTGATGATGGCCATTCTGACCGGAGTGAGATGATATCTCATTGTAGTTTTGATTTGCATTTCTCTAATGATTAATGATGTTGAGCATTCTTTCATGTGTCTGTAGGCCATCTGTATATCTTCTTTGGAGAAATGTCTATTTAGGTCTTCAGCCCATTTTTGGATTGGGTTGTTCGTTTTTTTGTTATTGAGCTGCATGAGCTGCTTGTAAATCTTGGAGATTAATCCTTTGTCAGTTGCTTCATTTGCAAATATTTTCTCCCATTCTGATGGTTGTCTTTTGGTCTTATTTATGGTTTCCTTTGCTGTGCAAAAGCTTTTAAGTTTCATTAGGTCCCATTTGTTTATTTGTGTTCTTATTTCCATTTCTCTAGGAGCTGGGTCAAAAAGAATCTTGCTGTGATGTATGTCATAGAGTGTTCTGCCTATGTTTTCCTCTAAGAGTTTGATAGTGTCTGCCCTTACACTTAGGTCTTTAATCCATTTTGAGTTTATTTTTGTGCATGGTGTCAGGGAGTGTTCTAATTTCATACTTTTACATGTACCTGTCCAATTTTCCCAGCACCACTTATTGAAGAGGCTGTCTTTTCTCCACTGTATATGCTTGCCTCCTTTATCAAAAATAAGGTGACCATATGTGTGTGGGTTTATCTCTGGGCTTTCTATCCTGTTCCATTGATCTATATTTCTGTTTTTGTGCCAGTACCAAACTGTCTTGATTACTGAAGCTTTGTAATATAGTCTGAAGTCAGGGAGCCTGATTCCCCCAGCTCCATTTTTCGTTCTCAAGATTGCTTTGGCTCTTCGGGGTCTTTTGTGTTTCCATACAAATTGTGAAATTTTTTGTTCTAGTTCTGTGAAAAATGCCAGTGGTAGTTTGATAGGGATTGCATTGAATCTGTAGATTGCTTTGGGTAGTAGAGTCATTTTCACAATGTTGATTCTTCCAATCCAGGAACATGGTATAGCTCTCCATCTATTTGTATCATCTTTAATTTCTTTCATCAGTGTCTTATAATTTTCTGCATACAGGTCTTTTGTCTCCTTAGGGTAGGTTTATTCCTAGATATTTTATTCTTTCTGTTGCAATGGTAAATGGGAGTGTTTTCTTAATTTCACTTTCAGATTTTTCGTCATTAGTGTATAGAAATGCAAGAGATTTCTGTGCATTAATTTTGTATCCTGCTACTTTACCAGATTCATTGATTAGCTCTAGGAGTTTTCTGGTAGCATCTTTAGGATTCTCTATGTATAGTATCATGTCATCTGCAAATAGTGACAGCTTTACTTCTTCTTTTCCGATTTGGATTCCTTTTATTTCTTTGTCTTCTCTGATTGCTGTGGCTAACACTTCCAAAACTATGTTGAATAATAGTGGTGAGAGTGGGCAACCTTGTCTTGTTCCTGATCTTAGTGGAAATGGTTTCAGTTTTTCACCATTGAGGACAATGTTGGCTGTGGGTTTGTCATATATGGCCTTTATTATGTTGAGGAAAGTTCCCTCTATGCCTACTTTCTGCAGGGCTTTTATCATAAATGGGTGTTGAATTTTGTCGAAAGCTTTCTCTGCGTCTATTGAGATGATCATATGGTTTTTCTCTTTCAATTTGTTAATATGATGTATCACATTGATTGATTTGCGTATATTGAAGAATCCTTGCATTCCTGGAATAAACCCCACTTGATCATGGTGTATGATCCTTTTAATGTGCTGTTGGATTCTGTTTGCTAGTATTTTGTTGAGGATTTTTGCATCTATGTTCATCAGTGATATTGGCCTGTAGTTTTCTTTCTTTGTGACATCTTTGTCTGGTTTTGGTATCAGGGTGATGGTGGCCTCGTAGAATGAGTTTGGGAGTGTTCCTCCCTCTGCAATATTTTGGAAGAGTTTGAGAAGGATAGGTGTTAACTCTTCTCTAAATGTTTGATAGAATTCACCTGTGAAGCCATCTGGTCCTGGGCTTTTGTTTGTTGGAAGGTTTTTAATCACAGTTTCAATTTCAGTGCTTGTGATTGGTCTGTTCATATTTTCTATTTCTTCCTGGTTCAGTCTCGGCAGTTTGTGCATTTCTAAGAATCTGTCCATTTCTTGCAGGTTGTCCATTTTATTGGCATAGAGTTGCTTGTAGTAATCTCTCATGATCTTTTGTATTTCTGCAGTGTCAGTGGTTACTTCTCCTTTTTCATTTCTAATTCTATTGATCTGAGTCTTCTCCCTTTTTCTCTTGATGAGTCTGGCTAATGGTTTATCAATTTTGTTTATCTTCTCAAAGAACCAGCTTTTAGTTTCATTGATTTTTGCTATTGTTTCCTTCATTTCTTTTTCATTTATTTCTGACCTGATCTTTATAATTTCTTTCCTTCTGCTGGCTTTGGGGTTTTTTTGTTCTTCTTTCTCTAATTGCTTTAGGTGCAAGGTTAGGTTGTTTATTCGAGATGTTTCCTGTTTCTTGAGGTAGGCTTGTATTGCTATAAACTTCCCTCTTAGCACTGCTGTTGCTGCGTCCCATAGGTTTTGGGACGTCGTATCTCCATTGTCATTTGTTTCTAGGTATTTTTTGATTTCCCCTTTGATTTCTTCAGTGATCACTTCGTTATTATGTAATGTATTGTGTAGCCTCCATGTGTTTGTATTTTTTACAGATCTTTTCCTGTAATTGATATCTAGTCTCATAGCGTTGTGGTCTGAAAAGATACTTGATACGATTTCAATTTTCTTAAATTTACCAAGGCTTGATTTGTGAGCCAAGATATGATCTATCCTGGAGAATGTTCCATGAGCACTTGAGAAAAATGTGTATTCTGTTGTTTTTGGGTGGAATGTCCTATAAATATCAATTAAGTCCATCTTGTTTAATGTATCATTTAAAGCTTGTGTTTCCTTATTTATTTTCATTTTGGATGATCTGTCCATTGGTGAGAGTGGGGTGTTAAAGTCCCCTACTATGATTGTGTTGCTGTCGATTTCCCCTTTTATGGCTGTTAGTATTTGCCTTATGTATTGCGGTGCTCCTATGTTGGGTGCATAAATATTTACAATTGTTATACCTTCCTCTTGGATCGATCCCTTGATCATTATATAGTGTCCTTCTTTGTCTCTTGTAATAGTCTTTATTTTAAAGTCCATTTTGTCTGATATGAGAATTGCTACTCCAGCTTTCTTTTGATTTCCATTTGCATGGAATATCTTTTTCCATCCCCTCACTTTCAGTCTGTATGTGTCTCTAGGTCTGAAGTGGGTCTCTTGTAGACAGCATATATATGGGTCTTGTTTTTGTATCCATTCAGCCAGCCTGTGTCTTTTGGTGGGAGCATTTAATCCATTTACATTCAAGGTAATTATCGATATGTATGTTCCTATGACCATTTTCTTAAATGTTTTGGGTTTGTTATTGTAGGTGTTTTCCTTCTCTTGTGTTTCTTGCCTAGAGAAGTTCCTTTAGCATTTGTTGTAAAGCTGGTTTGGTGGTGCTGAACTCTCTCAGCTTTTGCTTGTCTGTAAAGGTTTTAATTTCTCCATCAAATCTGAATGCGATCCTTGCTGGGTAGTGTAATATTGGTTGTAGGTTTTTCTCCTTCATCCCTTTAAGTATATCCTGCCACTCCCTTCTGGCTTGCAGAGTTTCTGCTGAAAGATCAGATGTTAACCTTATGGGGATTCCCTTGTGTGTTATTTGTTTTTTTTTTCCCTTGCTGCCTTTAATATGTTTTCCTTATATTTAATTTTTGACAGTTTGATTAATATGTGTCTTGGTGTGTTTCTCCTTGGGTTTATCCTGTATGGGACTCTCTGTGCTTCCAGGACTTGATTAACTATTTCCTTTCCCATATTAGGGAAGTTTTCAACTATAATCTCTTCAAATATTTTCTCAGTCCCTTTCTTTTTCTCTTCTTCTTCTGGGACCCCTATAATTCGAATGTTGGTGCATTTAATGTTGTCCCAGAGGTCTCTGAGACTGTCCTCGGTTCTTTTCATTCTTTTTTCTTTATCCTGCTCGGTAGTAGTTATTTCCACCATTTTATCTTCCAGGTCACTTATCCTTTCTTCTGCCTCAGTTATTCTGCTATTGATCCCATCTAGAGTATTTTTAATTTCATTTATTGTGTTTTTCATCATTGCTTGGTTCCTCTTTAGTTCTTCTACGTCCTTGTTAAATGTTTCTTGCATTTTGTGTATTCTATTTCCAAGATTTTGGATCATCCTTACTATCATTATTCTGAATTCTTTTTCAGGTAGACTACGTATTTCCTCTTCATTTGTTAAGTCTGGTGTGTTCTGACCCTGCTCCTTCATCTGCTGTGTGTTTTTCTGTCTTCTCATTTTGCTTATCTTACTGTGTTTGGGGTCTCCTTTTTACAGGCTGCAGGTTTGTAGTTCCCGTTGTTTTTCGTATCTGTCCCCAGTGGCTAAGGTTGCTTCAGTGGGTTGTGTAGGCCTCCTGGTGGAGGGAACTAGTGCCTGAGCTCTGGTGGATGAGGTTGGATCTTGTCTTTCTGCTGGGCACGTCCACGTCTGGTGGTGTATTTTGGGGTGTCTGTGGCCTTATTATGATTTTAGGCAGCCTCTCTGCTAATGGATGGGGCTGTGTTCCTGTCTTGCTACTTGTTTGGCATAGGGTGTCCAGCACTGTAGCTTGCTGGTCGTTGAGTGAAGCTGCGTCTCGATGTTGAGATGGAGATCTCTGAGAGATTTTTGCCGTTTGGTATTACGTGGAGCTGGGAGGTCTCTTGTGGACCAGTGTCCTGAAGTTGGCTCTCCCACCTCAGAGGCACGGCCCTGATGCCTGGCTGGAGCACCAAGAGCCTTTCGTCCACACGGCTCAGAGTAAAAGGGAGAAAAAATAGAAAGAAAGAAAGAAAGAGGCTATAATGTAGTGAAATAAAATAAAGCTATTGTAAAGCAAAGCTATACAGACAAAATCTCACCCAGAAGCATATACATATACACTCACAAATAAAAGGAAAAGGGGAAAAATTAATATATCCTGCTCCCAAAGTCCACCTCCTGAATTTGGGATGATTCGTTGTCTATTCAGGTATTCACCAGATGCAGGCACATCAAGTTGTTTGTGGAGTTTTAATCCGCTGCTTCTGAGGCTGCTGGGAGAGATTTCCCCTTATCTTGCCTGTTCGCACAGCTCCTGGGGTTCAGCTTTGGATTTGGACCCGCCTCTGCGTGTAGGTCGCCCTCCTGAGGGCGTCTATTCCCCGCCCAGACAGGACGGGGTTAAAGGAGCAGCTGCTTCGCGGGCTCTGGCTCACTCAGGCCGCGGGGAGGGAGGTGTACAGAGGAGGCGGGGTGAGCATGCGGCGGCCGAGGCCGGCGTGACGTTGCACCAGCCTGAGGCGGGCAGAGCGTTCTCCCGGGGAAGTTGTCCCCGGATCACGGGACCCTGGCAGTGGCGGGCTGCACAGGCACCGGGGAGGGGCGGTGTGGAGAGTGACCTGTGCTCACACACAGGCTTTTTGGAGGTGGCAGCAGCAGCCCCAGCGTCTCACGCCCGTCTCTGGGGTCCGTGCTGATCGCCGTGGCTCGCGCCTTTCTCTGGAGTTCGTTTAGGCGGCACTCTGAATCCCCTCTCCTTGAGTGCAGCGAAACAAAGAGGCAAGAAAAAGTCTCTTCCCTCTTCGGCAGCTGCAGACTTTTTCCCGGACTCCCTACCAGCCAGCTGTGGTGCGCTAACCCCTTCAGGCTGTGTTCACGCCGCCAGCCCCAGTCCTCTCCCTGCGATCCGACCGAAGCCCAAGCCTCAGCTCCCAGGCCCGCCCGCCCCGGCGGGGGAGCAGACAAGCCTCTCGGGTTGCTGAGTGCTGCTCGGCGCCGATCCTCTGTGCGGGAATCTCTCCGTTTTTCCCTCTGCGCCCCTGTTGCTGTGGAATCCGCGCTGGTAGCTGCAGCTCGCGCCCGTCTCTGAAGTTCGTTTAGGCGGCACTCTGAATCCCCTCTCCTCGCGCACCAGGAAACAAAGAGGGAAGAAAAAGTCTCTTGCCTCTTCGGCAGCTGCAGACTTTTTCCCCGGACTCCCTCCCGGCTAGCTGTGGTGCACTAACCCCTTCAGGCTGTGTTCACGCCGCCAACCCCAATCCGACCGAAGCCCGAGCCTCAGCTCCCAGCCCCGCCCGCCCCGGCGGGTGAGCAGTCAAGCCTCTCGGGCTGGAGAGTGCTGGTCGGCACTGCTCCTCCGTGCTGGAACCTCTCCGCTTTGCCCTCCGCACCCCTGTGGCTGCGCTCTCCTCCGTGGCTCCGAAGCTTCCCCCCTCTGCCACCCGCAGTCTCTGCCCGCGAAGGGGCTTCCTAGTGCCTGGAAATCTTTCCTCCTTCACAGCTCCCTCCCACTGGTGCAGGTGCCGTCCCTATTCTTTTGTCTCTGTTATTTCTTTTTTCTTTTGCCCTACCCAAGTACGGGGGGAGTTTCTTGCCTTTTTGGAGGTCGGACGTTTTCTGCCAGCGTTCAGTGGGTGTTCTGTAGGAGCAGTTCCACGTGTAGATGTATTTCTACTGTATCTGTGGGAAGGAAGGTGATCTCCGCGTCTTACTCTTCCGCCATCTTCTCTCCCGGCGATCTCTCCAAGATTTTGTTCATTTAAAACATATGGTCCCAGTAAATTGAGTTTCTCATTCATGTTAAGGCTGACATGGAACTAACTTCGGATTTGAAATAGATAAATCTTCTTTAGATTCTTCAGAAAAGCAGCCTTCTTGAAATCCCTTCATATAACCCACTTCAATTAGCATGTACAGTCCTTTTGCATAAGCACTCAAATTGTGGGAAGGAAAGTAAATTGTACCTGTATTGATACAGATCTTCAGCAATACAAAAAGTGGCTTTATAATTTTAAAAATATTTTATCAACAGTTCATTTGAAAGGAAACATTTTAACCTTCAAAAGAATGTTATATTGAGAATCAACACTTGAACATTTATATACTGGTAACATCAAATGCATCATAGGGGCAAAGCCAAAGGATAAGATATGATTCCATCACTCTGATTCCAAACATATAGCCATCAGGACAGCATTTTCCAGGCCTGGAACTGTACTATGAATTATCTCTGAAGTTATAGCCAAGTATGTTATTTATAAAATCAGTACAACTGAACTATTTACACTCTGTCATTCTTTTTTTTTTTTTTTTTACATCTTTATTGGAGTATAGTTGCTTTTCAATGGTGTGTTAGTTTCTGCTTTATAACAAAGTGAACCAGTTATACATATACATATGTTCCCATATCTCTTCCCTCTTGCATCTCCCTCCCTCCCGCCCTCCCTATCCCACACCTCTAGGTGGTCACAAAGCACAGAGCTGATCTCCCTGTGCTATGCAGTTGCTTCCCACTAGCTATCTATTCTATGTTCGGTAGTGTATATATGTCCATTGCCACTCTCTCTCTTTGTCACAGCTTACCCTTCCCCCTCCCCATATCCTCAAGTCCATTCTCTAGTAGGTCTGTGTCTTTATTCCCATCTTGCCACTAGGTTCTTCATGACCTTTTTTTTTTTTCCCTTAGATTCCATATATATGTGTTAGCATACTGAATTTGTTTTTCTCTTTCTGACTTACTTCACTCTGTATGACAGACTCTAACTCCATCCACTTCACTAAAAATAACTCCATTTCGTTTCGTTTTATGGCTGAGTAATATTCCATTGTATATATGTGTCACATCTTCTTTATCCATTCACCCAATGACGGACACTTAGGTGGCTTCCATGTCCTGGCTATTGTAAATAGAGCTGCAATGAACATTTTGGTACATGACTCTTTTTGAATTATGGTTTTCTCAGGGTATATGTCCAGTAGTGGGATTGCTGGGTCCTATCGTAGTCTATTTTTAGGTTTTTAAGGAACCTCCATACTGTTCTCCATAGTGGCTGTATCAATGTACATTCCCACCAACAGTGCAAGAGTGTTCCCTTTTCTCCACACCCTCTCCAGCATTTATTGTTTCTAGATTTTTTGATGATGGCCATTCTGATCGGTGTGAGATGACATCTCATTGTAGTTTTGATTTGCATTTCTCTAATGATTAATGATGTTGAGCATTCTTTCATGTGTTTGTTGGCAATCTATATATCTTCTTTGGAGAAATGTCTATTTATGTCTTCTGCCCATTTTTGGACTGGGTTGTTTGTTTTTTTGTTATTGAGCTCCATGAGCTGCTTGTAAATCTTGGAGATGAATCCTTTGTCAGTTGTTTCATTTGCAAATATTTTCTCCCATTCTGAGGGTTGTCTTTTGGTCTTGTTTATGGTTTCCTTTGCTGTGCAAAAGCTTTGAAGTTTCATTAGGTCCCATTTGTTTACTTTTGTTTTTATTTCCATTTCTCTAGGAGGTGGGTCAAAAAGGATCTTGCTGTGATTTATGTCATAGAGTGTTCTGCCTATGTTTTCCTCTAAGACTTTGACAGAGTCTGGCCTTACATTTAGGTCTTTAATCCATTTTTAGTTTATTTTTGTGTATGATGTTAGGGATTGTTCTAATTTCATACTTTTACATGTTCATGTCCAATTTTCCCAGAACCACTTATTGAAGAGGCTGTCTTTTCGCCACTGCATATGCTTGCCTTCTTTATCAAAAATAAGGTGACCATATGTGCGTGGGGTTATCTCTGGGCTTTCTATCCTGTTCCATTGATCTATGTTTCTGTTTTTGTGCCAGTACCAAACTGTCTTGATTACTGTAGCTTTGTAGTATAGGCTGAAGTCAGGGAGCCTGATTCCTCCAGCTCCTTTTTTCGTTCTCAAGATTGCTTTAGCTATTCGGGGTCTTTTGTGTTTCCATACAAATTGCAAAATTTTTTGTTCTAGTTCTGTGAAAAATACCAGTGGTAGTTTAATAGGGATTGCATTTAATCTGTAGATTGCTTTGGGTAGTAGAGTCATTTTCACAATGTTGATTCTTCCAATCCAAGAACATGGTATATCTCTCCATCTATTTGTATCATCTTTAATTTCTTTCATCATTGTCATAATTTTCTGCATACAGGTCTTTTGTCTCCTTAAGTAGGTTTATTCTTAGGTATTTTATTCTTTTTGTTGCAATGGTAAATGGGAGTGTTTTCTTAATTTAACTTTCAGATTTTTCATCATTAGTGTATAGGAATGCAAGAGATTTCTGTGCAAGAACTTTGTATCCTGCTACTTTACCAATTTCATTGATTAGCTCTAGTAGTTTAAATAAAAAAGAAATGAAGGAAACAATAGCAAAGATCAATAAAACTAAAAACTGTTTCTTTGAGAAGATAAACAAAATTGATAAACCAGTAACCAGTCTCATCAAGAGAAAAAGGGAGAAGACTCAAATCAATAGAATTAGAAATGAAAAA
Organism: Balaenoptera physalus; assembly: GCF_965194825.1. NCBI lineage: Eukaryota > Metazoa > Chordata > Mammalia > Artiodactyla > Balaenopteridae > Balaenoptera > Balaenoptera physalus. The sequence continues at coordinate 38,125,188 of NC_138897.1, read as the reverse complement.
GGAGAAGTAACCACTGACACTGCAGAAATAAAAAAGATCATGAGAGATTACTACAAGCAACTATATGCCAATAAAATGGACAACCTGGAAGAAATGGACAGATTCTTAGAAATGCACAACCTGCCGAGACTGAACCAGGAAGAAATAGAAAATATGAACAGACCAATCACAAGCACTGAAATTGAAACTGTGATTAAAAATCTTCCAACAAACAAAAGCCCAGGACCAGATGGCTTCACAGGCGAATTCTATCAAACATTTAGAGAAGAGCTAACACCTATCCTTCTCAAACTCTTCCAAAATATTGCAGAGGGAGGAACACTCCCCAACTCATTCTACGAGGCCACCATCACCCTGATACCAAAACCAGACAAAGATGTCACAAAGAAAGAAAACTACAGGCCAATATCACTGATGAACATAGATGCAAAAATCCTCAACAAAATACTAGCAAACAGAATCCAACAGCACATTAAAAGGATCATACACCATGATCAAGTGGGGTTTATCCCAGTAATGCAAGGATTCTTCAATAAATGCAAATCAATCAACGTGATACACCATGTTAACAAATTAAAGGAGAAAAATCATATGATCTTCTCAATAGATGCAGAGAAAGCTTTCGACAAAATTCAACACTCATTTATGATAAAAGCCCTGCAGAAAGTAGGCATAGAGGGAACTTTCCTCAACATAATAAAGGCCATATATGACAAACCCACAGCCAACATTGTCCTCAATGGTGAAAACTGAAACCATTTCCACTAAGATCAGGAACAAGACAAGGTTGCCCATTCTCACCACTCTTATTCAACATAGTTTTGGAAGTGTTAGCCACAGCAATCAGAGAAGACAAAGAAATAAAAGGAATCCAAATCGGAAAAGAAGAAGTAAAGCTGTCACTATTTGCAGATGACATGATATTATACATAGAGAATCCTAAAGATGCTACCACTCTTTCATTCTTAACCATCTCTAAGGTAAGCTGACTACTCCTCTGTTTATCACATTAGAAGAGTTTGCTCAAGTATTTAATTATGAACTGACTTCTTTGGTACATAGTGAATTTGAGAGTAACCCAGGTCCCACTTCTGGACAATTTGTTATGTTAAAAATTTTCAGATGTTGGAATGGTGACAATGATCAGTCAGTACAATTAATACTGAGGCGGGGTCAAAATAGAACATATCACCTCCAGGGTAAGTACATTGCTGAAGGATGCTCCTATCCAACATCTCTCCAAGTTCCATTTCCCTGGAATAAATGACTGAAAACTAGTCACTCTATCCCCACGTCTCCCAAGCTCCTGGTGAAACAAGAAAATACCAAGCCAGCAAAAAAATGGTACTACATGGGCACATTATGGGACCCACACAGCACCTCTCTGACCTCACATACTGCTCGTGACAATTCTGTTTATTAGGCTGTCACCTTTTTCTTAGATCTTTTTCTCTCTCATCTCTCCATTCTATTTTCATATTGTTCTTCCTCATTGAGTCAGACTTACTATATTCTTTCAAAACATAGTTTTATTTTATATGGATTATATTCTTTTTATCCTTCATCCTTGCCTCCCTCCTTAATCCTTACCTATTTTGATTCATTCTCCTTCAAACTATTACATCTTTTTAAAGGAAAGCTTTTAGAAAATTCCTCATTCACATACAGTTGTGAAGTTTTTCACTTCACACTGACAAACATTTAGTGATTGACCATATCCAGATCTACCTATTTCTTTTCTTTTTACTTATCCCTGTGTTGTTTTTTTTTTTTTTTGGGTGGGGCTGGAAGTGTGTTGTGGTGTTTAATTTTGTGTCTCTTGCTACTGTTCCGATCTCTTTACCTTTGCTGTCTGCTAAAGGAATATTCCCTTTTCCTCTTCTTTATGGATCAATTTTCTTATCACCTGTGGACCCACCACAAAAATAAACAGCTTTTTGGGGATTATACTATTCTTTGTTATGCCAAGAATGTTGCCATGACTTTGAGTCCTTTTGTAAAGCACTAAAACTATTGAGTCTTTTGTATATATCTTTTCCATGCTAACTCTTTCTCCTTTCTTTTGGCATCCCCAAAGATATATCCCCCATGGGGGTCTTTTTATATTTATATAAAAAGTTATATTTACCTGTTTATTTTCTAGTGATATCCATAGCCTCAAGATAGTCAACATTTAATCACCTCAAAGCCTACTACATATCTATTTCTTTATTTTTAAAATTTTTAATATATATTGGAGCACAGTTGATTAACACTATTGTGTTCCTTTCAGGTATACCACAAAGTGATTCAGTTATACATATATATGTATCTATTATTTTTCATGTTCTTTTCCCTTTTAGGTATTTACAGAATACTAAACAGCATTCCCTGTTATGCAGTAGGTCCTTGTTGGTTACCTATTTTAAATATAGTAGTGTATACATGTCAATCCTAAACTCCTAATCTATCTCTCCCCCACACCAACTCTTCACCCCCCGGGTAACCAAAATCTCATTCTCTAAGTCTGTGAGTCTGTTTCTGCTTTGTAAATAAGTACATTTGTATTATTTCTTTTTGTAAGCAATATCATAAGATATTTGTCTTTCTCTGTCTGACTTACTTCACTTAGTGTGATAATCTCCAGATACACCCATGTTGTTGCAAATGTCATTATTTCATTCTTTTTAAAGGCTGAGTAGTGCTCCATTGTATATATGTACCACATCTGTATCCATTCATCTGTTGATGGACATTTAGGTTGCTTCCATGGCTTGGCTTTTGTAAACATCCCTGCAGTGAACATTGGGGCACATGTATCCTTTCAAACCATGTTTTTCTCTGAATATATGCCAGGAGTGGAATTGCTGGATCATACGGTAGCTCTTTTTTTAGTTTTTTAAGGAACCTCCATACAGTTCTCTGTAGTGACTGTAACAATTTACATTCCCACTAGCAATGTAGGAGTATTCCCTTTACTCCACACCGTCTCCAGGATTTATTGTTTGTAGATTTTTTGATGATGGCCATTCAGCCTGGTGTGAGGTGATATCTCTTTGTAGTTTTGATTTTCATTTCTCTAATAATTAGTGATGTTGAACATCTTTTCATGTTCCTTTTGGCCAGCCAAGAAATTCTGTTTAGGTCTTCTGCCCATGTTTTGCTAGGTTTTTTGTATTTTTGATATTGAGCCACATGAACTGTTCATAAATTATGGAGACTAATCCCTTGGCAGTCACATCATTTGCAAATATTTTCTCCCATTCTGTAGGTTTTTTTGTTTTGTTTTGTTTATGGCTTCTTTCGCTGTGCAAAAGCTTTTGAGTTTGATTAGGTCCCATTTGTTTATCTTTGTTTTAATTTTCATTACTTTAGGAGGTGGATCAAAAAAGATCTTGCTGTGATTTATGTCAGACAGTGTTCTGCTTATGTTTTCCTCTAAGAGTTTTATAGTATCTGGTCTTACAATAGGTCTTTATTCCATTTTTACTTTATTTTTGTGTACACTGTGAGGGAGTGTTCTAATTCATTCTTTTGCATGCAGCTGTCCAGTTTTCCCAGCACCACTTATTGAAGAGACTGTCTTTTCTCCGTTATATAGTCTTGCCTCCTTTGTGGTAGATTAATTGACCACAGTTGCGTGGGTTTATCTCTGGACTCTCTATACTGTTTCAGTGATCTATATGTCTGTTTTTGTGCCAGTACCATACTGTTTGATGAATGTAGCTTTGTAGTATAGTCTGAAGTCAGGGAGCCTGATTCCTCTAGCTCCGTTTTTCTTTCTCAAGATTACTTTGGCTATTTGGGGTCTTTTGGATCTGCGTACAAATTGTAAAATTTTTTGTTCTAGTTCTGTGAAAAATGCCATTGGTAATTTGATAGGGATTGCATTGATTCTGTAGATTGCTTTGGGTAGTATAGTCATTTTCACAATATTGATTCTTCCAATCCTAGAACATGGTATATCTTTCCATCTGTTTGCATCATGTTCAATTTCTTTCATCAGTGTCTTATAGTTTTCAGAGTAAAGGACTTTTGTCTCCTTAGGTAGGTTTATTCCTAGGTATTTTATTCTTTGTGCTGAAATGGTAAATGGGATTGTTTCTTTAATTTCTCTTTCTGATCTTTCATTTTTAGTGTATAAGAATGCAGCACCAAAGATTTCTGTGTATTAATTTTTATCCTGCCACTTTACCAAATTCATTGTTGATCTCCAGTAGCTTTCTGGTAGCATCTTTATGATTTTCTATGTATAGTATCATGTCATCTGCAAACAATGACAGATTTACTTCTTCTTTTCCAATTTGGATTCCGTTTACTATTTTTTTTTTTCTTCTCTGATTGCCATGGCTAGGACATCCAAAACTATGTTGAGAGTGGCTATCCTTGTTTTGTTTCTGATCTAAGAGGTTTTTTTTCAGTTTCTTACCAGTGAGTATGATGTTAGTTGTAGGTTTCTCATGTATAGCCTTTATTATGTGGTGGTAAGTTCCCTCTATGCCCACTTTCTTGAGAGTTTTTATGATACGTGGGTGTTGAATTTTGTCAAAAGCTTTTCTGTATATATTGAAATGATCATAACATTTTTGTTCTTCAATTTGTTGATATGATATATCACATTGATTGGTTTGTGATTATTGAAAAATGTTGCATCCCTGAGATAAATCTCACTTGATCATGGTGTATGATCCTTTTAATGTACTGCTGGTTTCTATTTGCTAGTATTTTGTTGAGGATTTTTGTGTCTATGTTCGTCATGATATTGGCCTGTAACTTTTTTTATGTGTGTGTTATCTTTGTCTTGTTTGGATATCAGGATGATGTTGACCTCATAGAATGAGTTTGGGAGTATTCCTTCCTCAGCAATTTTTTGGAAGAGTTTCAGAATGATAGGGGTTAACTCTTCTCTAAATATTTGATAGAATTCACCTGTGAAGCCATCTGGTCCTGGACTTTTGTTTGTTGGAAGCTTTTAAATCTCAGTTTCAATTTCAGTACTTGTGATTAGTCTATTCATATTTTCTCTTTCTTCCTGGTTCAGTCTTAGAAGGTTTTACCTTTCTAGGAATTTGTCCATCTCTTCTAGGTTGTCCATTTTCTTACTGTATAGTTGCTTGTAGTAGTCTCTGATGATCCTGTGTATTTCTGTGGTGTCCACTGTAACTTCTCCTTTTTCATTTCTAATTTTATCAAGTCTTTTCCCTTTTTTCTTGATGACTCTGGCTAAAGCTTTATAAATTGTGTTTATCTTTTCAAGGAACCAGCTGTTAGTTTCATTGATTTTTTCTATTGTTTTCTTTGTCTCTATTTCATTTATCTCTGCTCTGGTCTTTATGATTTCTTTCCTTCTACTGACTTTGGGTTTTGTTTATTCTTCTTTCTCTAGTTGCTTTAGGTGTAAGGTTAGGTTGTTTATTTGTGATTTTTCTTGTTTCCTGAGCTAAGATTGTATATCTATAAACTTCCCTCTTAGAACAGCTTTTGCCATGTCCCATAGATTTTGGACTGTCATGCTTTCATTTTCGTTTGTCTCTAGGTATTTTTTGATTTCTTCTTTGATTGCTTCAGTGATCCATTTGTTGCTTAGTAGCATATTGCTTAGGCTCCATATATTTGTGTTTTTTACAGTTTTTTTTTCCTTGTAGTTGATTTCTAATCTCATAGCATTGTGGTTGCAAAAGGTGCTTGACATGATTTCAATTTTCTTAAATTTACTGAGGCTTGCTTTGTGGCCCATCATGTGATCAATCCTAGAGAATGTTCTTATTTTTGTATCCATTCAGCCAGTCTATGTCTTTTTGTTGGAGCATTTGATCCATTTACATTTAAGGTAATTAATACATATGTTCCTATTGCCATTTTCTTGATTTTTATGGATTTGTTTTTGTCAGTCTTTTTTCTTCCCTTTCTTTTTTGTTCTCTTCTCTTGTGATTTGATGACTAACTTTAATGTTGTGTTTGGATTTTTTTCTTTTTTTTGTGTGTATCTATTGAAGATTTTCATTTTGTGGTTACCATGAGATTTTGATATAGCAGTGTGTACATAAGCAAGATTATTTTAAGATGCTGGTCTTTTGATTTCAAATGCATTTCCAATATCCTGCATTTGTGCTCTCCTTTTTCTCACAATTGCTGGTATTGATATCATATTTGTGTGCAGATAATTTTCTACCTTTACTGTATATTTGCCTTTACTGGTGAGCTTTTTCATTCATAATTTTCTTGTTTCTAGTAGTGGCTTTTTCTTTTCTGCTTAGACAGTAGAGAAGAAATTCCTTTAGCATTTGTCACAAAGCTTGTCTGGTGGTGCTGAATTCTCTTAGCTTTTGCTTGTCTGTAAAGCTTTTGATTTGTCCAACAAATCTGAATGAGAGCCTTGCTGGGTAGAGTATTTTTGCTTGTAGGATCTTCCCTTTCATCTTTTTAAAAACCACTCCCTTCTGGTCTGCAGAGTTTCTGCTGAGAAGTCAGCTGATAAATTTATGGGAGTTCCCTTGTATGTTATTTCTTTATTTTCCCCTGTTGCTTTCAATATTTTTCTTTGTCTTTAATTTTTTTTTGTCTTTAATTTTATCAATTTGATTACTCTGTGTATCAGTGTATTCCTCCCTGGGTTTATCCTGCCTGGGACACTCTGTGATTCCTCGACTTAGGTGACTGCTACCTTTCCCATGTTAGGGAAGTTTTCAGCTATTATCTCTTCAAATATTTTCTCAGGCCCTTTATCTCTCTCTTCTCCTTCTGGGACCCCTATAATGCAAATGTTGGTGTGTTTAATGTTGTCCCAGAAGTCTCTTAGAGTGTGTTCATTTTGTTTCATTCTTTTTTCTTTATTCTGTTCTGCAGCAGGGATTCCCACCATTTTGTCTTCCAGGTCACTTATTCATTCTCCTGCTCAGTTACTGTGCTTTTGAGTCCTTCTAGTGTATTTTTCATTTCAATTATTGTATTGTTTATCTCTGTTTATGTGTTCTTTAGTTCTTCTAGGTCTTTGTTAAACATTTCTTGAATCTTCTCTATCTGTGCCTCCACGTTTTTTTATGATATCTTGGATCATCTTCACTATCATTACTCTGAATTCTTTTTCTGATAGATTGCCTGTGTGCACTTCACTTAGTTGCTCTCAGGTTTCATCTTGTTCCTTTATCTGGGACATATTACTCTGCAATCTCATTTTGTCTAACTTTCTGTGATTGTGGTTTACGTTCTGTACGCTGCAGAACTATAGTTCTTCTTACTTCTGCTGTCTGTCTGCTTGTGGATGAGGCTGTCTTAGAGGCTTGTGCTGGCTTCCTGGTGAGAGAAACTGGTTCCTGCCCACTGGTGGGTGGAGCTGGATCTTGTCCCTCTGGTGGGTAGGACTGTGCTCAGTAAGACTTTAAGTAGCCTCTCTGTTGATGAGTGGGGCTGTGTTCCTGCCCTGTTCGTAGTTTGGCCTGAGGCATCCCAGCACTGGAGCCTACTGTTTGTTAGGTGGAGTTAGGTCTTGGGGAGGAAATGGTTGCCTCCAGGAGGGCTCATGCCAGTGGGTACTCATCAGAATTGCCACTGCCAGTGTCTTTGTCCCTGCAGTGAGTCACAGCACCTCCCCCCATCTCTGCAGGAGACCCTCCAATACTAGCAAGTAGGTAGTTGGCCCAGTATCTTAAGAGGTCACTGCTTTTTTCCCTGAGTCCTGGTGCACAAGGGACCTTATATGCACCCTCCAAGAGTGGAGTTTCTGTTTCCCCCAGTCCTGTGGATTCCTGTGATCAAACCCCACTGGCCTTCAAAGCCAGATTCTCTGGGGGCTCCTCTTCCCATTACCAGACTCCCAGGCTGGGAAGCCTGACATGGGGCTTAGGACTTTCACTCCTGTGGGAGAACTTCTGTGGTATAATTATTTTCCAGTTTGTGGGTCACCCACCCAGCAGGTATAGGATTTGATTTTATAGTGATTGCACCCCTTCTACTGTCTTGTTGTAGCTTCTTTTTGTCTTTGGGTGTAGGGTGTTGTTTTTGGTAGATTCCAGCTTTTTTTTTTTTTTTTTGCCAATGGTTGTGCAGCAGTTAATTGTGATTTTGATGTTTTTATAAGAAAGTATAAGCTCACGTTCTTCTACTCTGCCATCTTGCCAGCCAATCCTATTTCTTTAATTTGTTATATTCAGCCTTGTAAGCCCCTCCAGAAACCCAACCACTGACAACTTCTGTTTCTTATGTATCAAAAAAAAAAAAAAATTACCAGTCTTTACTTTCATTAATACCCTGTATTTCTTTATTCTTGTAGCTTTCTCTTTTAATTCAGTTAACCATAAAATTTGGTTTGATCCCCCTGCATAGGTCCCACAATGAATATAATTTCTTAAACTCCTGTAACTTTCTAAAAACAACTTTCCTTTCGGTATCCAAAGTCCACACATACTACGTCAGATCACAGATAAGAAAAAGGAGACAGGAAATTCCTAATCAAAGAAACAAACACGACAATCAGCAATGATATGTGTGTCTCTGTTTGTATATATATTTCATTGACTATTCATAGCACTTCTTTCTTTATGTGAGCATTTTTGAGATCAGGAGCACATTTTTCTCATACCATGGCTATTTCATAAATATCATATTAATATTTTTTAATAGACATATAAATTAATATCAAATGTCACCCAGCAGGAAGACAAAGGAAAAAATGATTTTCTTAAAGTTCTATATGTTGTCACCTGCTATCTCTCTATTCTCCATCAACATTCCTTTTACAGTTCCTATGCTTTTAAACATTTTGCCAAATACTTGGTATTTAACAGCCACAGCTAACTAACCTCTGGCAGCATCAGGATTGTTGTTTTTGTTGTTGTTATTATTATTATTCACTCTATAGGGTTGCCTCTACAGAGATCCCCCCTTTCCCATCATTTGGTATTAAAACTCACTGCTTTTACCAACTCTTCCTGCTCCCAGCATTACCTCTGTGTACTCTCTGGCCCTGACTGATGATCTGCTGGGGGAGCAGCTGGCTTCATTTTCTACCTCCATCTTACCAGAGGAATCAGAGGAGAAAAAAGAAGAAAAATGTTGCCCCTCTGGTTATCTGTCCCACCATTCTGCTACTCTGACTATGTCGGCCATTCTGATTTGGTGGTAAAGCACACAAATTTCCATGTCAGTTGTGTTCTTGATGCTTTTATTTCTCTGGTATACTTATTTCAATATTGGTTAAGAGAAAGGAGTACATTGAAATGTCCTTTTACAGTAAATAAATGAATGGCTTGCCAAATATCAATGGACACAGAGAGGAAAATTTAGCTAGTGAATTGGCTTTAATCTCAATGTTTAATGTATCTGTTCATATTCCTCAAATGGAAGTAAGGAAGATTTTCCCCTATTTACACGGAAGATGAAAAACGTAAAGTGCAAGGGGACTTTCCTAGCTACAAAGTCCTCTTTCCCTGCCTCTGCTTTGAAATTCTATATCACTCTACTCTAGTCCCTTCTTCTAAGTTACTAAGGGCCACAAGACATCCTCATTGACAATGGTTGAATTTTGGAGCATTCTAATGTTACAGAGTTTCAGTTTTATTAGTGAACTTTTGTGAATTTGCATACCTCATGCCTTGACGAGTGCACCCAAGAGTCTGAGAGTATGTGTCTATTTGAGAGAGAGAGAAAAGGGGGGGGGGGGAAGAGAGAGAGAGAGAGAAGTATCTTCCAGGTGTGTAAATAATGATCGATATGAATCTTTAAGTAACCAAAATCATTACATGGCAGATTGCTTTGCTCTTGGGAAAATTGTTAAATGATTGACGTTTGCATTTTCTTCCTCTAACCTACTCTGGCACTTGCCATCCTTTTTTAATGTCACATGATTCCCTTTGAGTGCTCATCTCCATCAGTGAAGACCCAGGTGTTCAGTGTTTATTCAGAGCCACTCAACTCCTTGAGCAGGATCAAAGTACACTCCACCTCAGCTCTGTCAGCTGCTGCTCACCTTTCCAATCCTTCTTAGGGGACAAAAGGAGAAACTAACTTAACAAGCAATTCCTTCAAAGCGAATTATTAACTCTATTTATATGGATATCTTTCTAAACTCCTCTAGGAACTGCTAAGGCATCCAGTCACTGTAAGTGACACCCTACTTCACTGTAGGGGGAAGTTTGGCACATCGAGAGTTCTTTTCTCACTTCTTCAGTCACTGATAGGCAGAGCTCATGACACCTGTGTCTACAAAGACATTCTTCTCTTTATTAGAGCATTTACAATCTTTATTACCATGATTTGTTTACATTGCAGTTCACCTCACTAAAAAGTGATGACCCTACCTTAATTCATCTTTATCTCTCTAGAATTTAGCACAGTACCTGGCATGTGCTAGATGACTAAGACATTCTTGTTAAATGAAGGAATTAATTGCACTGAGTGACTGTCTATTTTCACCATTAATGAAATTAACCTTGAAACTGTATTATTTACTATTTATACCCTAATGAAAAGATAAATCAGGGAGGGAAGAAATTGCAACTTAGTTGATAATCTCTGAGTAAATTAATGTTTGTCGTGTGCATTCTCAGCATGAAATTTAAGACCTTTGTAAACAAGATGATAGCACAATGACTCATGGCAAAAAGTGAACTGGGGGGAAAAAAAGTGAACTGGAAACATCAAAGCCAAGGGATTAACAGAAAAGAGCTAACTTTGTAAATAGGAGGCAGAGTTCCATTTGCATGGTACAGACTTCTCTATCACACTGATCTCATAAGCATATTCAGTAAAATTCACAGTAGGTGTTAATGCCTCTGGTTGTGGAAGGATTCACTTTATTCCAGAAGACTAATTAAGGTTGAAATATCTGAAAAGTGCAATCTTACATGAGATCTAAATAAGCTGTATTCGTTCATTTATTCATTCAACATAGATTCATTCATAAAATATGGATTAATTTGCTCATTCTCAAACTAATTTATTCAAATGTGTTAGGGTTTTTAGAAAAATAAAGGAATACACAGTATAGTCCATGAGCTCAAAGTGATTATACCCTCGTGTGGGAGAAAGACACCTGCATACCAATCACTGGAATAAGCCAGAATGTCTCAGGTAATTGAATAAATGAATGAGCAGAGTCTGATAGGAACACGGGGGAAGGAGAGACTGATTACAAATAGGAAGACAAGGTAAGATGCCAGGAAGGGGGAGTACAGTACCTCAGGCTAGATTTAAAGTAGGAATTCAAACGGATGAAATTACTAAACACAGGGATATTGAAAGTTTAGAGAATAGGGTGCTTGGTGAACTGCAAGTTAATGATATGTGGTTGGTGCATAAAAACATAGAAACATAGTCTAAAAGTTGGATTACAGATGAATCACAAAGAACTTTAAATTATTGCATACAGTGTGAATTTCTTTTTTATCTATCTATCTATCTATCTATCTATCTATCTATCTATCTAAGCTTTAGCAAAGCACGATGTCCAATTTGAAGTAGAACAGTGAATGACATAAGCTTCTGATTAAAAGAAAATCTTTAACTGAAGCTACTTTTCTTCTATTAAATTTTGGGGGCTTTCTCAAATTCCTGTGATATGGAACTAGGTGAAATTTCTATATATTTATTATTTTTGAGGTCACTAATTTGACACTTAGCATTCTCAACTCCTCTCTATAGCTTGTCAGTATTACAAAGAGAAACTATGGTGGAAAGCTAATGGTTTGAAATGATATCTAGCAAAAAGCCTAGAAATAACGTCTCCAAAACTCTAACCAACATACTTATCAAGATGTAGAAAACAGAGAAACAATCACACTGAAGACAAAGCCAAGGAAAAATCAGGCTAACTAGAAAAAAAAAATCACTGACATTTTTGGACTTGGCTTGATGAAATCAACCAGTCTGCTGTCTTAAAAATCAATATGGAAAATTGTGAAACCTCCTGCAATCTCCCCCTTGGCTTAGAGATGAAGGTGTGAACCAAACATGAAATTGTAAGTGGATTATTCCACTTTCCTACTCCTGTTTTTTGAGATGATCAGAAGCCCACTTTCCCATCACCATTAATAAAATCTATATATAATTGCAACTCACAGAAAATGGCAGTGTGTCAGGTACATGAGAGGGGCATAGATAGTTAAGTACTGCACTCTGGAAAGTTAGTCTCAACAAAACCAGAAAAATGAATAGCCCTAGAAAGAAGACATGCTAGATATTGTGGATTACATAAGTACTCCTGTTCAGGAAACTAAGAGTGAAGCCCAAGCAGTCTTATCGAATAAGCCTAGATAGATCTACACATTTGAGGAATAGTAATCAGAAAGGGAGTTTTCTAAAAAAATATGTGGCAAAAGTAAAAGAAATGCTATCACAATGACAAAGAGAAAAATCAGATCTATGAAAATCTTCAAATTCTGTAATTTTTGCTCCAAAAAATATTCACAAATTCTTAAGAGTATGCTAGAACATGGGCTCTATGGAAAAGTAGAAAGCTTAAAAAGAGAAAAGTCTTTATACAAAAGTAGTATATATGCTGTACAAAGAGATAGAACTCAGATTAAAATACAGTGGTAGGAGATACAATATAACAATTATAAAGTGATGCAAGTTACTTTAGTACCAAACACCAGAACTGGCACATAGTGGGTTCTCATTAAATATCAGCTCCTGTATGCAACGACAAGAGACCGATAAAAAATAGTAGAAAGTAGTATTGAAAAATGAAAAGAAACGTGTTTCAATAACAGATTTTAAACCCAAACTGAAGGTAAAATCATATTTGACATTATTAAAACTAAAATCAGTGTAGTGGAGGAAAAAGTTAAGATGCAGAGGAAAAGGAAGTTGATGACAATGATGAAATAAATGGTAAAGAGGGAGGACATGGGACTTTCACCCAATTCATTTTTCTTACTATTCCTCTTAGAGAAGTGGAGAATGAATACACTGTGTGTAGTGTTAGTTTTGATGCAACACAACAGTTAAATGATAAGGTCAGAAACCAGCTGCTGCAGGAACAGGTGTACGGCAGATAAAAAAATTTTTTTTTTGCAGTTAACTGCTACATGTGTTCCCTGGGGAAGAAATGTAAGGAATGGCATCTTGGAAAGAAATCAAAACAGAAGCCAGAAGTGGTTAGTCTGAGGAAAGAATTTGACATCACACCAGTACTGTGGAAACAAAGAAATATCAGGAAAAACAAAAAACAAAAGAACCCAAATCAGACACTGGGGGGAATCCAGCCAGGAGATATTTCCTGAACTGAAAAATTCATGTCTAATTAGATGTCTTCACATGTTATATGGGAAATAGCTCTTCCAGGGGCCAACCTTACCTAGAGAGGATTTGATTTCCAGAAAATATGTTATTTATATCACTCCAAATAAGTAATTAATGTGTCAGGTTTTGAACCCACATGAGAAGTCTTATTTTGCTACTGAGCACAGTTCATTAAGATGCCTTTATTTATATGATCTAAATAAAGATGTATGAAACCTAAAGAGTGAAATGGGAGTCAGTGGTGAAAGAGTTTCCAGAGCCTCAGTCCATGTACCTTGTCAGATCAAGAGCCTCTGTTTGTGATGAGGAGAACTTGAAACCAAGCATGACCTGTGTGAACTTCCTTGGAACATGCTCCCATGTCACTCGCCTCCTTTTTGTAGAAAAACTTTAGCCTCCAAGGCCTCCCCTGAGTTCTGAAGAGCAAATTTAATCAGAGAAGTGAGAAAATCCAGAAATAAAAGAAACCAGTCAAGGCAAAACAATGAGTTTAGCCATAAAACAAAATCAAGGACCTTTAGTTCCTCCTCAAGGGTTATAGATAATATCCTGAGCCACATCCTTGAGCTGCTTTGCAGACACTAAAATGCCTACCAGGTGGAAGAAGTTAACTGCATGCTGACTACCAGCAAATAGACCCCAGAACAAGAAGGTTGATGATTGAGATTCCTGAAACATCACTCTGTTACCTCACCATCAACCAATCAGAGAATTGTGCATGAGCTGATCAAACACCCTGTGACACTTTCCATCACACCGTCTTTAAAAACATTTCCCTGAAGGTCATTGGGGAGTTTGGATCTTTTGAGCACAAACTACTCTTTCTACTTGCTTGGCACTATGCAATAAGCATTGTACTTCCTTCACCACAACCTGGTGTCAGTAGATTGTTTGACTTTGCTTCACATTGGGCGAGTGGACTAAAGTTTAATTCAGCAATTAACTTAAGAGCCATTAGAGCCTGCAGCTGCCTTAAGCACCTTGCATCATGTTAATTCTGTGCCTATTGAGCAGAATTCTGGTTTAAATTTGACCTTCCAGGAAGATAATCTGAGTCATGAACTCCAGAATAGAAAGACTTTTTCAGTTGCCTAGACCTAAGTCCCCATCTTAACATCCTCCTCCACATCCCAGATTTGCATTTATGTAGCTTTGCCTCAATACTTCAGAGATTTGGAGCTCAGGGTGAACTAATTCAGTGTTTTAACATCGTGATTATGCAAAAAGTTGATTTATATTGAGTTGAATTCTTTCTCTTGATATCTTCTACTTATTTTAATTCTGCTTTTGGAAGTGAGTTGGTAACAGTGTAGTCCCACTTTGATGAGAAAGCCCTTTGCACTCTTTAGCACATTTACTGTGTCCTCTTTTGCTCTTCTTTCTAGGCACAACACCACAGGTTTCTGTAATGGTTTTGTGATATGGATTAAAGACTTCAGTATCCTACTTACCCTCATATAAAAGGCCTCTTCTAAATTCTTCCTGTTGCTTTATCTTAGAAAATCTATATAATGTCTGTCTGTCCACCCAGATAACTAACATAAATATGATCCTTCTAAACTGAGGCTGGAAGAAATGATAAAAATCACATGCAATTGTAGTATCCAACAAACCTTCAGTATTGTTCTATGTGGCCCCAAATTCCAACTGCAGTAATTCTTGGGTTTAATTGCTGTTTTATATATATATATGGCACAGCCTCCATTTTTTTCCAAATGTGGATTTGTGCTTAGATGCAGAAATGCCTCAACCAACTTCTTGAAAAGCAGAAGCCATGATATATTCACTAGCTGTGCATTTCTTCTTGCTTGCTGATGCACTTAGTACATCTCATAAATACCCCAAAATAGACCAGGAATATAAAGTGTAGTGGATTTTGGTGGTTAATCTCCAATTGGGAACTCTAAGGAAATAATGTGAGCTAAATGTTAGACAAATTAAAAGTAAGACAAAGTCCTTATTAAGATTGGTAGGTGTCTCTAAGTACACACATTAAGCCTTCTAAAGGATCAAAAATATTGCTGAGGTATTATTGAGTTTGCAGAAGAAAGATCAGGATACATAAGGGAAAGGATTACTCTTCACCTAGCCTTCAGTTCTTTGCAGTCTCAGAAAGGAATGAGGTTGGCTAAGAATTGAGGCAGAAATATCAGTAGATATCTGATATATGCTTAAAATAGAGAGTAAGAGTCTTCCAACTTGAAGCCCAGCTGGGCTTTTTTTACAGACAGGAGTTCTCAGAAAATTAGATTTTCAAACAAGAAAAGGATCAGTTGAAAATAACATATCTAAGTCATTCTTGGCAATGAACAAGTTTAACAGAAATAGTCTTATGAAGATTCTACAACTAATAAAAAGAAGTCTTAGAGCTGCAGGAGTGTTGAGAGTTTGTCCCAGCAAAATTTGCCACTTAATTAGGGACCCCCACAGATGGTCCTGCTGTTTCTGCTTGAATCCCTTCAGTGACAGCAAACCTAGTCTTCAGCATGAATCCAAGGTGCCAGTGATAACTCAGTTAGGGACCTAGAACCAAAAGACATGATTTAATTCTTAACTCTGCCATTTATTGCAAGGATGAAGCACTATGCTTTAGAATTTCCATATATATATATATATATATATATATATATATATATATATATATATATGAAAATAGAAATAACATCCACCACAGACTATAAAAATATAGCTGGGTTTTGTTTATTACAAAATGTAAAACAAACATATGGTATATGGTTCTTTCATTATTAGTTCTTTTTGAGGACTATAATATATTGAAGTAAAATTAGTTTCTTTGTAATTTCTTCCCATTTGCTTTGGTTTTACTGTGTGCAACAGCAGGGAGCAAATACATCCTTCTCAAAAATAAATGGTCACATGTTTAGAGGTAGTTATTTTTCTCCAGATTAGATTTGCCTTTTGGAGACAAGTACCCTGTTACTACTAGGGTTTCTCTTGACAGACACACTCTCTATTATACTACTTACCTTCCTCTGTGCATATCTTATCCAGTTTCTCAGAGTTGCTCTTATAATGGTGGGCTAAAAATTAGCATAACACTTCCAGTATCACTGAGCACTTCTGGATACAATGAGATGACTCAGAACCAGGATTCTATGCTTTTATTTAGGCATCTTTAGCCGTGCACTTGTTAAAATAATTTTCTTTTTCTTTGCATATGCATGTTCATTCAAATCCTCCCTTTACTTTTGTGACGGTTACTGATTTCACTAAATGGATAGTCAAACATTTAAATATGGAGATTATTCCTGTGAAACCCTAATGGCACCTGGCATAGTGCTGGGCTGATATATTAAACTGAGTTAAATTAAACTGTACTTGAAACTTCAACAGACCTCAACCTAGTTAATGCCTCAGCACCCTCCTAGAATTATTTATTTGAATATTCTTCTCACACAAGGTAAGAACACTTGAATCACAGGAAAGAAGAAAAGGGGAGGGGGGCTGGCAAAGATCACCTTCCTCCAATGCAATTAACCTGTGTTCAATGAAAGCCTGCACTGTGAATATTCAGTGTAATATTCATGTGTAATCCACATAATAATATTCCCATTGCATCACATGAACGCTTAGGACAGGCTGGCCTCTCTTTAAAAAATGAACACACCTCAATAAAAACTTGCTAATACGTTAGCAAATTATTGTTCCCTTTAACAAGTCCACCTTGCAAAGTGTTTCTCAATAGCATCCCAGTCTCCCAATACGTTTGTCTCCAACCATTTGATTGAGAAGCCATGGGGAATGAGGAGAAGGGAAAGTGAAACTTAAAGCTAAAGGGTTTGGAGCCACTCTTAATTGAAGGTCAATCAGAAAAATATTGAGTATGCTGCTCTCCCAGATCCTATATTTTAAAAAGAAGGAAAGAAATCAGTTATACATGCAAACAGGCTTAATGGAGTTCTCCTTCCCTGTCATTTTTCTTTGTAAATAAAATTATTAGTTCTTTATACAATAAAAATTAAAATAAAAGTTATACTTGTTCACAGTTTACAGATTCTAATAAGCCCAGAAAGGCCAGGATAAAAATTAAAACTTAAACAAAAACTTAAATTTTGAAGAGGAACTGGGAATCAACAACACTAGATATGACAGAAGTAAACTGACAGTCAGTTTGGAAAAATCCACTTCACACTTCATATCAGCATATGCCACAGGTGAATGATCTTATTTTAGTTTAAATGCTTCATTACCATTTCCAAAACACCAGTTGATATAACCCACATTTTAATTTGGATAGAAAATAGGAAATTTTGAATAGAAAATAAGAAAAAATTTACTGTGATGTACAAAGTATGCCAAATTTTGATTACCAATTTGCAGATGAAAAATAATTCAGGTACTTTTTCTGATTATATTTAGAAACCATCTCTCTTAAAGACATTTCTTAAACACTTTGAATGTGTACAGCATGTTTTTTCTGTGATATTGCTTTAGATATCAACTTCTGTCTCGATCCACTCATATAATGAGTTTGCATAAAATACTTAGGGCTATCTATTAGCTGAGATTGCATGGGGATCTTGTGTAAATTGGTCTTACAATATAAGCACACTGTATGGTCAACTTTATGATGAATTTGAGAATACTAGGAAGAGAATCTTACCTTCAAATGTACCTAAATGTGAGTTTGCTGTTGGTGCCTGCCAGAGGCCAGGGATGGTTTGGAAACTGAAGGCTAGCCCAGTTCACAAAGGCGGAGGAGGTGAAAAGACACCCAGACCAATTGAACTGCACCATCTAAACACATTATTGTAGACCAACTACAGCTAATGAGAAAATATCAAATCACACTATTGTAGCTTTCTTAAGACTATGGATTCTCTGATGATGTCCTTTCCATTTTGATCATCACTCTCTCTTCCCTGACTCTTCAGTCTTTAGAAAAAGGCATGCTATAAAGAACATGAATGCCAAGGTGAAGAAGCTGGATCCATTCACATGCCAATTCTAGAGTGGAAGTAGGTTTCCTGCATGTTGAAGTGTAGTCCAGAGGTACATGGCACCGGCAGGCCCTGGAAGCTACTTATCAGGTGTGTAAGTGCTTATTTTTCCTTCTTTTTTTAATAATGAAGCATTCCTCCCTCCAATCTAATTTTATTAAGTGCATTATAATTGTGCCTTGTTTGATATTTAATATAAAATATCATGACTGATCAATGTAAATGGGAACATGAACAAGCTAATTTTTAATGGGTCAGAAGTAGATTGATTAGCGACAGAATGATAACCTGGCTGAGAAATGCACTGGATTTGTCGAGTCGGTGAAGGTCAGAAAGAAGCAAGAAGGACTGAGGAACTGAGCTGGGAAATAGAAAAAGAAAAATAGCAGAGGAGATTTAAATAAATTTGGCAGGGGCTATTTTTTTCCCCTGAAGTTAATATGTACTTCTCCAACCTTGTCATTTCACCAATGAGGAACACAGGCTAGATGAAGAAGTGAGTGAGGACTGGCTGTGGGCGTTATGAGAGGTAGGAGGAACTAAGTTACAAGTATGTATAACACATGTGAGGCCTGTTGCCAAGGAGTTAACAACCCACAGAGGAAGATGGCCATGCAAATAAACAACTCAAAAGAAAGTAAACCTTGATAATACTGTGAAGAGACTAGTGATTGGCCTTCCAAGAGAGAACCTCTTAGACTTCAGGGAAACAAAAAATGCACACTAAAAGAAACTAAAGGAAAGTTAGTCCAAACATAGAACTTGAAAATAGTGGTAATATTATGCCCACTTGGATCTTGGCCAGATACTACATTTACTATCATTTAATCCTCACTTAAGTGTACATGAGGTAAGGATTAATATTGCCACTTGTCAGTGAGGAAGCCAAGGCCTATGGATATTTAATAACACACACAGGATCACCATGATAGGGACAGGATTCAAATTTTCATCTTTAGTCTTTCAGTTAGGCCTTGGGACTCGTCATTCATTTCTTCATAGGTATATTATAAAAAGAAAATAAAGATTGCACATTTTCTGAAGTTTTCTGTTTTGTGCTATGGCATTATAGGGGTATATTCCTGCAGGGACCTTGCCCAGAACTTGAAGGAGAAACCAGTAACATTGTATTCACGGGATCT
Source organism: Balaenoptera physalus (assembly GCF_965194825.1). NCBI lineage: Eukaryota > Metazoa > Chordata > Mammalia > Artiodactyla > Balaenopteridae > Balaenoptera > Balaenoptera physalus. The sequence goes on along the minus strand of NC_138897.1, from coordinate 38,105,867 downwards.
CTCTACTCACTAAGACACAATCCTTCCCCATGAGTCTGGCACCAATTCTTGTAGCTGAGAGGGACTTCCACTTTCTCAACCAAAGGAAATTAATTTTGAACGCTTCAATATACTTGTTCTTCTGTTATAGACAGCCTATTTTTCATACCATCTCTCATTTTGCTGCTAAGTAAGATGCATATAAATTCAAGATTTATACATCATGTCAGTATAGTAAGGAAAAGAAGCGCTGGATATAATCTTAAGTTCACGAGTTTAAACTTCAGAAATTCCAAGACAGTTGCTTTCAAGTTTTAGTTGGTCAAAGATGTCAGTGTTAAGACTGAAAAACAATACAAAGGGAAAGTGTCCACACAATCACCAAGTATATGGAGACTCAGGATGGTCAAATTATATTCCATTCTGCCATATTCCATTCTTTATTACCCTGTTGATAGAGACCAAAATGACAATTAATGAATTTAAAAAGTGCTTCTAGACCGGGGTGAAGGGTACCTAGTCCATGTGATCCCTCATGGGTTCTCCATCCTCTGCTCCCCATTCTAGCCCCTGGCATCATTATTTAGTGTAGCACCTTGTGGAAGTTTTCCAGATACCTTTTCTAATATACAAAATTTTGTCTCCTTTGTGATAGATTAGATGACCATAGGTGTGTGAATTTATCTCTGGACTTTCTATCCTGTTCCATTGATCTATATTTCTGCGCACCTAGGGTCACCTAACCTATGACAAAGGAGGCAAAAAATATACAATGGAGAAAAGAAAGTCTCTTCAAGAAGTGATGTTGGGAAAATGGACAGCTACATGTAAAAGAATGAAATTAGAATACTGCCTAACACCATACACAAGAATAAACTCAAAATGGATCAAAGACATAAATGTAAGATCAGATACTATAAAAATCTTAGAGGAAAACATAGGCAGTAAACTCTGACATAAATCACAGCAACATCTTTTTCTATCCACTTCCTAGAGTAATGAAAACAAAACCAAAGATAAACAAATGGAACCTAAAGACACTTAAAACCTTTTGCACCGCAAAGGAAACCATAAACAAAATGAAAAGACAACCCTCAGAATGGGAGAACATATTTGCAAATGAAGCAACTGATGAGGGATTAATCTCTAAAATATACAGACAGCTCATGGAGCTCAATATCAAAAAAACAAACCACCCAATTAAAAAATGGACAGAAGATCTAAACAGACATTTCTCCAAAGAAGACATTCAGATGGCCAGAAAGCACGTGAAAAGATGCTCAACATCACTAATCATTAGCGAAATGCAAATCAAAACTACAATGAAGTATCACCTCACGCCGGTCAGAATGGCCATCATCAAAAAATCTACAAACAATAAATCCTGAAGAGGATGTGGAGAAAAGGGAACCATTCTACACTGTTGGTGGGAATGTAAATTGGTACAGCCACTATGGATAACATTATGGAAGTTCTTTAAAAAACTAAAAATAGAGCTACCACTTGATCCAACAATTCCACTCCTGGGCATATATCTGGAGAAAACCATAATTCGAAAAGAAAAGATACATGCACCCCAATGTTCACTGCAGCACTATTTGCAATAGCCAGGACATGAAAGCAACCTAAATGTCCATCAACAGAGGAATGGATAAAGAAGATGTGGTACATACATACAATGGAATATTACTTAGACATAAGAAAGAGTTAAATAATGCCATTTACAGCAACATGGATGGACCTAGAGATTGTCATAACTGAGTGAAGTAAGTCAGACAGAGAAAGGTAAATATCATAAAATATCCCTTATATGTGGAATCTAAAACAGGTGTACAAATAAACTTATCTACAAACCAGAAATAGTTACAGGTATAGAAAACAAACTTATGGTTACCAGGGGGTAAAGGGGGGAGGGATAAATTGGGTGGCTGGGATTAACATATACACACTACTCTATATAAAATAGATAACTAATAATGACCATAATGGCCTATATGGGAAAAGAATCTTAAAAAGAGGGGATATATATATATATATATATATATATGTATAATTGATTCACTTTGCTGTACCCCTGAAACTAACACAACACTGTAAATCAACTATACTCCAATTTAAAAAAATAAAATAAGTAAATAAAATTTTGGCATTTTGATGTTGCAACCAAATTTAAAATCATTCAGTTTTAAAAATTGCAATTATCTTAGTTATAAGAAGACTATGAATACTTCTTTTGCCTTTTAATATGGGGAAAATTATTTATAAATTGAAAGGAAAGATACATTATGTTTTTCAAAAAACATATAATTATCTGCATCTCAATCCTATAGGCTCATAATTACAGTACCTGATGTGATTTTAAATTAATGCAACTGATATTTTTATGAGTAGATTAAAACTTATGCACTCCGGTGAACGTTATTATTTAAAGCACTCACTGTATGACACTGTTATAGTTTTGTAGCTATTCACAAGGGGCTCAAATATTACAGCAACTCTTCTTTTGGGCTTATCTTCAGATCCAGTTCACAAAATGTGAAAAACATAAGTCTTATGAATTTACTGTGTTTCAAATTGTTAATTAAGCAATCCAATGACCATATTCCAAACAATGTACCTCAGACTTTATGGAAATTCCCAAGGAGACTATCTAAGATTGTTTTCAGCAAAACAACATCTTTGGTCTAAGTATATAGAGTAATAGGCCCATTGGTACCCATTAAGAGCATCTAAGGTAAGGAGACTGATAAAAACAGTTCAGAGGAAGGAGATCTGAACAAATTCTGAAACTTATATAAGATCAAATTAACATTCTTTATCTCCTGACAAAGTGCAACATTCCTGAATTTAGTCTTATTCCTGGACTTTGTGGTTCAAAATTCTGTAGAAAACTCTGTAGACCTCTCTGAATTTCTGTTTACTGAGACTCATGACCCTTTCCAGACCTGGCCTCTTTGAGTTGCACATAGCCTGTATCCTTCAGCATGCTGGTACTGCTCTGTATCATTGCTCTTCCAATTTCCTTCTCAGCATTCCAGGAATGATGTGTAGCTTGCCATGGTCCTCATTTGGAACAAAAGGAAAAATAACTTTCATTAGGTTACATAATTCCAGTGTTTGTTTAAAACTTAGTCGCATTACTTGGAACCACTAATAATTACTTGTCTCAAGAGTTGTAGTGCAATTAAATTCATTTTCCAAAATAAACATGACCTTAATCATACGAACAGAGTGCCAAATTATGCCAGAGTATGAACTAAGTAGGTGTCAATGAAGACAATTCATTCTGTTCTTCTGTTTAGAACACTGTCCCCAAAATCTTACCCTTAAAAGCCCCATTCAAGATATCCCTCCTGTCAGAGCTTCCTTGGACCATGCTGCCACACAACCACCTCATTCATTATCTATGACACTCATTTCACAATTACTCATCCACTTATCTGTAACTTCTGCTATGTTGTCAGCTGAAACATCTATTTAAAACATTTAAGTTTTCTTAATTCCTTCATTGTTCGTCTTGTTCTCTCTAAATACCCTGATTAGAATATTTGTTCCTTTAGAGTTTGAATCATGTCTAGCCCTCTCCTATACCATGAATAGCTTTAATGTTACTTGTTGATTATTTTGATGAGAATTCCTTACATGGACTTGCTTATTTTATAGGTGTAAAAATCCCCTTTCTGAAAGTACTGCAGTCTTTATTAATACTCTCTTTCTTTCATTTTACTTTCTCTGGGAATAATTAAAACTTTTGTCAAAAGCTCTGCATTTAGGAGAAAAGGATAGGCCTTAGTTCTTGAAGCATCCCTTTAGTCTGTACCTGACTTGAACTGAAACACGACTGTTAGGCCTAAATTCTTTAGGGAAGGTTAAGAGCAAGTCTGAGGGAGGAAAGCATTATGCTATGACTATTGACAATGAAGTACTGAAGGGCTTCATTTTATTTGAAATTACAGTCGATGACAATTTTCTATGATATTTGTAATTAGAGTTTGAGGTTAAGTCCTTGAAATCCTAGGATCATAAATGTACAACACCTGCGAATAGCAAATTCAAGCCCAAAAGACAAGTTGAAATTTAACAGAAGTAATGTTAAATCTTCTACCTAAAATTTTTAAAGTATCTATCTAAAAGTATTTTTCAGCAGATGAGACTGAAAACAAATTTCAAGATTTTTGTTGACAAGTTACATGATATGAGTGTTATGAAAATCAACATTGGTTTATCTTAACAAAAATACTGTCTATATCACACTTTCCTGTATTCTACACTTATCAGCTCACACCTAGAATACAGTGGTCAGTTCTACATAAAATATGTAAAAGAATTACCGATACATTAAGGCAAATCTGCAGCAGAATGGCCAGGGTGATAAGAAGCTTAGAAACCAAGTTACATGATTAAGAGTTACAGCAGGTGGTAATATCAATAAAAGAGAAAGCTAAGAAAAATAAGACAAAGAGGAGTTCTTAAAATGTCTGAAATAGTAATATATAGACAGAGCATTGTTTATGTTGTAAAAACTATTGCTAATCAGTGTATATTAAGAGAAGATTCGGCCAAAGAGAGAGGTTGCCTGACAAATTGAACTATGCACAATGGGACCAGATGACTCCGTGGGTAGGGCCCCCATTTAGTGTGCTGTTCAAACAGGTATTGAAGAAACACGTAAGAATCCTTGCAAGGGATTCTATTTCTGCAAATAAGGTAGACACTGAGGTTGTTTCTCCTTATCCTGAGGTATAGATGCAAAAATAAAGGACTAAGAAAGTGGACTTCACTTCCAAAATGAAACTTAAGGTTATCATTAAAATAGTCAATGCTTTTGAGACATTCTAATTCTTAATATGTTTAAAAAATGTTTGTGGAGGTCGGCACACACTATAGAGCTAACTTTCAATACAGAGCAAAAACTATTATTCTCTTCCTATGGAGCGTTTGGCCTCACTATGTAGTAGCTATAACTCAACTTTTGGCTATAGAGGACAACCTGGACACTGAGATAATTGTCAAGGAGGTTTTTAAAATGTATTGGTGTGGGATTAATACTTATGTTTCTTTCCTTTTTCACATGTTGTGCTAAGCACATGCCATCAAGGCCAGGGAGATAAAGTGAACTGTATTATTTGAAATCACAAGCAACATTAATTCTCATATAGCTCCTGAGAATGATGAGAGAAACCTATCATTTCCCACATTTGTTTTTACTTTAGAAAAGTTCATCTAATTTAACTGCCACCTGACTTCTTTTTTCCTTCATGAAGGGGTGTCAGATATGAAAAGGATTCAATAAGTCAAGAGCCGCTTTCAGTCTCATTGTCTCTTTTATATTAACAAAGCCTCATAAAGGCAGATGGATAGCCCAGGCCAACTTCTTTCTATGATCAACCAAAGATAAATACTCTGTGCCTTATCAGCTGAAAAGGAAATTCTTCATTTTTATCAGAGACTGTAGTTGCTTAGTTTGAAACAAAAATTGATGGCTCCATTTGACATTTTTTAATTTTTTTTTTAAATTAAAGCAGAGAGAAAATAGATCTCCCAATTATTTATCTCCTACATAAACTCTGAGTTAAACAGCAAATGCTAACTCTTAGCTAACAAACTGAATAAAGATTGAAGTATAGAGTCTATAAAAGCTATCAGGAATTTTAATGAGAACATAAAACTAAATGTCCTCATTATAATAATTTCAAATAAGTCATAAAAAGTTTGTATCCCAAGTGTATACCCAAAGACTTACCTAATATAATTCACTTTACTAGCTCACACTGTACTTTTTGCCAGACCCCAGCCCATTTCATCCTCTACAGACTCCTCAGATCCTATATTCCTTACCTCAGTTCATAGTAATCTCCTATCCTTTTAGTTTTTATATTTTTATACCAGTCATTTGAGAATCACATATTGTATTGTCCTGGTATTTAACTTTTGACATAGGCCATCCTATTTCTTTGAATAGACTGAAATATTCTCAAGACTGGAAGCCATGTTTTGCTCCTAGAGGTGTTCTATAAATGAGCAAATAATACTAAAAGCAATGAACACATTTGCAAAACTTTGTATTCCAATGTAGTGGGAGACTCAGCTTTAGAATCCAAGTTGCCTGACTCGTGAGGCCAGATTCTTTCTCCTTTATTACCTGTATCCATTGCCTCTCACTCCAAGTTATTGTTTACTTTAGGGAAGGTCTGAAAAGATATTTAACCTGTACAATGCCTTAATTTCTCCCTCTTCCTTATTCTTTACATTTTTAAAGGAGGTAGGGAGAGAAACGCATCATATTGTGGAAAAAAATTAATAATGAAATTTCAGGCATTTAGTTATTGGGGAGATGTCTTTGATCAAATAGGACCTTTTTCAAATATCATAAGTTGTGTAAAAATATAAACAGCTACCATTTATGCTTATGTAAAGCCAGTATCTCTAAGGAGTTTGCTGGGATAGTGTTAATGCTATAGTCTAAGTGTACTGGACTCCTCTGCCTTCAGGGCATTCATGCTGGACATAAAATGTATTTCGTCTATATCATGTTCACTATCATTTCTCCTAAAGTTGACAGGTATATTCTGGCTTTCTAACCCCTGCATTTTCACATTATCCAATGTAATACAGTGAAAGAGAAACTATAAACATAAAGAGAAAAATAATCAAATTCTTTATTTAAGTCTTATTGATGCAATAGTTATAATTTCTAATTACTGTCTAAATTAATAATGTGGAGATATTAGTAATTTTTTAAATGTTCATAACAATTTCCTGTCTAATCACTTCCTGTGGTTTTGTAAGCATAATTTGTGCTGGAGCTCTCTATTCAACAACGTAAGAGATCCAAGAAGGAATGGAAAGGGAGCATGAGAAAATGCCCAGTCTCTAGGAAATGATAAATGTGGGGAAATCCCATGGCTGTAAAATACATGAGACAGATGAAAAAGGAAGGTTCTATACACAGTTGTGTATATGTATAATAAAACAAGAGTAGTTCAAACACAGGAGTTTGCTAACTAAAACAATTAGTGATAATTAATGAAATATATCTTAGAAGACAAATGTCTCAGCTGTCACTACTATTCAATTTCAATCCAGTTTCTTTCTATAATGATTTTCTTAAATATTGGTAGTAATGTAATAATAACAATTATAGTTGTATAATTGATAGCTGGCTTATTTGGAGCTTACTATGTATGACTGGCACTGGTCTATGTGCTTTACATATATTAAAAGGTTTAATTCTTCACAATAACCCTATGTATTAAGTACTTTATTAGGTCCACTTCACAATGAGGAAATTGAGGCAAAGAGGTGTTAAGCAACTTTCCTGTGGTCTCAGAGTTATTAAAACTCATGGTCCTCACCCACTATACAATATTGCCTCTTTCATCTATCCATTATTTCCCTCTTTATACATATCAATTTAATGTGTATCTAACCATTCTTTTTTGTGTTCATATCCTGTTAGCCAAAAAAACCTGAAGAAATGTAAAAGGTCAGTTTGAAATGAACTTAGAACTTATTATCAGACATGAAACCATTATAGTACAAATAGCCTAGTTTTATCAATGACTAATTATAGAGGCAAAGATTCTGCCAGGAACCAAGGTTCACATGCATGAGGTCTTGCCAGCTTGATTGCCAGAAATTAGCCTATTCAAATGGTTTCCAGTTTTCTGTAGGTTCAAGAACAAGCTCCTGATATCAATATGTTTTTTCTGCTTCCTATTGTGATTACGACCCTCTTAAAATGACTTTATCCTGGACACAACTATCCTTCAGTTATCACTCTGTGCTGCCAACACCTTAATCAGTCCATAGGCCTAGAATTACTAGATCATTCTATTAATCTGATAACTTTTTGTAAAATCACGCTAAGGAAAGAAGGTATAATATAAAGAAGTATTCATGCTAATTGAAGTGGCAGTAGTATTTGGACATTCCAAGGCTGGAATGGAGTATTTCTATCCAATATTCTACTTCATGCAAACTCAGCTTACACCTACAAAAAATGCTGAGGATCCATCATGCCCTGTAACCCAGGCCCAACTGACGTAATGTCTCAGAAAGAAGACAATGTTTCTTCTTCACCCTGGGGCAAGGTCCATCTTCCACCTTCTAATGTCCTTTAATAGAACCAATTCCTTCTGCTGCTGATGAACAGTAAAAAGAAAACCCACTTCTATGGTTTACTGTATCAGTGTAGAATCTTCATTAGGACAATTTAAATTGCATCAAAATATAATGAACTATTCTCTTATATTCAGTACATTATAAATTAATCAGTTGTGTAATGTATCACATCATTTGTCCAATACAGCTACTTTTTCTGACTTCTCCCATGTGAGGTGAAACTCATGACTTTTTACAGGCTGGAGGGACTGGGTTGGATGAGCAGAGATGTCAACTCTTTTCCTGCTCAAGCAAATAAGAACTCACATGCATTGCTAAGGCACAGACAAGAAAGAGATGGAAAACTCAAAGAAGGTAATTAAAGAGTATTTAATAAAGACTATTTATAATGTTGAGCAATACTAAAGGAGACTGACAAGGAATGGTAAAGCTAGTGACAGCAAGGGACCAATTATAAGTGAAGACTGCTCTTATGGACCAAGTGAGACCCATAGGTAGGAGATGCTCACACCACAGAGGATAGAAACTCAGCCACTGCTGTACAATCACCCACCAACAAGAGAGAGAACTAAGGGAATAAATACTCTAAGTTCTTTTTTCTCCCTCCTTCTTATCTCTTGCTAGTACTGATATATCACCTGGCTGAACCCAGCCAGAAGCAAAGTGTAAGGGACCCCGTTGATGAAGTCTATAAATGTCGGCACTGAAAGAAGGAAGGAGAGTATATCTGCAGTAACCAACAGAGCATGTCCACTAAAGCACATAACTCAGTGTGGCCAGTAAATAGTTTATAATACAAAGGAAGTGTGGACAAATGCATATGTTGCTTTCTATCCTGAAAGCTTCATTAAAGACCAGAGAGGCAAAACTCTGCTAAAAGGCTTTCTGAGAATAAAAGGCAATAATTTATCTTAAAGATAAATTCTATTTTATATTTAAATTTAATTTGCTTAAGAGTACAAAGATGTTTGTACATTTTAATTACAGTTTTTATTAATGTGTCTTGTATTATTATGTTTTTTATCAGGTTTCACAAAAGGATCTTAGATTTAACACCATATTCTTGCAAAAGTACAAAAAGAGAGAGCCATACCTAAATGGGTGTGGTAATTCTAACAGAAAATTTCAGCTAGGGACACTTGTTGAAATTGGGCATGGATTTGAGTTCAAAGCATCCTGGAAAACCAGAAATCTGGTGAGTTATTGATCTCACACTATAGTAAGAGAATTAAGGTGTCATGAGAAACAGACTTTACTTGAATAAAATAAATAAAATCCATTTGTCTGAAACAATGAGCAGTTAAAATATTTTGAAAAAATAAAAATTAATAAAAGGGGGTATTTTTACTCAATATTCAAACAACAATGTAAAAATTGATAGATTATTGGAATAAAACAGATACTGTGCCATGTCTATGTCTGTGTATATATATATATATATATATATATATATATATATATATATATATATATATATATATATATATATATATAAAGAAATACAAGCAAGGCAAGAGAAACATCACATTATTTACTACCTAACACATTATTTACTACCTAACACATTATTTAGAGGAATAATCAAGTTATCACCTCATCTTACACCATATTCTAAAAGATTTTGAGATAAGTTAAAAAATTAAAGTAAAAAATAATAATAAAATACAGAGAAAAATGCAAGTGAATATTTAATGTGCTTATTCTTAATGGTTCACATTAACCCAGGGCCACTGTGAAACAGGACTGAGTTTCACAAATTACTTTTTACATTTTTAATTTCAATTTTTGCTCTGGATGATAGCATGAGAAATAAGCAATCTGTAAGAATTATGACCACTAAGGGGAAAGACATAAAATATTCTTAGATGTCTAAAACATTATATTCCTTTTGTATAAACCCATCAAGAAACCTAAATCATTTGTAGTTGAGTTTTCAGAAACATTTCAACCATCAAATTTTCCCCAAAATGGAGTGACCAAATTTAGAGCTTGACAAAGTCAAGTTCCTTTGGACTTATTGCTGTTATTTTACTGGAAAAAAAATTTTTTTCCCCTGAAACTTTCTTAAACTCCTTAAAACTTCACTTTCAAATGAATATGTTACTCACTGATCTAAATTTAAAAAATTATTGAACCACCATGTGCAAGGTTCTGAATTAGTTACTGGTGCTATGTAAATAAACATCTAAAAATCCTTTCCACAAATGATCTTAAAATCCTGGGAGAGTTTTTACTCTGAGACCCTGTCCAGAAAATCACTGATATCTCCTTGGGCATCCGAAGTAATAGAGTGAACACAACTTCTAAACAATCCTTTCTTTCAGTTCAGCTTTAGAAACAGTCTCATGGCACCTTAAATAGACAACCCAGACCTACTGAATTCTCACAGTCATACACTTATAAGCCCCTCTTCCATGGCAAAACCCCCTAAAACTGCTCCTTTGTGAAGTTTTCTGTCCTCACTAAAATAATCTCAGTGTCTATCAGTGTCTTACATCTTTAGGGTGACAACACCTCCACACTGTGCCCACACTACCCTTTTATCCAGCAGTAAAGGTCATTTTAATGATGATACAGGAAATTTTATTTAGTCTACAAATTTCTGGGCATGATCTTGGCTTACCTTCTCAACTCATCTAGTCTTAACTATAATTGTTGACAATAGTAATGATAAGGTATTATGTTTCAACTCTTTGTATATGTTGTCTTCACCCATTAGCCAACTTCTCATTTATCTATCTATATGATCTTCCATGTTACAGTCTTTTATATATTTACTATTCATAAACAGCTAAATCAGTATTAGACTTTTTAAAAGTGTATCTTTTTTGACTTTCCAAAAGTACAAAATCTGTATCTTACCAGAAAAGACAGTGAAACAAGATTGCAAATGACTGTTCATCAGTGGAAACAGGAAAATTAGAGGTACTGAAGACTGGAGTTTCATTTCTTAGTAATATCCAACCTCGACACTTACTTTGTCTTTTTTACTAAGGACTCTTTCTTTTAAAATTGCTTAAGTTGAAATTTTACCCATCATTTCAATGATGAATGTGGCTATAGGAGTAAATGTCCCAATTCTACTAAATATTTTTCAAATAATTTCATGATCATATTCTGCTGGTGAGAATGGTGTGGTAGAATGACTGAAGAAGAGATACATAACACTAAGGAATTACCTAGTGCCCATGAAAATGTCTAATGACCTTTGGATTTTAACGCCAATGAGTATGAAAGTTCTTATATACATAGTCTTAAGATGGAAGAAAATCAGTAAAGACATTTATATTTCAAGGCAAATACAAAAATACCACAAAAGTGGTTGTTAGTATTAAAAAACACTATTCAACAGATATTAACTCCAATAAGTTGTTTATGTTTAGTCTAGTTATGTTTAGTCTAACATGAAATCATATTTAATTTAATAGTCATATTATTATTTAATTTCACAAGTATATGATTAATTAATATCTGCCAAGTGATGGTTAAGTCCGGGAATAGAGTGTAGAGGAGGAAAGAGGTAACCTCTCCTCTGGTATAACTTAGTGTTGGTTTTCATGGTATTTGTCCTATTTTAGATGGCAAATTTTCTGAGAGGCAAAACTTGCTCTTACTATTTTTTATACCTTATGAAGTAGAGAAGATAGCTGCTTAATATATAGATAAACTATAGTAATAAATAAAATCCTCTAAAGTTGCACTAAATCAGGGGTCAGCAAAGTTTTTTGACAAGGGCTAGAGAGTAAATATTTTCAGCTTTGCAGAACCACATGGTTTCTCTAACAATCTACTATCATATGTGAAAGCAACCATAAATAATTCATAAGTTAATGGGCATAGTTATGTTCCAATAAGACTTTCATTTACTAGAACAGGCAACTGACCCAATTTGGCCCTCAGGTAGTAGTTTGCTGATCTCTTTTCCACAAGATTCTTCTTGTCTTAAGTTGGATTTCCTTGAAACAGAGCCTGAGACAAGAATTTGGGCTCATGAGTAAAACCAAAAGTGAGGAATAAAGCAGGATAGGGAAGATGAAGGAGCAGAGCAAGGATGTGACCTCAGGAAAAGTCTAGCCTTGCCTCATCTATTGTGGGGAGGGGGGAACCTCTGGAGTACAACCCTGCAAGGTTATTTCCTCTTTAGGCAGAGGAACAGGTTTCTGTATCCCCCTCCTCCCTCAATCAGTAATTTGCTATAGGCGGCTGGGAGGAGGAAGTGGAGTACAGGACATCCTTAAACTCCCTGGCCAGAAGGCTCCTGTCAGCCAAGAATAATTCTCTAAGAAACGGTATAGCTTGCACATTGTTGGTGAGCAAGAATTTGTGTAAATATGTTGAAGCACAATTTTATTATATAAAAATTAAAATTTACAAATCCTTTTATCACCATTGAGGAATGTATGTCACGTGTGATCACAAGGCTTCTTTACCTCCATGTGACCTCTCCAGCAGGGTAGTTCGACTCCTTGTATGGAGGTTCAGGGCTCCCCAGAGCACCACTAGCAGAAACTTGTAGGCCTGTTAGGGATATAGGCCCAAAAGGTCACTTCTGTCACAGTGTATCTATTAATCTGTGCCTGAGGCCCAGACAGCTTCAGTGTGGAAGGGTATGAGTCCCCATCCTCCAAGTAGACTTTGTTACTGGGGTCTCCTTTGGAGATAAAGTAGTACAGGTGACCTTCCAGCATTTGTGTGATCTGGTCCGTGGCCACCCTGACCTTCATCTCCACCTTGCTCAATCCAGCACCACCACTCTGCTTTGATGAGCCAACAGTGTTCCTGAGGCATTGCACTTACACTTGCCAGTCTCTCTGTGGGAACAAATCTTCGCTAAACACAAGATGATTAAGTGTTCACTTCATCCAGGTTACTGCTCAAAGCTCACCTAAAATCATGCTCTCCCTTGTCAACTTTATGTCAACAGCCTACTTTCTTTTCCTTCATAGCACATTTCCTTTCTTGATTTAGTATGTATCTGTTTATTGTCTCACCCCCACTAGAATGTAAACACCACAAGAGCAGGGAGTTTGACTGTATGTGGTTTGTTGCTGCATCCTGAGTGTAGAAGATTCTTGGCTTATCATAGTTGATCAATGGACATTTGTCAAAAGTAAATAAATTTAAAATTGTCCATAGTATTTTATACAGAAAAAATTAATTATAAGCATTTATCTTCAGAAAAGAATAAAATGAGTACTTGTGTACATGCAGATATTAATATTGATGTTATATATATTGTATCCTTCATTTACAATAGGAGTTTATTTATTGGTATCTCCAATGATGAAATAATCACTAACTAAACAAATTACTTATTGAAATCTAAAGCTACATCTCCAAGACGTACTGTAGAATAGAAAAGACACATCAAAAAGGATCATGTATAATACTTCTATATAATTTTCACATACACATGAACATGTGTGAGCATGCACACACACACACACACACACACACACACACACACACACACACACACACATGAAGGGAGAAAAGCCTGGAAATTTGTTTAGCAAAATAGTGATTAACTCTGTGTGATGGATTTTGGGTGATTTTTACTTTCTCTATGTTTGTTTTCCTTGCTGATTTGATTTTATTCTTGAGTATATAATATGCCATAAACTAGAAACAACAAATACATTTTATTTATTTAACTTGTACTTTCTTGATGAAGCCTATTGTCACTTAGATCATTTTCAAACAATTTAATAATTGACTGCTTGTTCATTGTCATTTATGTCTTTTGGTGTTTTTCTTTTTTGTCTAAAATAAAGCCTTGTACTTATAGACTGTTATATAATTTACAATGTCCCCTAATTTGCTGAAAATTACCCTTTCTCTAGGATTAAATAGTGAAAACTTGGATATTTACTAGAGCAATAGATAAAACGGACCATGAAAATTTATTTTATTTTTTTAATTGAATTATATATATATTTTAACATCTTTATTGGAGTATAATTGCTTTAAAATGGTGTGTTAGTTTCTGCTTTATAACAAAGTGAATCAGCTATACATATACATATATCCCCATAGCTCCCCTCTCTTGCGTCTCCCTCCCACCCTCCCTATCCCACCCCTCTAGGTGGTCACAAAGCACCGAGCTGATCTCCCTGTGCTATGTGGCTGCTTCCCTCTAGCTATTTTATATTTGCTGTGTATATATGCCCATGTCACTCTCTCACCTCGTCCAGCTTACCCTTCCCCATCTCTGGTCCTCAAGTCCATTCTCTACGTTTGCATCTTTACTCCTGTTCTGCCCCTAGGTTTTTCAGAACCATTTTTTTTTAAGATTCCATATATATGTGTTAGCATGCGGTATTTGTTTTTCTCTTTCTGACTTACTTCACTCTGTATGATAGACTCTAGGTCCATCCACCTCACTGCAAATAACTCAATTTCGTTTCTTTTTATGGCTGAGTAATAATCCATTGTATATATGTGCCATATCTTCCTTATCCATTCATCTGTCAATGGACACTTAGGTTGCTTCCATGTCCTGGCTATTGTAAATAGAGCTGCAGTGAACATTGTGGTACATGACTCTTTTTGAGTTATGGTTTTCTCTCTGTATATGCCCAGTAGTGGGATTTCTGGGTCCTATGGTAGTTCTATTTTTAGTTTTTTAAGGAACCTCCATACTGTTTTCCATAGTGGCTTATCAATTTACACTCCCACCAACAGTGCAAGAGGGTTCCCTCATGAAAATTTATTAACTATCAACTTTTTTATTAAAGGAAGACTCATCATTTACTTTAGCTTTTACAAAGTGCCGGATAGAAAAGCATAATGGTGTCATGACTTATAGAAAGTTTTTTTTAAAAAAATCTTTATTGGAATATAATTTCTTTACAATGGTGTGTTAATTTCTGCTGTATAATAAAGTGAGTCAAATATATGTGTACATATATCCCCATATCCCCTTCTTGCGTCTCCCTCCTACCCTCCCTAACCGACCCCTCTAAGTGGTCACAAAGCACCGACCTGATCTCCCTATGCCATTCAGCTCCTTCCCACTAGCTATCTATTTTACATTTGGTAGTGTATATACGTCCATGCCTCTCTCACTTCATCCCAGCTCACACTTTCTCCTCCCCGTGTCCTCAAGTCCAGTCTCTAGGTCTGCATCTTTATTCCTGTCTGGCCACTAAGTTCTTCAGAACCATTTTTTATTATTTTTTTTAGATTCCATGAAAATGTGTTAGCATACAGTATTTGGTTTTCTCTTTCTGACTTACTTCACTCTGTATGACAGAATCCAGGTCCATCCACCACACTGTAAATAATTCAATTTTGTTTCTTTTTATGGCTGAGTAATATTCCATTGTGTATATTATATATATATGCCACATCTTCTTTATCCATTCATCTGTTGATGGACAACTAGGTTGCTTCCAAGTCCTGGCTATTGTAAGCACTGCAATGAACATTGTGGTAAATGACCCTTTTTGAGTTATGGTTTTCTCCGGGTATATTCCCAATGGTGGGATTGCTGGGTTATGTCATAGTTCTATTTTTAGCTTTTTAAGGAACCTCCATACTGTTCTCCATAGTGGCTGTATCAATTTACATTCCCACCAACAGTGTAGGAGGGTAAAACTCCACACCCTCTCCACCATTTATTGTTTGTAGATTTTTTGAATGATGGCCATTCTGACCAGTGTGAGTTGATACCTCACTGGACTTTTGATTTGCCTTTCTCTAATGATTAGTGATGTAGAGCATCTTTCATATGTTTGTTGGCAATCTGTATATCTTGTCTGCAGAAATGTCTATTTAGGTCTGCCCATTTTTGGATTGGGTTGTTTGTTTTTTTGATATTGAGCTGCATAAGCTGCTTGTATATTTTGGAGATAATCCTTTGTCATTTGCTTCATTTGCAAATATATTCTCCCATTCCGAGGGTTGTCTTTTCATTTTGTTTACGGTTTCCATGATGTGCAAAAGCTTTTAAGTTTCATTAGGTCCCATTTGTTTATTTTTGTTTTTATTTCCATTTCTCTAGGAGGTGGGTCAAAAAGGATCTTGCTGTGATTTATGTCATAGAGTGTTCTAAGTTTTCCTCTAACAGTTTTATAGTGTCTGGCCTTATATTTAGGTCTTTAACCCATTTTGAGTTTATTTTTGTATATGGTGTTAAGGAGTGTCCTAATTTCATTCTTTTACATGTAGCTGTCCAGTTTTCCCATCACCGCTTATTGCAGAGGCTGCCTTTTTTTCATTGTATATTCTTGCCTCCTTTATCAAGGATAAGGTGACCATATGTGCGGGGGTTTATCTCTGGGCTTTCTATCCTGTTCCATTGATCTATATTTCTGTTTTTGTGCCAGTTACCATACTGTCTTGATTACTGTAACTTTGTAGAATAGTCTGAAGTCAGGGAGCCTGATTCGTTTTTCTTTCTCAAGATTGCTTTGGCTATTTGGAATCTTCTGTGTTTCCATACAAATTGTGATTTTTTTTGTTCTAGTCTGTGAAAAATGCCATTGGTAGTTTGATAGGGATTGCATTGAATCTGTAGACTTCTTTGGGTAGTATAGTCATTTTCACAATATTGATTTTTCCAATCCAAGAACATGGTATCTCTCTCCATCTGTTTGTATCATCTTTAATTTCTTTCATCAGTGTCTTATAGTTTTCTGCATACAGGTCTTTTGTCTTCTTAGGTAAGTTTCTTCCTACATATTTATTCTTCTGGTTGCAGTGGTAAATGGGAGTGTTTCCTTAATTTCTCTTTCAAATTTTTCATCATTAGTGTATAGGAATGCAAGAGATTTCTCGGCATTAATTTTGTATCCTGCTACTTTACCAAAATCATTGATTAGCTCTAGTAGTTTTCTGGTAACATCCTTAGGATTCTCTACGTGTAGTATCATATCATCTGCAAACAGTGACAGTTTTACTTCTTGTTTTCTGAGTTGAATTCCTTTAATTTCTTCTTCTTCTCTGATTGCTGTGGCTCAAACTACCAAAACTATGTTAAATAATAGTGGTGAGAGTGGGCAACCTTTTCTTCTCCCTCATCTTAGTGGAATTGATTTCAGTTTTTCACCATTGCGAATGATGTTGGCTGTGGGTTTGTCATATATGGACTTTATTATGTTGAGGTAAGTTCCCTCTATGCCTACTTTCTGTAGGGCTTTCATCATAAATGAGTGTTGAATTTTGTCTAAAGCTTTTTCTGCATCTATTGAGATGATCATATAGTTTTTATCCTTCAGTTTGTTAATATGGTGTATCACATTGATTGATTTGCGTATATTGAAGAATCCTTGCATTCCTGGGATAAACCCCACTTGATCATGGTGTAAGATCCTTTTAATGTGCTGTTGGATTCTGTTTGCTAGCATTTTTGTTGAGGATTTTTGCATCTATGTTAATCAGTGATATTGACCTGTAGTTTTCTTTTTTTTTGACATCTTTGGTTTTGGTATCAGGGTGATGGTGGCCTCGTAGAATGAGTTTTGGAGTGTACTTCCCTCTGCTATTTTTTGGAAGAGTTTGAGAAGGATAGGTGTTAGCTCTTCTCTAAATGTTTGATAGAATTCACCTGTGAAGCCATACGGTCCTGGGTTTTCGTTTGTTGGAAGAGTTTTAATCACAGTTTCAATTTCAGTGCTTGTGATTGGTCTGTTTATATTTTCTGTTTCTTCCCGGTTCAGGCTCAGAAGGTTGTGCTTTTCTAAGAATTTGTACATTTCTTCCAGGCTGTCCATTTTACTGGCCTATTCTTGCTTGTAGTAATCTCTCATGATTCTTTGCATTTCTGCCATGTCTGTTGTTACTTCTCCTTTCTCATTTCTAATTCTATTGATTTCAGTCTTCTCCCTTTTTGTTCTTGATGAGTCTTGCTAATGGTTTATCAAATTTTTGTATCTTCTCAAAGAACCGGCTTTTAGTTTTATTGATCTTTGTTATTGTTTTCTTAATTTCTTTTTCATTTATTTCTAATCTGATCTTTATGGTTTCTTTCCTTCTCTTAACTTTGAGGGTTTTTTTTAGTTTAGTTTACTTTAGTTTTTTCTCTCTAATTGCTTTAGGTTTAAAGTTAGGTTGATTATTTGAGATTTTTCTTGTTTCTTGAGCTAGGATTTTATTGCTATAAACTTCCCTCTTAGAATGGCTTTTGCTGCATCCCATAGGTTTTATCTCATTGTGTTTTCATTTTCAGTTGTTTCGAGGTATTTTTTGATTTCCTCTTAGATTTATTCAGTGATCTCTTGGTTATTTAGTAGTGTATTGTTTAGCCTCCATGTGTTTGTATTTTTTACAGTTTTTCTCCTGTAATTGATATCTAGTCTTATAGTGTTGTTCTCAGAAAAGATACTTGATACGTTTTCAATTTTCTTAACTTTACCAAGGCTTGATTTGTGACCCAAGATATGATCTATCCTGGAGAATGTTCCATGAGTACTTGAGAGGAAAATGTATTCTGTTGTTTTTGGATGGGATGTCCTATAAATATCAATTAAATACATCTTGTTTAATCTGTCATTTAAAGCTTGTATTTCCTTATTTATTTTTCATTTTGGATGATTTATCCATTGGTGAAAGTGGGGTGTTAAAGCCCCCTACTATGATTATGTTACTGTCAGTTTCCCTTTTTATGGCTGTTAGCATTTACCTTATGTATTGATGTGCTCCTATGTTGGGTGCATAAATATTTACAATTGTTATATCTTCTTCTTTGATTGATCCCTTGATCATTATGTTGTGTCTTTCTTTGTCTCTTGTGATATTCTTTATTTTAAAGTCTATTTTGTCTGATATAAGAATTGCTACTCCAGCTTTCTTTTGATTTCCATTTGCATGGAATATCTTTTTCAATCCCTCACTTTCATCTGTATGTGTCCCTAGGTCTGAACTAGGTCTCTTGTAGACAGCATATGCATGGGTCTTTTTTTTGTATCCATTTAGCTAGTGTATGTCTTTTGGTGGGGACATTTAATCCATTTACATTTAAAGTAATTATAGATATGTATGTTCATATTACCATTTGCTTAATTTTTTGTGTTTGTTATTGTAGGTCTTTTCCTTCTCTTGTGTTTCCTGCCTAGAGAAGTTCCTTTAGCATTTGTTGTAAAGCTGGTTTGGTGGTGCTGTATTCTCCTAGCTTTTGCGTGTCCGTAAATGTCTTAATTTCTCCGTCTAATCTGAATGAGATCCTTGTTGGGTAGAATAATCTTGGTTGTAGGTTTTCCTCTTTCAGCACTTTGAATATGTTCTGCCACTCCTTCCTGGCTTGCAGAGTTTCTGCTGAAAGGTCAGCTGTTAACCTTATGGGGATTCCCTTGTATGTTATTTGTTGCTTTTTCCTTGTTGCTTTTAATATTTTTTCTTTGGATTTAATTTTTGATAGTTTGATTAATATGTGTCTTGGCATGTTTCTCCTTGGATTTACCCTGTATGGGACTCTCTGCACTTCTTGGACTTGGTTGACAATTTCCTTTCCCATATTAGGGAAGTTTTCAACTATAATCTCTTCAAATATTTTCTCAGTTACTTTCTGTTTCTCTTCTTCTTCTGGGACCCCTATAATTCAATTGTTGGTGTGTTCAATGTTGTCCCAGTGGTCTCTGAGGCTGTCCTTTACATTCTTTTTCCTTTATTCTGCTCTGCAATAGTTATATCCACTCTTTTATCTTTCAGGTCAGTCATCCATTCTTCTGCCTCAGTTTTTCTGCTATTGATTCCTTCTAGAGAATTTTTAATTTCATTTATTGTGTTGTTCATCATTGTTTGTTTGCTCTTTAGTTTTTCCAGTTCCTTGTTAAACGTTTCTTGTATTTTCTCCATTCTATTTCCACGATTTTGGAATGTCTTTACTATCCTTAGTCTGAATTCTTTTTCAGGTAGACTGCCTATTTCCTCTTCATTTGTGTGGTCTGGTGGGTTTTTACCTTGCTCCTTCACCTGCTGTGTGTTTCTCTGTCTTCTCATTTTGCTTCACTTACTCTGTTTGTGGTCTCCTTTTCACAGGCTGCAGGTTCGTAGTTCCCTTTATTTTTGGTGTCTCCCCCCAGTGGGTAAGTTTGGTTCAGTAGGTTGTATAGGCTTCTTGGTGGAGGGGACTGGTGCCCGTGTTCTGGTGGATGAGGCTGGATTTTGTGTTCTTGTGGGCAGGACCGCATCTAGTGGTGTGTTTTGGGGTGTCTGTGAACTTAGTCTGACTTTAGGCAGCCTCTCTGTTAATGGGTGGGGCTGTGTTCCTGTCTTGCTAGTTGTTTGGCATGGGTTGTCCAGCACTGGAACTTGCTGGTCGTTGAGTGGAGCTCAGTCTTAGCATTGAGACAGAGATCTCTGGGAGAGCTCTCAGCAACTGATATTACAAGGGACCTGTGGAAACATTTTTATTGAGAAATCAGAGACTGACAGACAAAAAGTTATCAAATTAAAAGGACTATATGAGGAAACATATATTTATCCAATGTCTATCCAATCTTCACTTTGTCCTTATCTTAGAAACATGATTCCCACCTGCTCCTTCCTACCTCTGCTTTTTGACTCACGTACTTTCTCCTTATCCCTACCTTGCACCCCTTGTTTCTCTTACCTTTCTCTCTACAAATATCCCTCTATAGCCTTCTCAAACTACTTGGTCCATGGTGTCATCTCCTTTCAATGAATTTTTAAATTATCACTTGATAGCCACACAGACTTTAATAGTGCTCTTCCCTCAGCAGCATTTTGTAAATAATAGTTGAATTTAGGACCTTCTATGTATTTTATTCCAGATTTCTGGATTGGCTACTACTCACATTTAAATTAGACTAGCTTTGCAATTTAGCTGTGGAAATGCTTTGTGTTTGAGCCATAGGTATATTTATTACACTGTTTCCAAAATACAGCTCACTCTTGCATCCTACAGACACTTATGAAATATTCACAGTAATAAAATATTTTATAATTTAAATGAAATAATACATGTGACAGGAAGCTCCCAATAGATGTTGGATATATTTTTAACTTTTTCTTCCTTCCAGACCAAATGCATCTTATAAAGCATAATTTAAACTGGCTAAATTTTAATACAAATTTCTAGGAGAAGTTTTAAAAAGTACTGGCTCTATTTTTACCAATTGTAACAAAGAACAGAACAAAGATAATAGAAATGTTGTAGCATAAAGAGGTAAATAAGAGAATTAGTTAACAACAAATGTGTATATAAGCTCTTTTATATATTAAATCCAAAGAAACAAATTTGGGGTTGAGTTTTGACAGCTTTTTAGTCACCACAGTAAACGTTCTGGATCTTACTCAACGGTGACATATAATCATCACATATCACAATAAATATGAACGTATAGTTGAAGATCAGAATGAATGTTACTCCAAGCAACAGTGGTTAAATTGGAAAATTACTTTCCACTATAAATAGAGTAACCTTGGAAAATTGTTGAGCCATAAAACTTGCATCACTAAGACAACTGATACTGAAAAAGGACCCTGCATTAACCAGACAAAGGAGACCATCAGTCTTCCTGATAGATGAGTAGAGATTAATCCTGTTTGCTGGTTCATAGCAAATCATGTTGTGCTTAACTTATCCTACACCAAAATACTACTCCACATATGTCAGAAATTCTCTTTAAACATAGATTAATATTCTTCCACTTTCTGTGGTTCCTTTTATTCTCATTCTTATTTCAGCTATAATAACCATATCATCTTATGGATATGTCATGTTTAAGGCCACATTAAAGAGACTGCTGTCTATTAGACTTTAGTACATCTAAGCAAATTGTATTTATAGCTTATTTTTGTTGTTGGCAAATTTATTTTTTCCTCTGATGTATTTGAACAGATTCTATTAAAAATGCTAAGAAATTCAGCCCAATATTAGGCTAAACAATAATTATGAACCACCTTTTATCTCTAGTTTTATAACATCAAAAAACTATCAAGTTTTTATAAGACACTTATGAAAGAAATCAAAGATGACACAAACATGGTATATGGAGAGATATTCCATGTTCTTGGATTGGAAGAATCAATATTGTGAAAAAGACTATACTACCCAAAGCAATCTACAGATTCAATGCAATCCCTATCAAATTACCAATGGCATTTTTTACAGAGCTAGAACAAAAAAAACTTTAAATTCTTATGGAGACACAAAAGACCCCAAATAGCCACAGCAAACTTGAGCGGAAAAAATGCAACTGGAGGAATCAGACTCCCTGATTTCAGACTATTCTACAAAGCTACAGTAATCAAGGCAGTATGGTACTGGCACAAAAACAGAAATATAGATCAATGGAACAGGATAGAAAGCCCAGAGATAAGCCCACGCACCTATGGTCAATGATGACAAAGGAAGCAAGGGTATACAATGGAGAAAAGACAGTCTCTTCAATAAGTGGTGCTGGGAAAACTGGACAGCTACAAGTAAAAGAATGAAATTAGAACACTCCCTAACACCATACACAAAAATACACTCAAAATGGATTAAAGACCTAAATGTAAGACCGGACACAATAAAACTCTTAGCGGAAAACATAGGAAGAACACTCTTTGACATAAATCACAGCAAGATCATTTATGACCCACCTCCTAGAGTAATGGAAATAAAACCAAAAATAAACAAATGGGACCTAATGAAATTTAAAACCTTTTGCACAGCAAAGGGAACTATAAACAGGACAAAGAGACAACCCTCAGAATGGGAGAAAATATTTGCAAAAGAATCAACAGACAAAGGATTAATCTTCAAAATATATAAACAGCTCATGTAGCTCAATATTAAAAAAACAAAAACCCAATAAAAAATGGGCAGAAGACCTAAATAGACATTTCTCCAAAGAGGACATACAGATGGCCAAGAGGCACATGAAAAGCTGCTGAGCACCACTAATCATTAGAGAAAGGCAAATCAAAACTACAATGAGGTATCACCTCACACCAGTTAGAATGAGCATCATCAGAAAATCTACAAACATCAAATGCTGGAGAGGGTGTGGAGAAAATGGAACCCTCCTCACCCTCAAGTATTATGACCCATCCATTGTCATAAATAAACATGTGGACTAGCCAGAGAAAATATTTTCACATGTGGGTCCATTTAACTTTGCTCAAAACAGAGAAATTATGTCTTGTGCTTTTTATTTTTTCTAATGTACTGGCCTCCAAACACAGCAAATAAGGTTACCTAATGTGTTTTTTAGAAAAGAAACAATATTGAAAATTAGAATAGCTTTATTCATTTTTTTTCTCATTGAATTTGGAAGTGCTTTCATTCTTCAACTAATTGTTACTACATAAAAATCTGTAGCATTTATTTGGTGAATCATCACATAAACTATTTGGCATATGTTATGCTGTCTCTAACCAAATGAATGTTGATCTTTAACTTTTCTCATATTCCTACAAATACAAATACAATTTATTATGCAACTTTATAATCATCAAAGATAATTACAATTCAAAACTACAATGAGGTATCACCTCACACCAGTCAGAATGGCCATTATCAAAAAATCCAGAAACAATAAATGCTGGAGAGGGTGTGGAAAAGGGACCCCTCCTGCACTGTTGGTGGGAATGTAAACTGATACAGCCACTATGGAGAACAGTATGGAGGTTCCTAAAAAAACTAAAAATAGAACTACCATATGACCCAGCAATCCCACTATTGGGCTATACTCTGAGAAAACCATAATTCAAAAAGAGACATGCACCACAATGTTCATTGCAGCACTATTTACAATAGCCAGGACATGGAAGCAACATAAGTGTCCATCAACTGATGAATGGATGAAGAAGATGTGGCACATATATACAATGGACTATTACTCAGCCATAAAAAGAAACAAAATTGAGTTATTTGTAGTGAGGTGGATAAACAGCGTCTGCCATGCAGAGTGAAGTAAGTCAGAAAGAGAAAAACAAATACTGTATGCTAACACATATATATGGAATCTAAAAAAAAAAATGATACTGATGAACCTAGTGGCAGGGCAGGGATAAAGATGCAGACATAGAGAATGGACTTGAGGACACGGGATGGGGTGAGGGGCAGCTGGGGCAAAATTAGAGTAACATTGACATATATACACTACCAAATGTAAAATAGATAGCTAGTGGGTAGCAGTAGCATAGCACAGGGAGATCAGCTCAGTGCTTTGCAACGATCTAGAGGGGTGGGATAGGGAGGTTGTGAGGGAGGCTCAACAGGGTGGGGATATGGGGATATATGTATGCATATAGCTGATTCACTTTGTTGTACAACAGAAACTAACACAGCATTGTGAAGCAATTATACTCCAATAAAGGTGTATTAAAATAAAAAACAAAGAGGAGGGTGAATTGGCTGACCCCTTGTAGTCCTTTTACCATGTAAGAGAGCTCTCCACACCCCTGGTGCATCCATGTCTCTTAATTGCAAGAGAGATAAATCAACCAAACACCCAAAAAAAGAAAAAAAAAAAACAAAACAACTGGATTAAAAAAATGAGTAGAGTGTCTGAATACACATTTTTCCAGAGAAGAAGTATAGATGTCCAACAAGCACATGAAAAGATTCTCAGCATCACTAATCACCATAGAAGTGCAAATCAGAATCACAATGATATGTCTCCTCACACCTGTCAGAATGTCTGTTATCAAAAAGACCGCAAATAACAAGGGTTGGCTAGGACGGGAACCCTGGTTCACTGCTGATGGGAATGTAAATTGGTGCAGCCACTATAGAAAACAGTAAGAGTATTCCTCAAAAAGTTAAAAGTAGAACTACTATATGATCCAGCAATTCCATTCCTGGGTATTTATCCAAAGAAAACCAAGACACTAATTAGAGAAGATATATGCACCCTTATGATCATTGCAGCATTATTTACAATAACCAAGATATAGAAGCAACCTAAGTGCTCATGAATAGATGAATGGGTAAAGAAGATTTGGTGTATATATACAAAGCAATATTACTCAGCCATAAAAAGAATGAAAGCTTGCCATTTGCTTTGGATGGACCTAGAGGGTACTATGATAAGTGAAATAATTTTCAGAGAAAGATAAATAATATATTATTTCTCTTATATGTGAAATAAAAAGAAAAAAAAAAAAAAGAATAAACATAGCAAACCAGAAACAGAGTTGTAAATACAGAGAACAAAAAGTTGGTTGCCAGGAGTGAGGGAGATGAGGAGAAGAAAGCAATAAGTGAGGGAGGTTAAGAAGTACAAACTTTCAGTTACAAAATAAATGAGTCATGAGGATAAAATGTCCAGTGTGGGGAATATAGTCAATAATTACATAATATCTTAGTATGGTGACAGATCATAACTAGATTTATCATGGTGATCATTTTGAAATGTATAGAAATATTGAATCACTATATTGTGTAATAGAAAATATCATAGTGCTATAAGTCAAGTATACTTCAAAAACAAACAAACACATAGAAAAAGAGATCAGATTTGTGGTTACCAGAAGTGGGGTTTGGGGGTGAGGGAATTATATGAAGGCATTTAAAAAGTACAAAGTTCCAGTTATAAGATAAGTACATAGTAGGGATCTAATGGACAACATGATAAATATAATTAACATTGCTGTATGTTATATATGAAAATTGTTAGAGAAAATCATGAGTTGTTATCACAAGGGAAAAAATCTTTTCTATTTCTTCATATTTGTATCAGTTTGAGATGATGGATGTTCACTAAACTTATTGTGATAGTCATCTCATGATGTATGTAAGTGAAATTATTATGATGTATGCCTCAAACTTATACAGTGCTATATGTCAACTATATCTTAATACAACTGGGAAAAATAGAAAAATGGCATCCAAAGTCACATCACTAGTTCATGGCTAGACTGACACTTTGCCTTATGATTTCCAAAATCATTCCTTTGATGCCCCACACAGAATTATCGAAAGGATTTTCAAATAACTATAATGCATATCTGTCCCCAACTTCCACCTAGCCATAGAACCAGGAAGGACTAAATAAATAGACTACAAGCACCAGCACTGATTTTTCACTTTGCATGTGAGTGCATGTATACAGCAAAATAAGCTTCTATTCACCAATACCCTCAACTAATTGAATTCACCACATTACAATATTGTCAGTAAATGGCAACAACAAAGGTCAGTATTACAAATATATTTGACATCCCATTTGTCGCTTGTGCACACCATTTCTGGGGCATGTGTTGGGCTCTGGGCAGTTCAATCCACGCTACTATAGCTCATTTATTTTCTACTCTCAATCTTTGACAAAGATCTATGACAGATTTCCTTAATCAATAATTAAACAGTATATCTAATGCCAAATTTTTAATTCATGAAAGTGAATACATGCATTTTACAAAGTATTTCAAAGCAGGAAGGGAATTCAGGATAATCATCCACAGACCAGGAAATTCAGGTGGTTGGAACACTCTTCCTTCGTCAGTAGCTTTCCAGATATAGAGATTTTATTATAATGTGCTTTACATTTGCTAATGTAGTTCTATTAAAAGTCATACATTCTAAAATGGTATTTTACTCCTCCTCTCTTTCCCCAATGCATTAAATGCAATTATACAGAGCCAACTGTGTATACAATACTCAACCAAACTTGGCATTTCTGAAGTAATTTGGAATATTCCCAGAAGGTGCTCATTCTGTATTCTGTATTCAGAAGTATCCCAGATATTTTTGAAAAAAATTTTTCTCCAATTTGCATTATTTCTAAATACATTTTACATACTTTTCCAAGTTTACTAGCTGTACTGCAATATGTACATTAATATTTAAGCTTATGTCAGGCCAACTTAGACATATGAATTAAATGTGGCATAAATTAAGTGCACATTTATTTAACATTCAGTGGATAGTATGTTGTTATGGCTTCTTAGCACTGGAAAGAGAGAAAGGTGCTCAAAGAACTCTTTCTGTGTTGACACTGCCATGCCCTGGACCATTTTTTGCACCACCCTTAAGCTGCCTAGGATAGCCAGTAGACTTCAGTAAATAGAAAAATCCTATTCGTTAATAGTTTAAATCACAAGTATATGTCAGAAAATCATTTGTTCTCAGGGTTGGCAAGCACCCCATCCGCGGCAAAAGAAAATATGTTTCAACCATTCTCTCTCTAAAATGTCGCTAACTGCAGCCCTCAAAGTAGTGGGCAATGATAACTTCTGAAATCTACTCATTCTGGCTTTGTACATTTCTAGAGGTTTTTTGAATATAATATCTATGGTAGATAGATTTTGGGGCTCCATGATCTTCTCTCCTCGGTTTTATTCCTGCAGCCATATTATGTTACATGGTAAAGGAACTTTATCATGTAGATGTAATTAGAAGCAGAAAGGGAAGTCAGAGAAAGGTTCAATTTGCCATGCCAAATTCTGCCACCAATCAGAAGGAGTTTGGAATTGAATTATTCCTCAGAGTCTCCACATAAGATTGCAGCTCTGTCGACACCTTGATTTCAATCTGTGAGACGCTGGGCAGGAAACACAGTTGAGTTATGCTATGTCCAGACTTCTGGCTCGTGAAATTGTGAGATAATAAATGGGTATTGTTTTAAGCAGCAAATTAGTGGCAATTCGGTTTAAAAGAGTAGAAAGACAATGCAGATTAGAAGTATACAGATTCCAAGAGAGCTTCTTGTTCAACACTTTTATTTACTCATAAGGAAAGTGAGCTTTAATGAAAGTTAAACTTTTACCCAAGGTCATAGTTTATAAGTGACTCTATCATTACTATTAAATGCTAGTCTCCTAATCTACTTTATTAATTTGTTGATTTGTTTATTAAAAAATATTTAATCAACTCTTTTGTAATAAATGAAGAAGGTAGAGAATTTGGGATCCTCCAGAGAGTATATTTTTGAGTTACCACTATATTCTCAGTACTGTTTGATATTTTAAATACGTTATTTATTTTATAACATTCTAGTATGTAAATGACTTGTTAGAGTTATAACATGCACACAAATAATACTACAAAAATATAAACATCAAACCATATATAGGAGCTATTTGGTAAAAGTGAGTTCACAAAAAAATGTTTGACTTTCAATGGAAGGAATAAAGGAAATTTTCATAGAAGTGTCAACATTCGTCCTGAAACTGAAAGATAATGAGAGTATACTGCATTTCAGCTGCTCTAAGTAGTTCTTGCTGTATATATATTGACTCTGAGCAGCCTGAAAAATGACATGAAGAGCAATGCATGATTGGGATCACAGCATTTGCCCAAGCCATCTTTCTTCAACCCTTTAGAATTCCTTTCATTTATCATTAATTCAATTTTTTTGATCCTACCCAATAGTGTTTGAATTCAGTAACCAAGATTATTACGGCATCTCTGGTTCTTTCCTGATTCCCATCTTTCATGATTTATTCCAATATTTTACCCTCAGTATAATACACCACAACTATAGACAAAGGTATTATTCCTTTCTAGCTAACTTTATATACCACACCTTATACTATATACCACTGGTCCATGAGGGATATCTAAAGATAGAATTTGGATAAGTTCAAACTAAGGAATGCATAAATTCCTAGAGATGTAAATACATGAACCAAATTCAGGATGGCATGAATGGGACCTTTACTATCATAGGTATATTATTCTATTTACTTTGAGTATAGTGTGCCTAAAGAAGAAAAACATATGTTACCAAGTTATGTTGACATGAGATTAGCAAAAGTTCTTAAATATGAAATAGTGAAATTTGGAGATATTACTTACTTATTATAGATATTGGGCAGCCTTTGGATAAACTGGCAGAGAAAAATGAATAGTCTAGAGCAAGTTTTTGTAAAGATACTCCTCTGTTAAATATATGTATGATGAATTGTCTCTCAGAGGAAGACAAAAGAAAGTATATTTTGATTTAGTGAAAGAGAACTGATATTTATTTGCATGTCTATTGTGCAGAAACTGGCAAGCATTCTACTAAACCAATTTTCACTTTTTCTTAAAAAATAAATAATCAGTTAGATGTGGCCATATGATGAAGCTCCAGTCAATGTAATGAATGTAATATTTTGCTTCTTTTCCAGGCTCTTCCCATAAAACCTTCCCATTCTCAATTTGTCATGCTCTTTCTAATCCTGAAATCTTTTAAATTGTAATAAAGGGGACTTTTAAAGACATACACTGAAAAAGTTGGAGCCACAAAATTTTCCCTGAAGCTCCATTTGAAGAAGAGGTCAGCCAGTAATCAGAAATACTTGGTTTGGATTATGTGAATGAAAAATAAACTATTATGTTTGAAACTGAGAAAAAATTTTCCCAAAATTTTTTGCTTCAAACTTATTTTATTTTATTCCACCATCAGACCAACATTTGCTTGAGTTAAAAACTCTTAGTATCAGTTTGTAGAATATAAATGTCTTTTGTAAGAGCATTAAGCCTTTTTCACATAGAAATATATTTTGTGTAATAATCCAGACATAAAAAAGATTAATGTAAGATTAACTTCTAAGTATGAGGGAGATCAAGATGATGGAGTATGAGGATATGAAATTCACCTCCCACCATGAACACATCAAAAATACATCTATATGTGGAAAAATTCTGACAGGAAACTAACTGGAAATTGGTATAAAAGCTCCTATACAACCAAGGCTGTAGGAAAGATAAAGACATAATTGGGTAGGATGGGAAGAAAAGCGTCAGGTGGGGACTTGTGTCACACTGGGAAGGGAATAAAAGAAAAGGGAATACTACATTGGCAGACCCTCACCATAGGGAGTGAGCAGGTCAAGCCAGTCCTGGGGTCCTACACATATGAGACAAGCTCCCTTGAATGTTCAGAGAACCACTGGGACAGATAGAAAGGCTGGAGAAACCTAGACTCCACTTATGAGGTGTGTACGAGTACTGTCTTGCCCCCAGGCAGGGTGGAGAGAGTTCTGCCCTAGCAGCTGCCTCCTTGTTGTGTTCTCCAGTGCAAACCAAGCTAACCTGAACCTAGCCCACTCCTTACCATAGCTTGGCCCTGGATCTAGGGCATCCAGGACCTGGGAAAAGACTCAATCTAGGAATACAGAGATGAGCCAGGGACCTAAGGCGTAGCCCAGGTGGGGTAGTGGCAGCCATAGTTGGTGCTTACTCAAGGAGCACCCTAGAAACAGCTCAGACTTCTGACAACTGTGGTGGCTCAGAATTCCCAAAACAACCTTGAAGTGCATCCCAGCACAAGCCAGGCAAATGCTCTGGCCCTGCCCACTTCACATGACAGCATAGCCCTAGATCTGGGGAGACCACAACAGGGGAAATGATGTGACCATGGGTTGCATCTGAGTGGAGATGACTACACAGGCAGAACATTCGACCTCTGTAAGCACATAAGCCCCACTTGCTTCAACACTCCCTTCCTTTGTGGCAAAGTCTCCAGTGCGGGGAGAAGAAAAAACACACACCTAAAGGGAACATAGCCAGCTTGAGTCCAAGCTTCAGATCTTCCTCTCCAGCAACTTGGTAATAGACCCTACCCCTGACAGGGTGGTGATGACCACTGAGCAGAGAGGAAGTCCTATTTCACACTCTGTTCAGGCTCTAGCTCCTCCATCCCTAGGCACACCCCCCACCAAACTGAGAGCACCCAGCACACCCCGAGGAAAGATGTAACTGGCATCCATACTAAACAAGCCCTCCCATCAAAGGCATTGGGCACACAGAGTCAGCATAGGGAAGCTCCCACATAAGGACACCCTTTCAAGACCACAATAGGTAACTGTGTCATCTAAATTCATAGAGACAGAGAAACTTAAGTAAAATGAAAAGATAGAAGAACTACTCTCATTGAAAGAGCAAGAGAAAACTCCTGAAAAAATAATAAAACAGAAATAAACAATCTACAAGAAAAAGAATCCAAAACATTGGTAATAAAATGCTGAATGAATTAGGGAAGATAATTCATCTAAAAACAGATCATTTAAAAAAGGAACTAGAAACTATAAAGAAGACCTAATCAAAAATAGATAATTCAATATCTGAGATTAGAAGCACTTCAGAAGCAATGAACAGCAGACTAAATGACACAGAAGAACACATAAATGATCTGGAAGATAGAATAATGGAACTCACCCAATTAGAATAGCAGACAGAAAGACAAATAGTTAAAAAATAAATAAATAAATAAAGGTGCTACATACAAGATCTCTGGGATAATATCAAGCATGCCAATATTCACACTATACGAGTTCCAGAAGAAGAAGAGAGAAAGAAAGATGGAGTTATGGCTGAAAACTTCTCAAACCTAAAGAAGAAAACAGATATCCAGGTACAGGAAGCAAAGAGGGTCCCAAACAAGAAAAATCCAAGACACCCACATGAAAACATATCATAATTAAAATGACAAAAGTTAAAAATAAAGGGAGAATTCTAAAGGCAAAAAGAGAAACATATAGAGTCATATACAAGAGAATCCCCATAAGGCTATCAGTCAATTTCTCTGCAGAAATTTTGCACGCCACAGGGGAATGACATGATATATTCAAAGTGCTGAAAGGGAAAACCCTGCAACCTAGGATAGTCTACCTAGAAAGATTATCACTCAGAATAGGAGAGAGAAAGAATTTCTCACACAAGCAAAAACTAAAAGAACTCAACAATACTAAACCTACACTTAAAAGAAATGTTGAAGGGTCACCTCTAAATGGAAAAGGTGTAAGAGTATATAGGAAAGGAAAAATCCCAATAGGAAAGGGAAATATATAGTAAGGATTGAACAGCACATAAATAAGTCAGTATGTAGATTAAAAAAAAATTGTATAAGCAACTATAACTACAATCAACAGAAAATGGATAAGCAAGATGTAAAATATGACATCCAAAGTACGAAATGTGGGGAAAAATAGTAAAAAAATGTAGATCTTTTAGAATGTATTTGAACTTAAATGACTACTAGTTTAAATAAAATAGATATAATTATGGGTCAATGTTTACAAATCCCATGGTAACCACAAATCAGAAACCTACAATAGATATACAAAATTCAAAAAGAAAGGAAATCAGCATACAATAAAAGAAAATCATCAAATCACAACAGGAGAAACAAAAAGAAAAAGAAGTGAACATAGAAGAACTACAAAAACAATTGGAAAACAGGTATAAAATGGCAGTAAGTACATACCTATCAATAATTACTTTAAATGTCAATAAACTAAATTCTCTGATCAAAAGACATAAGATGGCTGATTAGATAGAAAAAGAGAAAAAAAAAAAAAGACCATTCAATATACTGCCTACAAGACATTTGCTTCAGAGCTAAAGATACACACAGAATGAATGTTTTGAAATGGAAAAAGATATTTCATGTGAACAGAAAATCTGCAAGAAAGAGAGGGTAGCAATACTCATATCAGACAAAATAGACTTTAAAACAAAGGCTATAACAAAAAACAAAGAAGGGGATTTTATAATGATAAAGGGATCAATGCAAGAAGAGGATATTATACTCGTTAGCATATATATACCCAATATAGGAGCACCTAAATACATAAAGCAAATACTAACAGATATGAAGGGAGAAATTGGCAATAATACAATAATTGTAGGGAACCTTAACACACCACTGACATCAATGGACAGAAAAATCAATAAGGCAACAGTGGTTATAAAGACACAACTGATCAGTTGGTCTTAAAAACTATCTATGGGAAATTCCATCAAAAAAACAGCAGAATACACATTTTTTCAACTGCACCTGGAACATTCTACAGGATAGATTATACTAGGTCACAAAATAAGCTACAACAAACTTATGGGGTTAGAAATTATATCAAGCATTTTTCCAAACACAATGGTATGAAACCAGAAATCAACTACAGAAAAATAATGAGAACTATGTATAAAATAGATAATGAATGAGAACCTACTGTATAGCACAAGGAACTCTACTCGGTGTTCTGTGGTGACGTAAATGGGAAGGCATTCCAAAAAAAGAGGGTATATATGTATACATATGGCTGATCCACTTTGCTGTACAACAGAAATTTACACAGCAGTGTAAAGCAAATATACTGCCATAAAAAAAACAAAGAAGAAGAATCACCAGGAAACTAAACAATATTCTACTAAAAACTGAATGGGTCAATGATAAAATTAAAGAGAAAATCAGAAAATACCTCAAGACAAACAAAAATGGAAACCCAACTTTTCAAAATCTATGGGATTCAGCAAAAGCAGTTTGAAGTTGGAAGTTCATAGTGATCCAGGACTTCCTCAAGAAATGAGGAAAATCTCAAATAAATAACCTATACTACAACCAGAAAGAATTAGAAAGAGAAGAACAAACAAAGCCCAGTCACCAGAAGGAAGGAAATAATAAAGTTCAGAGAGGAAATAAATAAAAAGGAGAGAAAAAAATAGAAAGGATCAGTGGCACAAAGAGCTAACTTTGTGAAAAGATAAACAAAATTGATAAAACATT
Source organism: Balaenoptera physalus (assembly GCF_965194825.1). NCBI lineage: Eukaryota > Metazoa > Chordata > Mammalia > Artiodactyla > Balaenopteridae > Balaenoptera > Balaenoptera physalus. Next base: position 38,072,379 of record NC_138897.1, on the reverse strand, counting down.
AACCAGGTTTACCAAGAAGAAAAGAGGACACAAATAAACAAAATAAAAAATGAAACAGGAGAAATAACAACTGGTACCCCAGAGAAACAAAAAGGCATAAGATAATACTATGAACAGTTATATGCCAACAAATTGAACAACCTAGAAAAAATGGACAAATTTCTAGAAATATACAGCCTGCCACGACTAAGTCAAGAAAAAACAAACAATTTGAATAGACCAGTCACTAAGAGTGAAATTGAATTTGTAATTTTAAAATTCCCAGCAAACAAAAGTCCATGACTAGACAGCTTCACAGGGAAATTCTACTAAACATATAAAGAAGAATTAACATCTATCCTTCTCAAACTATTCCAAAAGATTGAAAAGGAGAGAATACTCCAAAATTTATTCTATGAGACTGTCATTACCCTGTTACCAAAAGCAAAGATACTATAAAAAAAGAAAGTTATCGATATAGAGAGATATAGATGCAAAGTCCTCAACAGATTTTAGCAAACCGAATCCAACAATACATAAAAAGGATCATACAGCATGATCAAGTTGGATGTTTTCCAGGGTCACAGGGATGATTCAACATTTGCAAATCATTCAATATGATACACCACATTAACAAAAGAAAGATAAAAATCACATAATCATCTCAACAGGCACTGAAAAAGCATTTCACAACATTCAACATTCATTTATGATAAAAATCTCATCAAAGTGGTTATAGAGGAAACATATCACAACATAATGAAGGCCATTTATGACAAACCCACAGCCAACATAATACTCAACAATGAAGAGCTGAAAGCCTTCCTGTTAAATTCAGGAACAAGACAAGGATACCTACCTTCATGCTTCTACTTAACGTAGTATTGGAAATCCTAGCCACAGCAATCAGACAAGAAAAATATAAAATAAAAGGTATCCAAATTGGAAGGGAAGATATAAAACTGTCATTATTAGTAAATGACATGATACTCTATATAGAGTACCCTTAATCTCCACTCCAAAACTGTTAAAACTAATAAATGAATTCAGCAAGCCTGCAGGATAAAAGATTAATATACAGAAATCTCCTGTGTTTCTACATACTAACAATGAAATATCAGAAAGAGAAAGTAAAAAACAATCCCATTTAAAATTGCCTCAAAAAGAATAAAATCCTTAGGAATAAACTTAACCAAGGAGGTAACTGTCCTATACTCTGAAAACTATAAAACACTGATGAAGAAAATTGAAGATGTTACAAAGAAATGCAAAAAATATCTTATGCTCTTAGATTGGAAGAATTAATATTGTTAAAATGGACTACTACCCAAAGCAATCTACAGATTATATTCAATCCCTATCAAAATACCCTTGACATTTTTCACAGAGCTAGAACAAATAATCCTAAAATTCATATGGAACCACAAAAAACACTGAATTGCCAAAATAAGCTTGAGAGGAATGAACAAAGCTGGTGGTATAACCCTCCCAAACTTCAGACTGTACTACAAAGCTACAGTGATCAAAAGAGCATGGTACTGGCTCAAAAATAGAAACAGAGAACAATGGAACAGAATAGAGATCCCAGAAATACACACAGGTACCTATGATCAATTAATCTATGACAAAGAAGCAAGAATATACAAGGAAGAAAAGTGAGTCTCTTCAACAAGTGGTTCTGGAAAAACTGGACAGCCATATGTAAAACAATGAGATTAGAATGTTCCCTAACACCATATACAAATGCAAACTCATAAAGACCTGAATGTAAGACCTGAAATAATAAAACTCATGGAAAAGAACATAGGCTGAACAGTCTTTGACATAAATTATAGTAATATTTTATTGGATAAGTCTCCTGAAGCAAAAGAAATAAAAGCAAAAATAAACAAATAGGACATAAATAAACTTAAAAACTACTGCGCAACAAAGGAACCATCAACAAAACAAAAAGGTTTTCCTTTTTCCACAGGTTTATGGAATGGGATAAAATATTTGCAAATGATGCTACTGCCAAGGGGTTAATTATCCAAAATATATAAACAGTTCATACAACTCAATATAAATAAAACAAATAATCCAATCTAAAATGGGTAGAAGACCTGAATAGACATTTTTCAAAATAAGATATACAGATGACTAAGAGGCACATGAAAAGATGTTCAACATGGCTAATTATTAGAGAAATGCAAATCAAAACAATAAGTATCACCTCACACCTGTAAGAATGGCTATCATCAAAAAGTGTACAAATAACAAATGTTGACAAGGATGTGGCGAAAAAGAAACCCTTGTACACTGTTGGTGGGAATTTAAGTTGGTGCAGCCACTATAGAAAACAGTGTGGAGTTTCCCCAAAAAACTAAAACTAGAACTACCATACAATCCAGAAATTCTACTACCGGGAATATATCTAGAAAAATGGAAATCACTAACTGGAAAAGATACATGAACCACAGTCGTCATAGCAGCACTGTTTACAATAGCCTAGATATGGAAGCAACCCAAGTGCCCATCAACAGATGACTGAATTAAGAAGATGATATATATGTGTATATATATATATATATATATATATATATATATATATATATATATATATATTACTCAGCCATCAAAAGGAATGAAATACTGCCATTTGTAGCCATGTGGTTGGACCTAGGGAATATTATGCTTAGTAAAATAAGTCAGACAGAGAAAGATATATGCAGTATTTGTCTGTATAAAATACTGTATATTATCATTTATACATACAATCTAAAAAGTAATATGCAAAACAGAAACAGACTCACAGATATAAAACAAACAAACAAACAAACAAAAAACTTGTAGTTACCAAAGTGGAGAGGGAAACAGGGAGAGACAAATTAGGGGTGTGGGATTAACAAATGATGTATAAAATAGATAAGCAACAAGGATATACTGTATAGCACAGGGAATTATAGTCACTATCTTCTAATAACCTATAATGGAGTATAATCTGCAAAAGTACTGAATCACTATGCTGTACACCTGAAACTAACATAATACTGTAAATCAACTACACTTCAATTTTTAAAAACATATGCAGATCATCACATGCTGAACTGGCAAGCCAGAAGCCATCCACACGAGACTGGCAAGTAACTCCCTCTGTATCTGTTCTCCCACTTTGGGGAAGTAAAAACCCCAAGGCTATTTTTCATCAAAGTGCAGTTTCAACACTCACACAATGGAAGTAGGTCACAAATTTTGTTACTTAATGTAACAAATTACACTACATTAATGTAATGGGAACACAGAGTGTTGTGGGCAGGTAGTCCTCAGTCCTGGGTTACTAGCGAACAGGGGATAGAGAGCAGGTAGCAAGCCATTATTACTTATAAGATGACTGATATAGCAGACACTACTTTTTCAAGGGCTCAACTCAGGGAGGTCATTTTAAAAGATTCCCTGGGAAAAGAAAGGCAGGAACTTGTGGTGAAAATCCTAAACTCAGGTCCTTATATAAATGTCCAAAATCTGGGTGTGAGCAGGGTTATCACACTCTAAAATGCCTAGGCAGCAACCGAAAAGGTTCAGTTTACTCATCACATGCAGTTTAAAACCAGATATATAGACCAGTTGAACAGAATTGACAGCCCATAACTAAACCCACATATTTACCATCAACTAATCTTTCACAAGGGTGCCAAGAATATACAATGGGGAAAGGATAGTTTCTTCAATAAATGGTGTTGAGAAACTGAATATCTATATGCAAAAGAATGAAATTGAACTTTTATCTTACACCATCCACAAAAATTAACTCAAAATAAATTAAAGATTGAAAAAAAAACTGAAACTGTAAAACTCCCAGATGAAAACATAGGAAAAAGCTGCTTGACATTGGTCTTGGCAAGTGTTTTGTTTGTTTTGTTTTGTTTTGTTTGTAATACCAAAAGTTTCGTGGCACTGGTGTTGATGATATATTTTGAATATGACACAAAAAAGACTGGCAACAAAAGAAAAAATAAACAAGTGGTACCTCATCAAACTAAAGAGCTTATGCACAGCAAGGAATATATTAACAAAATGTAAAGGCAACCTGTGGAATAGAAGAAAAATTGCAACCCATATATCAGATAAGGGGATATTTGGGATTAATATTCAAAATATATAAAGATCTTAAACAACTCAATAGCAAAACAAACAAGCTATTTAAACAAAGGACAAAAGGCCTGAATACACATTTTTTTCAAGAAAGACATACAAATAGCCAACAGGTATATGCAAAAGTGTTCAACATCATTAATCATCAGGAAAATGCAAATCAAAACCACATTGAGATGTATTCCAATTTTTAGAATGATTGTAATTGACAAGGCAAGAGGTACTGTGTTGGAATGATATGTAAAAAGAGGAGACCTAGTTACTGTTGGTGGGAATGTAAATTGGTATAGCCATTATGAAAAACAGTATGGAGGTTTCCCCCAAAATTAAAATATATGTTTATCATATGCCCCATCATAGTATTTCTGGGTGTATATCCAAAGGAAATAAAATCCGTGTTGAAGAGATATCTGCCTTCCCATGTTCATTGCAGCACTATTCATAGTAGCCAAGATATGGGAAAAACTGACATCCAACAGTTGAATGAATAAAGAAAATATTTATCTATCTATCTATAATGGAACATTATTCAGCTTTTGAAAATAAGGAAATCCTGCCATTTTGAAAACATGGATAAACCTGGAGGACATCATGCTTAGTGAAATACACCAGACATAGAAAGAAAAATATTTTATGATCTTACTTATAGGTGGAATCTTAAAAATTAGAACTCAGAAAAGCTGAAAGGAGATGGAGGTTGCCAGGAAATGGATGTCATGTGAAATAGGGAGAAGCTGATCATTGGGTACAAACTATTCATATGTAGATGAATAAGTTGTGGGGAATCTAATGTGAAGCATGGTGCCTGTAGTTAATCATACTGCATTGTGCACTTTAAATTTGGTAAGATTTTAAACTTTAAGTGTTCTCACAAAATGATAATTATGTGAGGTAATGACTGTTTATTAGCTTGATTGTGATAATACTTTCAGAATATATATGCATGTCAAACCACCTTATTGTGCACCTTGAATACATACAATTTTTGTCAATTATACCTAAATAAATCTGAATACAATTTAAAAGCAAAACAAAAAAAAACAAAATAATAAATAGATATGCTGTTTGGTATACAACAATCCTTTCCTCCCAGTCTCCCACTCATTTAGAAACCATCTTCCAGATTGGTGCTGTGTGGATGATATGGCACTTGACCAAGGAAGTGAAAAATACGTAGGATAAGAAAGAGAAAAGCAGATTCTCATCAGTGAAATGTTGAGTAAACTGATAGAGGTTTGGTTGGGGAGAACATTCATGGTTGTATGAAGTCAACAATAGAAAAATGAATCAAGGAGAAAGTCTTGTTAGGGGGACACTATACTTCTGTTTGCTAACTAAAACTAAACTGAAGCTTGATTCAAGACTTGTAATGATTGGGCACTCTTCTAGTTTTCCTTCCCATTTTAGGTTCTTGTGAATTCTCTACTCATGTAATGAAGCTTACTGATAATTATATAATCAATATCTCATAAAGCTAGTAGGATGCTGACTTGAAATTTGACTTAGTCTCTCTCCTTTTCTTTTTAATATTCTAGTGTAAAAATTTTTTTAAATGCTAAATTAAACAGATTTCCTATCTAGAAAATGTATACAATGAAATTTACTTAAGAGAATGAAGCAATTAATATACAGTTTTGGCCAACTTTAAAATACTTTAAAACATTAACTATTTTGCATGATTTTTGCCTTGCTATATGGAGTTTTGCTTTAAAAACTGTTACTTCTGAACATCTTAATGATCAGGTGCAATATGAAAGGGACTAGTTTTTGTTGTTGTGTTTTTAACAAAACCTAATTAGTAAAGCTAGTAAATAAATACATCCAATTATATTGATTGGTCCTAGATTTTCACGCAGTGTAATCAGAGGACAAGTAAGCATATCCTCACAACATGACTCCTTAGAAGGCAAGTCAGCTGTGTCTATTTATAGCTTCCATAAATGATGCTAGCATGATAGACTTTTTTAAATGTTCTTAAAAGTTTTTACAAAAAAAAAAAAAGAAAATTTTACTGGATAAAGATATTTTCTCAAAAAAAACAAAAAGCCTTTGTAGATAAAGTAGAGAATTCAAGTTTTTTTGTTTGCTTATTTATTAAATAGCTAATACATTTTTTTTTCAAACCCTTGAAAATATAAAAAGATTTTAACAACATTGTTCACACCCATTCTTTTTTCCTATCCACCCACTTTATTCCCCAATCTATAAACCATTGCTATTAGTTTTTTGTCTATGCACCCAGAGTTTTTATACATATACAAGAGTATGTGTGTGTGTATGCTTTTTATTCTTCTGTCTTATAAAAACAATAAAATATGATTCTGTGTCTTGCCTTTTTTATTTAACAATGCACCTTGGACAGCATTCCAGAGTAAAAAGTAAAGTAAATCCCCATTCCTTTATTTTAAAAAAAATATGCCTTAAGACATTGGAATGATTTTTAACCCTTTATTTGTACAAACAATAAATACCTGCTCTTTTGCACGTTTAGAAGTATGTAGCTGAAGCAACATTCTGAAGACTGAAAATAATCTGGCAGTTGATCCTGCTGGGTTGTCTTCAATAGAGGCTGTAACATTGATACTGTGACTAGCAAAGTAGAAGAGCAGAACACTGAAATTTAAGTCAGATTTCTAAATTCTATTTAAATTTCTGTGTTCTTATATTAGAAAAATTACAGAAATCACTTCAGTAGTAAATTTTTACTAACTATGATGGTCTATATATTATGTTATCACCATCATATTTATCAGACATTATAGGAAAAGAGTTTCCTCAAAAATTAAATGTTCAAAAAATGGAAGCCTAATCTTTACATGTCAATGTATCAAAAATAAAATAAAATAATGGTTAATCAGATTAGGAACAAATTATATCCTACCTTTCACTGCTTCTGAAACAGAGCAGAGTAGAAAAACACAAATTTTCTGCCCTCAGTCTGTCTGAAATAAAGATCATTACCTGTACCTCCCAACATACACACACAAACTCACTCACATACTTACCTCTACCTGCTGACTCTCTCTTTTATTTTTTTTCACATCTTTATTGGAGTATAATTGCTTTACAATGGTGTGTTAGTTTCTGCTTTATAACAAAGTGAATCAGCTACACATATACATATGTCCCCATATCTCCTCCCTCTTGCGTTTCCCTCCCATCCTCCATATCCCACCCCTCTAGGTGGTCACAAAGCACGGAGCTGATCTCCCTGTGCTATGCAGCTGCTTCCCACTAGCTATCTATTTTACATTTGGTAGTGAATATATGTCCTTGCCACTCTCTCACTTTGTCTCAGCTTACCCTTCCCCCTCCCCATATCCTCAGGTCCATTCTCTACATCTGCGTCTTTATTCCCATCCTGCCCCTAGGTTCTTCAAAACCACTTTTTTTTTTTAGATTCCATATATATGTGTTAGCATATGGTATTTTTTTTCTCTTTCTGACTTACTTCACACTGTATGACAGACTGTAGGTCCATCCATTTCACTACAAATAACTCAATTGCGTTTCTTTTTATGGCTGAGTAATATTGCATTGTATATATGTGCCATATCTTCTTTATCCATTCATCTGTTGATGGACACTTAGGTTGCTTCCATGTCCTGGCAATTGTAAATAGAGTTGCAATGAACATTGTGGTACATGACTCTTTTTGAATTATGGTTTTCTCAGGGTATATGCCCAATAGTGGGATTGCTGGGTCGTATGGTAGTTCTATTTTTAGTTTTTTAAGGAACCTCCATACTGTTCTCCAGAGTGGCTGTGTCAATTTATATTCCCACCAACAGTGCAAGAGGGTTCCCTTTTCTGCACATCCTCTCCAGCATTTATTGTTTACAGATATTTTGATGATGGCCATTCTGACTGGTATGAGGTGATACCTCATTGTAGTTTTGATTTGCATTTCTCTAATGATTAGTGATGTTGAGAATCCTTTCATGTTTTTGTTGGCAATCGTTATATCTTCTTTGGAGAAATAATATAGATCAATGGAACAGGATAGAAAGCCCAGAGATAAACCCACGCACATATGGTCACCTTATTTTTCATAAAGGAGGCCAGATTATACAATGGAGAAAAGACAGTCTCTTCAATAAGTGGTGTTGGGAAAACTGGACAGCTACATATGAAAGAATGAAATTAGAACACTCCCTAACACCATACACAAAAATAAACTCAAAATGGATTATAGCCTTAAATGTAAGGCCAGACACTATAAAACTCTTAGAGGAAATCATAGGCAGAACACTCTATGACATAAATCAGAGAAAGATCCTTTTTGACCCACCTCCTAGAGAAATGGAAATAAAAACAAAAAATAAACAAATGGGACCTAATGAAACTTTAAAGCTTGTGTACAGCAAAGGAAACCATAAATAAGATGAAAAGACAACCCTCAGAATGGGAGAAAATATTTGCAAATGAAGCAACTGACAAAGGATTAATCTCCAAGGTTTACAAGCAGCTCATGCAGCTCAGTATCAAAAAAGCAAACAACCCAATCTAAAAATGGGCAGAAGACCTAATAGACTCTCTCATTTTTGTTTGTGAATTAAGGATACCTGAGAGTACACTTGGCAGAACGTGTGTCAGCTTGGGGTTCTCACTCTAGTATCCTGATTCTTTTTCTTTAGACAAATTGGAAACCTTAGACCAGTCATTTAACTGAAAAATATCTCAGTCTGAATCTCAGAACTAGATAAACTCTAATGTCCTTCCTATTTCTGTGCTGCAATGATTCCATAGGTGCCCCAAGTTGGATCAAAATTCAAAAATTATCTTAGTCTCCTTCTGTGCACAGATATCCAACCATTTTTTAGAATTTGGTAAATTCCAAAGTGATAATGTTGCTCAATTGAGCTTTCTTTCAATCCCACTGCCAGGGTGTTAATGCTTGTCTACTTTATTTCTGTTTTTTATTGTCATATAGCTGATGTACAATATTATATAACTCACAGGTGTACAGTATAGTGATTCAACTATTTAAAGGTTATACTCCATTTATATTATTGTAAAATATTGGCTATATTCCCTACATTGTACAATGTATCCTTGTAGTTTATTTTATACCTCTTCATCCCCTAGCCCTATATTGCCCCTCTCTCAATCCCTCTCCCCATTAGGAGCCAGTAGTTTGTTCTCTATATCTATGAGTCCGTTTCTTTTTTGTATATTCACTAGTGTGTTGTATTTTTTAGATTCCACATATAAGTGATATCATACAGTATTTTTTTCTCTCTCTGACTTATTTCACTTAACATAATACCTTCCAAACTATCCATGTTATTGCAAATAACAAAATTACCTTTTTTAAAGGCTGTTTAGTATTATATTGTGTGTGTGTATATACCGTGTATATATATATACACCAAATCTTTATCCATTCATCTGTTGATGGATACTTAGGTTGCTTCCTACTTTGTTTCTTGGCAATTGTAAATAATGCTGCTATGAACAATAGGGTACATGTATCTTTTCAAATTAGTGTTTTTGTTTTTTTGAATATATGCCCAGGAATGGGATTGCTGGGTCATAGGGTAGTTCAATTTTTAGTTTTTTGAGGAACCTCCATAATGTTTTCCACAGTGGGTGCACCAATTTACATTCCCAGCAACAATGTGCAAGGATTCCCTTTTCTACACATTCTCAACAATATTTGTTCTTTGTAAATTTCTTGATGACAGCCTTTCTGACAGGTGTGAGGTGATACCTCATTGTGGTTTTGATTTGCATTTCCCTGACGATTAGAGATGATGTGCATATTTCCGTGTGCGTATTGACCGTCTGTGTGTCTTCTTCGGAAAAAATATGTATTCAGGTCTTCTGCCCATTTTTTAATTGGGTTATTTGGTCTTTTTGATGTTGAGTTTTATGAACTGTTAATATATTTTGGTATTAACCCATTATTGGTCATTTCATTAGAAAATATTTTCTACTACCCAGTAAGATTTCTATTCATTTTATCAGTGGTTTCCTTTGCTGTGCAAAACCTTTTAAGTTTAATTTTGTTTTTTGGGGGGTTGTTTTTGGTTTTTGTGGGGTTTTTTGTTTTGTTTTTTGCTTTAAATTTCTTTGTTTTAGGAGACAGATCCAAAAAAATATTGCTACAATTTATGTTGAAGAGTGTTCTGAATATGTTTTGCTCCTGGAGTTTTATGGTTTCTGGGCTTACATTTAGACATTTAACCCATTTTGAGATTATTTCTGTATATTGTGTTAAAGAATGTTCTAATTTCATTCTTTATATGTAGCTTTCCAGATTTCCCAGCACCACTTACTGAAGAGACTGTCTTTTCACCATTGTATATTCTTGCCTCCATTGTCATATATTAATTGACCATAAGTACATGGGTTTATTCTGGTCTCTCTATTCTGTCCCATTGATCTCTACATCTGTTTTTGTGCCAGTACCATACTGTTTTCATTACTGTAACTTTGTAGTATAGTCTGAAGCTCAAGAATGTAATTCCTCCAGCTCTGTTCTATTTCCTCAAGATTATTTGTTGGCTCTTTGGTGTCTTTTGTGTTTCCATACAAATTTTAAAATTATATCTACTTCTGTAAAAAATGCCCTTGGCATTTTAAAGGGATTGCATTGAATCTGTAGATTGCCTTGGACAGTGAGGTCATTTTAAACATATTAATTCTTCCAACCCAAGAACACGGTATATCTTTCCTTATGTTCTGTCATATCCAATTTTGTTTGTCAGTGTCTTACAGCTTTCTGAGCACAGGTCTTCTACATCACACAGGTCTTTTACATCCTTAGATAGTGTTATTCCTATCTATTTTACTCTTTTTGATGTGATGGTAAATGGGATTGTTCTCTTAATTTCTCTTTCTGATAGTTTATTCTTAGTGTATAGAAATGCAACAGATATACTGTGGACTAATTTTGTATTCTGCAACTTTACCAAATTCATTGATAAGCAAGCTCTAGTAATTTTCTTCTGGTGTCTTTAGGATTTTCTATGTATAGTATCATGTCATCCACAAACAGTGAGTTTTACTTGTTCCTTTGAAATTTGGGTTAATTTTATTTCTATTTCTTGACTGATAGTTGTGGTTAGGACTTCCAATACTATGTTTAATACAAGTGGTGAGATTGGGCATCCTCATCATGTGCCAGATCTTAGAGGGAATGCTTTCAGCTTTTCACTATTGGTTATGATGATAGCTGTGGCCTTGTCATATATGGCCTTTATTATGTTGAGTTATGCTCCTTCTGTTCCCACTTTCTGGAGGGTTTTTTTCATAAATGAATGTAGAAATTTGTCAAAAGATTTTTCTCCATCTATTGAGATGATCATATGTTTTTCATTCTTCAATTTGTAGTGTGTTTTTTCACATTGTATGATTTGCAGATATTGAAAAATTCTTGCATCCCTGGGATAAATCTCACTTGATCATAGTGTATGGTCCTTTTAATGTATTGTTGGATTTGATTTGCTATTTATTTTTAGGATTTTTGTATATATGTTTATCAGTGATATTGGCCTGTAATTTTATTTTGTTGTGATATCTTTTTCTGGCTTTGGCATTAAGGCCTTACAGAATGAGTTCAAAAGCATTCTGTCCTCTGCAAATTTTTGGAATAGTTTGAGAAGGATAAATGTTAACTATTTAAATGTTTGGCTGAATTCACCTGTGAAACCTTCTGGTGCTGGACTTTTGTTTGCTAAGAGTTATTAATTACTGACTAAATTTTATACTGGTAATTTGTCTGTTCATATTTCCTATTTATTCCTTGTTCAGTCTTGGGAACTGTACACTTCTAAGCATTTGTCAATTTCTTCCAAGTTGTCCATTTTATTGGCATATAGTTGTTCTCAGTAGTCTATTATGATCTTTCGTATTTCTGTGATGTTGCTTGTAACTTCTTTTTTACTTCTGATATTAGTGTTTCGGGCCCTCTCAAATTTTTTCTTGATGATTCTGGCTCAAGGTTTATCAATTTTGTTTATCTTTTCAAAGGATTAGCTTTTAAGTATTGATCTTTTCTACTGTTTTTTAGTCTCTGTTTCTTCTCTGATCTTTATGATTTCTTTCTTCTACTAAATTTGTTTTTCTTTTTATTTATTTATTTTTTGTTCTTCTTTCTTTAGTTCCTTTAGGTAGTTTAGGCTGTTTATTTGAGATTTTTTTGTTTCCAAAGATGAGGTTGTATTGTTATAAACTTCCCTCTTAGAACTGCTTTTGCTGCCTCCCATAGGTTTTGGGTCATTGTGCTTTCATTTTCATTAGTCCCTAGATATTTTTAAAATTTCTTCTTTGATTTCCTCACTGATCCATTGGCTGTTTAGAAACATACTTTTTAGCCTCCACATGTTTGTGTTTTTGGCAGTTTTTTTTTTTTTTTTTTTTTTTTCCTTTTATTTGATTTCTAGTCTCATAGCATTGTGGTCAGAAAAAAGATGCTTGATATGATGCCAATTTTCTTAAATTTACCAAAGCTTGTTTTGTGGCCTAGCATGTGGGCTCTCCTGGAGAATATTCCATTTGCACTTGAAAAGAATGTGTTTTTTGCTGCTTTTGGATGGAATGTTCCATATATATCTATTAAGTTCATCTGGCCTAATGTCTCATTTAAGACCAGTGTTTCCTTATTGATTTTCTGTCTGGATGATATATCCATTGATGTAAGTTGGGTGTTAAGTCCTCTATTAGTATTATGCTACTGTTCATTTTTCCTTTTATTTCCATTAATATCTGCTTTATATATTTTAGTTTGGGTGCATATATATTTGAAAGTCATATCTTCTTCTTGGATTGATCCCTTGATCATTATGTAGTGTCCTTCTTTGTCTCTTGTAACAGTCTTTATTTTAAAGTCTATTTTGTCTGGTATAAGTATTGCTACCCCAGCTTTCTTTTGATTTCCATTTGCATGGAATACTGTTTTCCATTCCCTCACTTTCAGGCTGTTTGTATTTAGTTCTAAAGTGAGTCTCTTGTAAGAAGCATATATATAGGTCCTATTTTAGTATCTATTCAGCCACGCTATGTCTTTTGACTGGAGAATTTATTCCATTTATATTTACACTAATTTTGATATATATATATTCTTATTGTGATTTTTAAAATTTTGGGGGGCTTGTTTTCTTAGACATTTTTTGTTCCTTTCTTCTTCTTTTGCTTTCTTCTCTTGTAATTTGATGTCTGCCTTTAGTGTCAGGAATGGATTCTTTTTTGCTTTTTGTCTGTATATCTATTATAGATTTTTGATTTGTGGTTACCATGAGGTTTTTATATAGCAATCTATATATATTTACATGATTGTTTTAAGTTGCTAATCCCTTACTTTCAAATGCACTTTAACAACCCTGCATTTGTACTCTTCTCCCCTCACAATTACTGTTTTTGATATCATATTTTACATCTAATTGTTTTGTGTATTGCTTAACTATGTATTGTGGATATAGGTGATTTTACTACTTTTGTCTTTTAACCTTCCTCCTAGCTTTGCATGTGAATGATTTCCTACATTTACTTTATGTTTGCCTTTACTAATGAGCTTTTTTATTTTGTAATTTTCATGTTTCCAGCTCTGGGCTTTTCTTTTTTTGCCTTAGAGAAATTCCTTTAACATTTCTTGTAAGGCTGATTTGGTGTTGCTGAACTCTTTTAGCTCTGCTTGTGTGTAAAGATTTTTGTCTCCATAAAATCTGAATTAGACCCTTGCTGGGTAGAGTATTCTTGGGTATAGGTTTTTCCTTCTCATCACTTTAAATATATTGTGCCATTTCCTTGTGGCATGCAGAGTTTCTGCAGAAAAAAATTAGCTAATTGCCTTATGGAAGTTCCCTTCTATATTATTTGTTGCTTTTCCCATGCTGTTTTTAATATTCTCTCTTTATCTTTAACTTTTTATCATTTTAATTACAATGTGTCTTGGTGTGTTCCTCTTTGGGTTAATACTGTATTGGACTTTCAGTGCCTCCTAGACTTGAATGTCTGTTTCCTTTCCCAGGTTATGGAAGTTTTCATCTATTAAGTCTTCACATATGTTTTCAGTCCCTTTCTCTCTTTCTTCTTTTACTTGGACACTTATAATGCAAATATTAGTGAGCCTGATATTATCCCAGAGGTCTCTTAAACTGCCCTCATTTTTTTCATTCTTTTTTTCTGTTTGCCATTAGTGATTTCCACTACTCTCTCTTCCAGCTTGCTGATCTGTTCCTCTGTATCATTTAGTTTACTGCTGATTCCTTGTAGTGTATTTTTCATTTCAATTACTGTATTCTTCAGCTTTGTTTGGTTGTTCTTTATATTTTATAATCTTTTGTTGAAAACTTCTAACTTCCCACTCTGTGCATCCATTCTTCTCCTGAGTTAATCAATTACCTTTACAATCACCACCCTGAAGTCTTCCTTGGGTAGATTACTTACCTCCACTTTACTTAGTTCTTCTTCTGATGTTTTATCTTCTTCCTTTGTCTGGAATGAGTTTCTCTGTCACCTCATTTTGCTTAAGCTGCTGTTTATATTTTTAGGTATATGGTATATTAGTTATGTTGCTTACATTGGAATAGTGGCTTTCTTTAGGAGACAGCTTATGCATCACAGCAGCACACTCCCCCCTCATCATCCAAGGCACATGTTCTAGGGGTTTCCCTTATGAGGGCAGTGTTGATTCTTCTATTGTTGAGGGCTGACAATTTGGGTGTTCTATAAGTTTGGTTAGCCCCTAGTTCAGTTGGTTGACAGCCTCTACTTTGTGTGGGGGCCGTCAGCTTCTGGTTGGTGGGGCTGAGTCATAAGGTGGCTAACTGCAGCACCCCAGGGGGCCCTGGGGCTAGTGCTGGTTCACTTATGGTGAAGTCAGGGTCCAGAAGACTCCAGGGCTGTTGCCCACCCTCTGGCATGTGAAGCCAGGTCCTGGGTTTACTGCCAGACTACTGGAAGGCAGAGTCAGGTTCCAGATTCTGGTTCCAGGGCCTAGAGAGCCCAGCGCTGGTGTCAGATTGATAGTGGGGTTGGCTGGTTCATAACTCAGTTGGGTACAAGTGTACAGAAGCTTGTGTTGTCCTGCTAGTGGGCAGGGTCTGAGCCCACCTGGTCTCAAGGCAAGGTCTGTCATGCTGTGGGCTGGCTGGGTCTGCAGGCTACAGGATTGTGGGTTTTCTTGTGTCTGATGTCTGCCCCGTGGTGGGTGAGGCTGGCCCAGTGGCTAAAGCAGGCATCCTGAAGGCAGAGGTGGAGCTCAGGGGATTCTGGAGCTGGTGCCTGCCCACTGGTTGGTGAATCTGGTTCCTGGGCCATATGATGGCAAGCCCACTTTATTTCTTATTTGTATTATACTAATTTTCTAAGCATATATATATATATACACACACACACACACACACACACACACACACATATATATATACATATATATGTACACATATTTCCCTTTAGATTACTTGTGTATTTCAATTGCTTTTGCCACACTGATTTCTCAGAGCAATAAGTAGTTGAGAGTTTATTTATGCACATGATCTTATAAAAGGGTGCATCATTTCTTTAGAATAAAAATGATATGATATTGATTAACTAAGGAGGAATATACAGATAAATTATATATATTATTTTACTTAAAACTTTTTATATTATTAATAGTCTATAAAGTTGTTAAATTAATAAAATAAATGTTAATGTCAAGGATATAACAGTTGAAATGTATGTTCCTGGATTATACAAAATATATTACTGGGCTTCCCTCGTGGCGCAGTGGTTGGGAGCCCACCTGCCAATGCAGGGGACATGGGTTCCAGCCCTGGTCCGGGAAGATCCCACATGCTGCGGAGCAGCTGGGCCCATGCACCACAGCTGCTGAGCCTGTGCTCTGGAGCCTGCAAGCCACAACTACTGAGCCCACGTGCCACAACTACAGAAGCTCACGTGCCTACAGCCCGTGCTCCTCAACAAGAGAAGCCACTGCAATGAGAAGCCTGCACACCACAACGAAGAGTAGCCCCCACTTGCTGCAACTAGAGAAAGCCCGTGAGCAGCAATGAAGACCCAGTGCAGCCAAAAATAAATAAATTAAATAAATAAATTAAATATATATATATATATATATATATATATATATATATATATATATATATATATATATATATATATATTACTGTTAGCACCTCAGGAGGAAAACATACATATATAATATCACTAAAAAAATTACCTCAGAGAAGAAAGTCAGTTTGAAAGAAATGGAAGTCAGATTAGTTTACATATGAAAACAACTGGAAGACCTCTAGTTGGCTGAATCATCTAGGAATGTTAATAAAAGATTAGTTTTTTATGAATATGAGCTGAATTTAATCCCTTCTCCTACACTCACTAGCTATGTCATGTGAGGAAAGTTATTTTACGTTTATAATATTCAGTTTCTATATATATGGCAATAATCAATAATATAAGCTTTATTCTGTTACTTTGAGGAAATCAAAATAATAGAAAACATTTAACATAATGCCAGCCCTGACATTTTTATTGTTAATGCTATCATCACCATCAGCATTATCACCATCATCTCCTATACATTTGGATTTTGTTGGTCCATGTCATATATATATTCATGTATGCTTTGTGATTTATATTATTTATCCACTCTGAAATTAAGAAAGATGTTATTTATAAATGTAAATATATAATGTATAAAATATTTATATTTAATACTCAGAGCCCTGTGTCCAGCCTTAAGAACCTTTTCAACAAAGTTGAAACTTCATAACATTCCTTTGTAGTTGTTTACAATCATACCTTACCCCAGTTCCTGTGGGTAAAGATCATGTATCATTTATAATTAAATTCCAAAAAGAAGTTCAAAAATAAGAGAATGAACCAGTATTAAGAGAGCACCCACTGTGTGTCATACATAGTGTTAAGTATTTTTCAGACATTTTAAGATATGTGCTATTTACTTTTCTTGAGGTGTTGAAGGTTTAACTAAGTCCTTTAAATGCTAAAGACCTCATAGGCAGGGAACTGGGCCACAGACGCAGCTCTGTTTCCTCCACAAGTTATAGACTTTCTATGATACCCCTTGACTCCTCCTCAGGACCTAGAGTGGTTCCATATACACAATAAGTATTTAGAATAAATTAGCAGAATAAACAAATGAATTAAGAAATAAGCATGAGTATCAGATTTATTATGAACTAAAGTTGGCTTTATTATAGGCACCTTTATCTCTTTTCTGATTTTTTTCTCAAGGGAAATGATTCTTTTCTCTGAATTAGAACATTGGTTTATTTATCTACACTATTTTTATGGAAATTTGTAGAATTATGTCTGTGCATCACTAATAAAATCAATTGAATAAGAATACCAATTTTGCTGATAACATTACAGTATGTCTCTGTTTCCCTGTGACAAGGTGATGGGCAAGATGAACTTTACTCTGCCCATACTTTTAATTATAACTGTTATTAGGGAGTTTTTACTTTAATGTTTGTAGATTTTACTTTCAAAGTCAATAATAATGAATTCCATTAGTAATTTATAAATGTCATTTTCACTGTAGGTTGATTCTGGATTAAATCCACCACAGTTCAATAACTGTCATGCCAAAGATGAATCCTTAGGAAATGTCCATCTACAAAGCTGTAAGCTATTTTCAATATAAAAGTTTTAATTGCTGCTTCTCACCATTCTTTTTGTTAGCTAGTAGTCATACTGCTTTCCAAACAAGCAAATAGGAGTATTGTAGGACAATGGACCAAATATTAACAGATATTACTGTGTTGAAATTTTATTTTCACATTAAAATGTAGACAAACTGGAAAAACTTAAAAGGACATTTCTGTCTTGAATCAACTTCCATCTGTCTCCATGAACTCAAGCTACATCCAACATATTTGAGACCACTGGGAGAGAAGTTCAATTTAAATTAGAAACAATTTTAATTTGAAAACCACTTGACGGAAAAAAAAAACTTTTAAAAATGCACACTGAGACACAGATACACACATATAAGCTAATTTATTGGAATTAAATGGTTATTGATAAACATAATAGAGTTGGGGGCTGGTCTGGTCTCCTGAAATGGCTAAAACCAATGCCCTTCAAAGGATTTCAAACTAACTTAGGTTACTTTTTCCTTTTTATTAATTTATTTATTACCTTTTACTTATATACTCAAACTTAAAAAAACAGACTCATAGATTTTTATTCAGGTATATAAATGGATGGGATTATGAGTATTATAAATGGATGAGATTAGCATTTAGATTGTGGCAGACCCCTGGAAACAGAATTATTAAGTCAACATTGTTAAAATGCTTATTTTCCTTGAAAATGGATTTCTTCACAGTGGAGGTTTATCTCATGTCCAAAGAATTGAAGCAGGCCTCTATAATTGCTTATTACGCAGTCTGAAATAATAAAATATTTGTGTGGATTCATGTCTTCTCCTCTAAAAATAAACATATGTCCCTCATTAATAATCTACAAGTATCAAAGTCATGCTGCTGCATAAATAAAAGAAATAAATAAAATTAAAATTCCAAAGCAGTTGTTCATTAAAACTTACTGCACAAAGTCTCTAAAATTACCAGTTCATATGCCTAGCTCATGGAAAAGTCAATTTCTGAATCAGAGAACCAAAGGTCTTGGTGTTGAATAGAAACAAAATAATCACCTGGTAATAAAGAGAGGGTCATCAAATTAGATGTTACCTGTGAAGGATTTTGACATTATTACAACCACTATTAGTATCATCATCATCACCATTGCCATCATTACTAATATTTTCCAGACATTGTTTTGACACTCAGGAAGATTATCACCCTCAGTCAAGAGAACAAAACCCTAAACTTTGATGTCTAATTGTACATTGAAATCTCATCCAAATTCTGGTTTAAAAAATAAATATCAAGCACAAGAATATAGTGTTAACAGATTCAGTTGAGAAAAACCTGAATAAGTAGAGCTTTGTTCAGTTATCACATTTTGACATATAGTGTACGTCATTCCACTTACTGCTTATTAATTTATAGGTGATTTGTCTTCCTAATTCATTTTTCCTAGAAGACAGATGTAATGTTTTAAGTGTAAATAATCAGATTAAATTCTCATATAGCCATGCTTTCTAACTATCATAAAAATATTCCTAGTCATAGCCAGAAGTGTAAAGGGGCCCCATGAAACCATAGTATAAGCTTGGTACATCATCCTGGAGCATTACTTTTAAAATGCTAAGTAATATGAACTATTATTTTGATATTGTATTATGGGTTAGAATGCTAAGTTTATATGAACTCTAATGATAAGAAACAAATTAAATCATCATTCTTATGGATTATTTGAAAAACATAGAAGAAAATTAATTGTGTTGGTGACTGGTGAGTGTAGGTAAAAGTCAAATTTTCTGAATTTATGTCTTCTCTGTGTCACTTGCTTTTGCTGTGATCTTAGTTAAATTAGTCTTTCCAACTTCTAGGTCCCTCATCCCCAAAAGGGGATTGTATTAAGACCTAACTCATGGAGTTATTGTGAATATTACATAGTTTAATTCATGTAAGATGCTTATCATAGAATCTGGAAAATACTAAGTGCTCATTCTTAGGCATTGTGAGTAATATATAGATCACAGAATCCATTTTCTTAAAGAGGAGATAACTTCATGAAAACACCTTATGTGGAGAAACACAATGTCATACACAAAAAAGAGTGAACTTCCAGAGAAACCAAGTAAATGTCTATTTTGTAAGAAGTCATCTTCTCCTCTTCTCAAGCTAAAACTCCAGAATAAGGTTCAATTCATTCCCACACCAGTCACTGGGAATTCACTGGTAAAGAAGTAAACAAGAACTTTGCTCTTCCTTCTAGAGGGGGAAGACAAAAAAATACACATAAATATCAATGACTAAACAAGCACTACCAGATTCTGATATTCCCTTGTTTGTTCATAAAAAACAGAGTAATTTATCAGGGCTTCCCTAGTGGTGCAGTGGTTAAGAATCTGCCTGCCATTGCAGGGGACATGGGTTCGAGCCCTGGTCTGGGAAGATCCCACATGGCACAGAGCAACTAAGCCCGTGTGCCACAACAAATGAGCCTGCTCTAGAGCCCATGAGCCACAACTACTGAGCCCACATGCCACAACTACTGAAGCCTGCATGCTTAGAGCCTCTGCTCTGCAACAAAACAAGCCACTGCAATGAGAAGCCCATGCACCGCAAGGAAGACTAACCCTGATTCGCCGCAACTAGAGAAAGCCCGCATGCAGCAACAAAGACCCAACGCAGCCAAAAATAAATAAATACATAAATCAATTTATTAAAAAAAGAAAAAAAACACAAAGTAATTACTCATACAACTACACTAAAAATATAATATTTTGAGTGTGCCTGTGAATATATCTTGAGAAATGAGTAGCTACACAAAGATTTAACTTAGTGATATACATCCAAATGGGCTCACCTGAAGAACCTCCAGGATTACAAATTTTCTAAAATGATTATGGATTTATCAAAGGACATAAGGAAGACAACCAGAGTTAAAACATTTCAACTTGAGTTTATTAACTTACCAGGAAGGAAATACATACTAGTGAAGAAATAATTTATCAGGTAGCCCACCATGGGGGAAAAAAGTCACAATTACTTTAAATGCTAAAAAGTGGGAGTTCATGGTGGTCATACATATTAGCACCCTGGATAGGATAGAATAAGTCCATGGATTTGCACACAGTTAGTTAAAGGTTAGGTCCAATAAAAGTCTGGTGTTCTGTAATGAATCAAAGTCCATTGTCCTTTATTAATCTCAGCTGCTTAAAAGCAGTTGTGATGAATAACAATATTCAATTTTTATATCTCCTAGACTAGTGGTATTAAATTGTGTTCCTGACCTGCACCATCAGCATCACATGGCAACTTGTAGTAAGAAGTGAAAATTCCCAGGCCCCACCAAACACCTTCTTAATCAGAAACTCTGGGGTAGGACTCAGCAATCTGTGTTTACACAAGTTCTATGGATGATTACAATGCAGGATAATTTTTGAGAATCACTATCCTAGGTAAATATTTCTGGAAGTGATTTTTTTCCCTTTTATAGTCATTTTTGTTGTTGTTGTTAGACAACACAAAATAGTACATTAAAGAAAAAATCTAGAGCTTCAGTTTGTCAATTGCCTTTAGTATCTGGGACACATTCATTCAAATGATAGTTGGTTCCTTTTCTCATTCTGATTTTCAAAAATCGTTGTTTCTGCCTTAACCTTGTCCTACGGTGTTCATTCTGATGACACCCCAGCTAATTCTCAACTGTCAGGTATCAACTTTGTGGGGAAATCTACCATATTTATTTTGAAAGTTTCGATCACTTTCTTCCAGACTAAATTATCCCATTTCCAACGTTCTGCTCACATGCATTCCAACACAGGTGGATATAAATAAATCTAAATCTGAAATAAGAATATTTAAACAGAGATTCTAATTTTCAGCAACCTTGGAAATAGGTATTTTAAAGGAGAAAGAGAGGCTCTTGAAGGAGGCTCATTGAATACTCAAACCAATAACCTTGAGACCAGTGAAATCTTGGTCAACCTGGCTCATGTTTTTGAGTATTTTGACACTTCTCTCACCCTTTTCACAATTTTCATAAAAGCTGTATTTTAAAAAAATGAAGAACATCTTTATAAATATCATTATGATTATCATTTATTATTATATTCCTTGAATAAATTTCTACAAGGATAATTTTAGAATTTCTTGATCTAACAATCTGACCAATTTTACCTCATTTATGTGTGAAAATTATGCTGATGTATTCTTGCCAAAAATACCTACCTAGCAAGCTATCCAGTGAAAACAGAACAGAAAAACTTACAGACCAAATTAAGATACTCAAATCATACATGTTTATTACATCAGTTTAAAACATACAGCAAGAATCAAGGAAAACAAGATGTGGTAAGTTAATAACCTTGGAGTAGAGTACATGTATTGTATAAACACTATTCTACTTATTATGGATGATTTGTGCTTCCCACCAACCACAGCCCCATGATTCATATGTTGAAGTCCTAACACCCAATGTGGCTGCAACTGGAACTGGAGTATCTAAGGAATACTTATTTGACTTTATCTAAGGTCTTAGAGGTGGTGCCCTGATCCAATAAGATTATTGTATTTATAAGAAGAAATACCAAAGAGCTTGGGCACCAAGGAAAGATCATGTGGGCACACAGCAAGAAGACAGCCATCTGAAAACCTGTGAGAAAGCCATCACAGGGAATCAAATCAGCTATCACCTTAGTATTGGACTTCTAAGTCTCCAGAATTGTGAGAAATAAGTGTCTGCTGTTTAAGCCACTCAGTCTGTGGGATTCTGTTATAACAACCTGAGCAGACTAATCTACTGTCTGAATCCTGTGTCATGAAATGGTCACAAACATTTTCACTCTCAGCCTACCACACTAGTGGTGTGGTGACAAGAATCAGAGCTGATGTTTAACATAGGAGGCTCACAGTTGCAAGGTGATAAGAGTCAAGAAGTTATACTTACTTTATTTCAGAAGAGAAGGACAGCAACACCTGCCACAGCTATAGCTCACAGATTAATGTGCTTAGAAACTCTAGGTTTTATCTGCAGGAGGAAGAATTGCACCATAATAGATGTCACAAGTATAGGTTTGCCAGGTAAAATACAGGTACCAAGTTAAATTTGAATTTCAGGAAAAAATTGCAAAATAATTTTTTGTACTATAAGTTTGTCCCAAATATTGCATCATTGTTTATCTTAAATTCAAATCTGGTAGGTTGTCCTATATGTATTTTTATTTGCTAAATCTACAACCCTAAATCAGTGGATATCTATTTAGGCTTAACAAAGTTGTCAATCTGGAGCTGTCATGATCTGCTTCCTATAATTAAGAAGTACTTGGTGTTTCTATCTTTTTATATTTGTAAGACACTCTTTATTATTCCATCCTTTTTATGTATATTCAAAACAAATGTGCTCCATTTATTCTATTTACGACTAATATGTCTCACAAGCTACTAACATATCTATTATGTATATTTATCACTTCTCATGAGTTTCATCAATCCTATTGTGTTTCCTCCTTACTACATATGAATAAAATACGCTCAAAGAAAACAACAAGCACATGTTGTACAAATTTATATCTATTTTATGATGATGATTATGCTGAACATGTCATTTCCATCCCCAACCATAATTAACTTAGGAACAGAATACATGTTTGACTCATATATTGCAGGCAACCCTGTCCTACCACAGCATCACCCTTTTTTGAAGCCTAAACTTTCTATCAAGATTCAGCATACCAAATTTGGACCAATACCTGCAGAAGCAGGTGAAGGCTTTCCTTCTCCATGGGGGAGGAATATGGAAATATAGAAATAAAACCATTATCAGGTGGGCCTTGAGCCTACAAAATCAGTGAGACTTTTTCTCCTAATTGTCCACCTGTTACTCCCATCTTAAAATACATTAGTGGAAGATAACAGATCTTAGGAGAAATATGACCATCCTTGCAGCTTACAAGTCAGCCCAAGGATACATTCCTTAAATACACAGCACTTTTCAAGAGGTAGACACTTTATATGACTTATCTTCCAGTGGAATTTTTATCTTGCATATCCTCCAACGTTACAAAGTTGTCTTCTATACATCCCAGGGAAATATCACTTTCCTCATTCTAAATTAGGTCTATCTGTTATATACTTTCACACCACTATGTGCTCTTCTTTATAGCATTTACCTAAAAGGAAATTTAGGGCTTTTTTTTTATTAATTGCTTAACATCTTTGTCTGACAATAGTATGTAAATTTTTATTGCAGCATTATTTATGGTGGGAACAACAAAGTACAGAATGTTCATTGGGGGACTATTGTGTTTTTATATCCTCTACACCTAAGACTGCTATGTGGTGCATGCATAAAGCTAAACTGAGATATATTCCTATTAGGCCTGACAAAAAGTAGGAATCCAAATAAATTAGATTAATGTTCTTATACAACTTATAGTCTTATTTTAAAGATTATCTCCATGAATGTCTCAAATGGGTTTAGACAAAGCAGCACCAATAGGTTAAGTATGCCCCCTTTCAAATGGAGTTTTCTGAAGACTTTATTTTAATTTAATGTTTGCATGTCTACTTAAAAATATTATTATTCCCTGATAATAGTATATAAAAGTTATGATTTTTTTACATTTGGGCTAATTTTAATTTTTATTGCACTAGAGACCTGAACTTAAATGGTGCTTATTTATGCATTTCAGAAAAACCTAATTCACTGGTGATGCTCTCCAAAAATTAAACAAAACAAAACAAAACCGAATTTGAGCAAAAATTCAAGAAACTAGTACCTTAACTACTATGAGTTGATAACAAGAAGAGATGCCGCATGCAGGTAAAACTACAAATGCTTCAGAATTAAGTGAGAAGACAGGTGCAGTCAAGTTATATCATCATCAGTTCCCAAGATATTTTACATTTTTCTAAACTTGACTGCCTGAAACATAAGTTAGGAACCAAAAGATGTCATTAAAATTTTGTCAGCATGTCGGGCTATAATTTCACCCTGTGTTTAACACAAATCTCTGGAAAAACTTTTGGATGCCATTTCTGCATAATTCTCAAATGTCCTCGTTGCTACCAGAGTTGCATATTTCTGTCTTCTGCTTCCCAATCACTGCTAACAACAAAATGACAATGGAAAAATGAAAGAAATATGTACATCTGAATGAGAATTAAGCCATTGTAATTCACCATGCCAGATAATAATATTCAACATGTTTCCCATACATTCTTGTTAGTTTCCATAATAGGAATAATCAATATAAATAGACAGAAGAGGTTGATAATGTAAATATGGGCCACAAAGAAGAAACTGACTCTAAAAAATTAGTGAAGACAACATTTATACTTCCTGAAAATCCATCATAATTTTTAACCATTTCAGAGACACCTAGCTGATGACATGAAGAACAGGTTAGTTAAAGCTCCCTAGCTGCTGACATTGCCAACAACTCAACAATGTCTTCCACAGATGGTCCTGATGTTAGTTCATTGAGAACTATATGAGCCATTTATCCTCCTACACGCAACTCATCACTTGGATTGAGGAACAGAATAATAAGCTAATGTGCTCTGTGACAGGAAACCATGTCTATCCTAAGTGGCATCCAAACACCCTCTCTGCTTGAGTGCAACTATTATAATACTGAAAATTAATGATGTAAGAAAAAACTCAGCAAAAACTTGTAATAAAGCTCTGGAGGGGTGTAGTCTTATATGCAAGAGGATAAGTATGTGTTTATACATATGTATGTGCATGATTTTGTGTAGGAAAGAGATAGAAAGAGAGACAGAAAGAAATAAAGACAAGAATAGCAGATAGGGAGTTCTTCAATGGTAGAGACCTAATGTAATTATGTTTTCAAGCCAAGAACTGTGCTTGGCACACAGGAAGTTATGGAAGTAAAATATTGTTGAAAGGATAGACCATAGGTGATTTATGAGATAACAGAGACATCACTGAGTCAGTCATTTACCATGGAAAAATCACATCTAAAAACAACCTGGTTTTGTTGTTCAATAAAAGCAATTTAAAAGATAAAAGATGAATGCTTTGAGTCTGTAAATTAAGATTTTTTATGATATTTAAGTTTCTTTGAAATTAAGTTGCAATAAAAGCTGTGTAAAATGAACATAACACTTCAAGAACAGATGAAAAAATGTAACTTAAAGCTGTCTGCATTTCAGTGACCATTCCCTTGTTAAAGAGTTTGTAGTATTTTAAGTGAAGCTATTATCACTAGGAATCTCACAAATGAATATAAACAGGGTATTGCCCCTGAAGACTGCTTTTCAAAAACCTGACAAATGTTCTTTATTTACATTTTCTTCACTGAGTAAGTTATTCCAGCACTAAGCAATATCTGTATCGTGAATATTAGTCTGCTAGGCTCAAAAGGGTAATAATTTTCTAATTTCAGCTCTGTTGAAGAGGTATACTTAATGTGTCAGGTGTTAAGTAGATTGATGAACTTTACCAGTTCTTGCTTATAATTAGTAGAAAATGATTATAGAATCATTGAATCTTAGAGTTGGAAAATGATCCAGTGTGATCATTTTCATTAGAGAAACAATTTATGCAAGAAAAATCTTAGGCAGTAATGCAATACAAGAGAAGATAAGTATTTGATTGAATAGATACATTTTATGTGTTTAAATTAGTAATTATTTATTTTAAGACTAGCCAATAGAAAGAATGAGTCTATTTTATGCTCACGAAAATTTCAAATCTAGAGGTTTATACATAAAATATCAGACTTATTATTCACTTCTATAATTTGTTTAGGTTGGAAATCCTGATTTAACAAGCTATAATATTACAAATGGTGACCTTTTAAATCTATTTGAAATATGTGATTACCACTTCAAGGAATCTCATAAGCAACTGTCTGCCATGAGGTGATACAGTGGTTCTGCTACTTTGAACTTTTGGTCCTGTTATCTCAACCATTCGCCAACTCCATGATTACTACAGTAAGTGAAGAGAGACTGAAGAATCATATCAGTGTCTAAATGCTTTAGTGTATAAATGATACTTATCACTTCTGCTCCCAACCCATTGGCCAGAATTAATTGTATGTCTGTCTTAATGTCAAGGGATGTAGAATGATAATTCTCTCTTTTGTCCAGAAGTGGATATGTGAGAGCAGTAGATACATTCTAGAATAGATTTATTTACTTAAAGTTCATGTTCAGTTGACTTTAATAGATGTTTCCAAATTATCCTCCAAAGATAATGTATTCTATATTCTCATCAATAAATTTAAAATGTAATCTTTTGAAATGTCAGATATCTCAGTGCCCTTACCTGTCAGATATTCCTTCAAAATTTCCAAAGAGTAAATTTTATTTAGTTTTGCTAGTTGAGTCTAATTTTAACCAAAATGACTTATAGACCCAGCACATCTTAATGTTGATTTTTTTTTAATTTACTAAATTCTTATCAAGAAGTACCCCAAATTTAACTTTTATAACATGCTATTATGAAAAGGAAACTGGTTCCATGTTCACCTGTTATTGTACAACAATCAAATACAAAAGTGAGCCTAGAAGGCACACCTGAGTGTTTTTCCATGTTCAGCATACGTGAGTTGTCCTTGTGGTCTCAGATTTCTTCAGTTAGTTGGCCTGAATAGGCAAAACCAATAAACAAAAAATACAAGAAACAAAGAAAAGACAAAAACAAGTAGAGAGCTGAAAGCTCTCTTACACAATGAAACATTTGCAAGAAACTCAAATGTATCCACAGGGGTAGTGGGAGAAGTTTTGTTCTATAACCTATATGGAAAAAAATTAAACCTGGCATGCTAAATCAATTTGTCAGTCATTTCTTGTTTATTAACTTTAATGCATAACACACTTGTAAATTGATCTTATTAATTCAATGCCCTAAATTATTAGGAATACATTAAAAACTAGTTATTAAATAAGCACTTGTGGATAAACGTATGAAGGAGCACTATTTGAAGAGTGTTACCTAAGGATTTTATGGAGAGATGTTCATTTCATTAGAATATAAAAATTTAGAGATATGGAATAAAACAACCCCAAGAGGTGAAAGAGATTTTTAAACAGCATAACTAACAGACGTATTATCGGAAATTATTTAAAGTAAGATCGAATTGGGGTTTTAATGTCATTTGAGTGGATTTATTTTCACTTTCCAATTTGAAGTATTTCCCTTGGTGGCTAAGACAGAAGCAAACTACAACATTTGCATAGTTCAACTTTTTCTTAATTTATTCTCATTTTCTTTTTTATTTCTCTGCCTCTGAATCTTCATTTGCCTCTGTATATATTTCTTTTTCTTGAGATATAACACAACATAAGATATATAAAATTAAATGATTAGGCAGTTATCTTGAGACCAATGATTATTTTTCCAATTATTTTAAATGCCACTTTATAATTTACTAAAATGTTGAATATTTTGTAAACATTTATAGATAGCATATTTTGATGCCAGTATCATAGCATGTTGAGTATTGTGACATCAATTTTAATATTTTTAATTTATATGTATTTTAAAATATGAAGTAATAGTCTAGTTCAAAAACTTTGGAAATTTTTATATATATATTATTCTTCATGAAATTTAGGTTTTATTTCATTAATTTGAAAAAGCTTTTACTGACATGTAAAGATATTATTTAGTAGATCAAGTTAAACATAAATGTATCTATAGTATTCTTACTATCTTAGAAACAACATTATTTTTTCAAATATTATTTTATAATCCTGGATATAGTGTAATTTTCTTCACATATGTAGAAAAAATTAAATAAAAATATATTGTGAATATTATACATCATAGAATATAGTATATAATTGTATGCTGTTCAAAGAAATATATATCATATTGACATTATAAATTATCAGTTTGCATAAAATTTCCCCATAGCTTCTAAATTATACCCTGGAAAGATAATGATTTTGATAACTGCATATTTTTGACTGTTTTATCACATTACTAAACATTTTTATCATTTCAAAAAATTTTCAGTGATTTTATTAAGCTTCCCAAATGAGCAGTAATGGTTATATTATCATCTTCTTTTCCTCTTTTTACTTTTTTGTGTCTTATCATAGATCTTCCACTAGAATGCAAAATAATAGTACATATATTTTTCTTTTTTCTCTGATTTCATGTCTCCCCTGTTCAATGAATCTAGTCATTTAGAAAATTTATTCATATTAAGAGGACATTTTCTTATTGCTATATTTGGTATGGATATTGAAGTTTATTAAATATTTTTCTAGCTTCTAAATATTATCCTGAAAACTTATTTTTCTTTTCTGAAGTTTGAATGTAAAGAATTATAATAATATATTTCCTAATAGTCAGTCTTTCATTTTTTGTAAAGAGCCCTAATTGATCTTGCAACACCATTCTAACATTGAATTTACTAATATTTTCTTTATGAAATTTGCATCTCTAGATACAATATTGACATTAGATACATTTTAACTTAGTAAAATGATTTGTGCATTTTATTTTTAATTTTCCAGGCTCTTAAGCAGTGTAAAAGGCAAATAAATTATATGGTCTTCAAAGATGTTAAAAAGAAACTTGCCTCAATATTATCTAGTATTGTCTTTTTACTTTGTTTTCAATTAGTTGATCTAGTCATTTTGTTTTTGATAACTCTTTTTTGAATCAATGTTAATAATTGATATTTTTCTATACAATTCTTAATTGTGTCCATATTTTCAAATTTATTACATATAACTGAATATGATCACTTAAATTTTTTCTATCTTTGCTTCATTGGTAAACTATTAATTTTTTTCCTATTCAGTGTTTTATTTTCCCAATTAAAAATATAGTAGCCTCTTTTGTAGTTTTATCTATCTATTCAAAGAACTAGCTCTTGGATTGAGTATCAAGTCTTCTCTTTGTTCTGGTGAAAAAATTATTAATAATAAAATATTTAATTTGCTTAATTAAATTAATTTGCCTTTAAGTTTATTATTTTATGTTCCCAGGTCTTGTATGATAATGATCAATAGGATGAATTGTCTTTTATTGCACTGATGCATTCTGCCAATCCATAGATTTAAAGGTTCTTTCAAACCACAAAATCCTTGCCATTTACCATTTGGTTTTCCATTGAACAAAAACTTATCGGTATCTTGGTGTTCCATTTCTTACCTCCATTCTTTTCTCACTGCAGTTTTTACCTTCTTAAAAATTTATTTTCATCATTTATTTTATGAGGAAGAAGAGATAAAACTGTCTTTACAGTCTGTAATCCTGTACTGGAGTTTTATATAAACACCACTCCATTTTTTCCTACATTTTATGATTATTTTTTCTTAATCATCTTGTTTCAAACTGAAATTAAAAAGTGATTTTTGATTTCTTATCTACCATTTACAAGATTTTGTTCAAAGTTTTATCCTTTTGATATTAATTTAAATTTTACAGACATTTCCTGTGATTGATGTTTCTTTTTCACCTTATATTTATTTTTATTCTCTTTTTACATTTGAGCTTTTCATAGTGCTCACTGTTTAAATAAATGAATAATGAAGAACAGGCCCATTACTGGCTTTCTTTGTTTGACTTATTCATATTTGGTGTGTTTCTTTTTAATCAAGTTCTTTTAGATATAATTTACACTAGATTAAAGGCACACATTTGAAAAGTAGAAACCAAATATACCAAAATTTCTGGGATGCAGCAAAAGCAGTACTAATAAGGAAATTTATAGTCATAAACGACTACCTTAGGGAAAAAGAAAGGTCTCAAATAAACCACCTAAATTTACACCTCTAGGAACAAAAGAAATAACAAACTAAGCCTAAAGTTAGCAGAAGGAAGGAAACAATAAAGATTAGGGGAAAAATGAATGAAATAGAGACTAGAAAAAGTCAATGAAACTAAGAGTTGTTTTTTTTTTCATAAGCAAAATTGACAAGACCTTTGGCTAGACTAAGTTTGATGAATTTTATCAAATGTATATCAACATATAACCACCCCCATTCAAGATACAGAACCTTTCCACATTTCCATCAACCAAAAAAGTTCCAAATATGACTTTCAATCTATTCCCAATCCCCTCAGCCACCTAAATTCACTACTGGCTCCAGGCAACAACTGATTACTTTCTATGACTGTTTACTAGTTTATCTTGCTGTAGGACATAATATAAATAGAAAAATATACTCTTTTGTAGCAATTATTTTCACTTATTTTAGTGTTTTTGAGTTCCACCCCTGTTGCTCTATGTATCTGTAATGTGTTACTTTATTGTGGAATAATCTATTGTCTGGATACATGACAATTTGTTTATCCATTCACCTATAAATGGACATTTGTTTTTGTTACCAGGTTTGATATTATGAATACATTTTCTAAGAAAATTTACAAACAAGTCTTTTGGTTGGACAAATATTTTCATTTGGGGGTAAATATGTAGGAGAAAAATTGCCGACTTATGTGGTAAATGCATGTTTAACTCCATATGAAACTGCCAAACTGTTTTCTAAATTGGTTAATTTTACAATTTCATAAATACAGCAATATATAAAAATTCTAGTTGCTCTGATTTCTCACCAACATTTGTCATGCCAAGCTTTTTCTTAAATGTTAGCCACTATAATGGTGTCTCATTGCACTTTAATTTGAAATAACCAAATGAGTAATGATATGAAGCACCTTGTCATGAATTCCATATGTCTCATTTGTTAAGTATCCCTCCGATACTTCAGCCCATTTTTAAAAAATTGTTTGTTTGTTTTCTTATTATTGAGTTCTCAATGTACTTATATATCTTGGTTTCAGGTATTTTGACAGATATATGTATTATGAATATTTTTCTACTCTGTGACATGTATTTATATTTATAACAGTGTGTTTTAATGAGCAAATTTTATTTTAATGAATTTCAACTTATCATTTCCTTTTGCTTTTGTTTTCTTCCAGTATTTTTTATATTTAGGGCTATTATCCATTTTGAGTTAATTTTTGTTTATGGTATGTGCTAAGGATCAATTTTCATATTTTAATATGAATATTCAGTTTCTTTTTTTAATGAATGTATTATTTTTCTGATTGAATTGCCATAATGCCATAGTTCAAAAACAAATGTACAGAGTTTGGGTCAAATGGAGGAATAGGAAGACCTGGGGTTCACCTCTCCCCACAAGTACATCAAGAATACATCTACAAGTGGAACAATTTGCACACCGCACCTGCTGAACACTAACAGAGGACCTCAGACACTTAAAAGGATAAGAAAAGATGCTTGCATAACTGGATAGGACAAAAGAGACAAAAGGAAGAAAAAGAAAAGAGGAAACGAGATGGGACCCACAATGCTGGGGGGGAACTGAAGGAAAGGAGAGGTTACTGCACCCAGTGAAGCCCCCTCACTGGTGGCAAGATCAACAGGAATAGAAAGGGAGCTCTGGGGACTATCAGAGGAAAGTGCAGCAGCTGGTCTGTGGCAGGCAAGACAGAGTGAGACTTACATAGATGGTATGTGCCACAGCTCTGTGCACCCCAGCCTGAGATGGGTGTCTGCCAGTGATGGCAGGGGCATGGTGTTGAATCATGGGGTTTGGAGAGCAGACCCAAGGGGAGGACTGCTGTTGGCTGTACAGAGACAGCCTGAGGGAATGGGAGTGAGTAGCTCCACAGCCAGGAATGCCCCTGGAGGAAGCACAGACTGCCATGGAAGTGAGGCACGATTGTTGAGTGGAATGTGAAGGGTGGGGCGGCCATTATGACCTCTCTCCCCACACACCAGTCCCTGACTCTGCAGGCACTGGGAGGGACTCCTGCCTGAGAAAGTGTGTGCATGCCCCAGTTGCTGCCTTGTCCCCTTCAGCTTGGATGAATGTGTGCCCTCCGTTTGGTCACCGCCTCCTGCCAGCCCCTGCCTCTGTGGGCTCTAGAGGGGGCTCCCACTGTAGGAAGTGTGTACTCCCCAGTCATTGCCACCTTATCCCTCTCCCACCTAACTGAGCAAGCATGGCCTACTCAGTTGCTGCCTTTGTCCCCTCTTACCTGGGTGGGGAGCAGATGCCTGAGGATGGCCCACATACAGAGTTGGGGCCAAAACCAAAGCTGAGCCCCAGGGGCTGTGTGACTAAGGACAAAGAACTGAAATCTCTCCATGCAGCTGCACAAGCCACAGATTAAACTCCTGTGATTAGCTTGGGAAATCCAGCACCTGAGGAATATCTGAATGGACAATGATGCTCTCACAATCCAGAAGTGTCTAGCTTAAGCAGCTGTGGACTTTGTGGGCATGTACACATGGGAGTTTGGCCAGGTCAGAGTCTGAGCCACCTCCACAGTGCCCACAGTGTGTCCAGAGACCTACCTAGAAGTCTTGGAGGGCCTTCTGGGGAGGTGGGGGTTAGGTGTGGCTCACCATGGGTGCAAGGACACTGATAGTGGAGGCCCCAGAGAATTTTGTTGTTGCTCTTGTTGTCATTGTTGTTCTATTTATTTATTTTATTTAGTTTTATTTTAATTTTTAAAATATTTTTTACTTCTCTCTATGTTATTTTGTTTGTTTTGTTATTTTAATCTTTTTTTTTTGTATTTTTGTTGTTGTTGTTTGTATTTCTTTGCTTTTTTTTGTTTTTTGTGGGGTTTTTTTTGGCTTTTGGTTTTTGTTTTTGTTAGTTTTGTTTTTATTGTTTGTTTTGGTTCTTGGGTTTTTTGTTTGGTTGTTTCCTTTGTTTTCTTTATTTGTTTGGTTTTGTTTTTATTGTCTGTTTTGGTTTTTGTTTGGTTGTTTTCTTATTTTTTATATTTTTGGCCACACAATCTGGCTTGCAGGCTTGTGGGGTCTTGGTTCCCTGGCCAGGGGTTGAACCTGAGGGCCCACAGTGGAAGTGCCACATCCTGACCCCTGGACCACCAGGGAATTCC
Source organism: Balaenoptera physalus (assembly GCF_965194825.1). NCBI lineage: Eukaryota > Metazoa > Chordata > Mammalia > Artiodactyla > Balaenopteridae > Balaenoptera > Balaenoptera physalus. Next base: position 38,038,839 of record NC_138897.1, on the reverse strand, counting down.
AAGCCTCAGGGAATATTAATTGGCATAATCCCTCCCAGAGGTCCCTAGCTCAGCATTAAGACCTGGCCCCACTCAATAGCCTGCAAGCTCCAGTGCTGGAACACCTCAGGCCAAACAACTAGCAAGACATGAACACAGCCCCACCCATCAGCAGACAGGCTGGCTAAAGTCATACTACACACACAGATAAACCAAAACACACTCGTTGACGCAGACCTGCCCACCAGAGGGACAAGACCCAGCTCCACCCACCAGAGGGCAGGCACCAGTCCCTCCCACCAGAAAGCCTACACAAGCCCCTGGACCAAACTCACCTACCAGGGAGCAGAAACCAGAAGCAAGAGGAACTACAACACTGCAGCCTGCAGAGAGGAGACCATAAACACAATAAGTTAGACAAAATGAGATAAAAGACAAATATGTGGCAGAAGAAGGAGCAAGGTAAAAAACTACAAGAACAACTAAATGAAGAGGATATAGAAAGTCTACCTGAAGAAAAATTCAGAATAATGACAGTAAAGATGATTCAAGATCTCAAAAAAAGAATGGAGGCATGGATCAAGAAGATACAAGAAATGTTTAACAGGACCTAGAAGAACTAAAGAACAAACAGTGATGAACAATACAGTAACTGAAATTTTAAAATACACTAGAAGGAATCAATAGCAGAATAACTGAGGCAGAAGAACAGATAAATGAGCTGGAAGATAGAATGGTGGAAATCTCTGTCACAGAAGAGAATAAAGAAAAAATAATGAAAAGAAATGATGACAGTCTCAGAGACCTATGGAATGACATTAAACACACCAACATTCCCATTATAGGGGTCCCAGAAGAAGAAGAGAAAGAGAAAGAGACAGAGAAAATCTTTGAAGAGATTTTCGTCAAAATCTTCCCTAAAGGAAATAGTCACCCAAGTCCAGGAAAAACAGAGATTCCCATACAGGATATACCCAAGGAGAAACACGCTGAGACACATATTAATCAAACTAACAAAAATTAAACACAAAGAAAAATATAAGCATCAAGTGAAAAGCAACAATTAAAATACAAGGGAACTCACAAAAGGTTATCAGTTGATTTTTCAGCAGAAACCCCACAGGCCAGAAGGGAGTGACATGATATATGCATGATATATTTTAAGTGATGAGAGGGAAAATCTTACAACCATGAATAATCTACACAGGAAGGCTGTCATTCAGATTTGACAAAGAAATAAAAAGATTTACAGACAAGCAAAAGCTAAGAGAAATCAGTACCACCAAACCAGCTTTACAACAAATGCTGAAGCAACTTCTCTAGGCAGGAAGCACAAGAGAAGAGAACAAAAGAAGAAGGGAAGAAAAAAAAACCAAAACAGAAAACAATTAAGAAAATGGCAATAGGAACATACATATTGATAATTAAGTTAAATGCTCCAACAAAAACACACAGCCTGCCTGAATGGATATAAACACAAGACCCATATATATGCTGTCTACAAAAGACCCACTTAAGACCTAGGGACACATACAGACTGAAAGTGAGGAGATGGAAAAAGATGTTCCATGCAAATGGAAACCAAAAGACAGCTGGAGTAGGAATACTCGTCAGACAAAATAGACTTTAAAATAAATATTCTTAAAAGAGACAAGGAAGGACACTACATAATGATCAAGGGATCAATCCAAGAACAAGATATAACAATTGTAAATATATGTACCCAACGTACGAGCACCTCAGTACGTAAGGCAAACATTAACAGTAATAAAAGTGGAAATCAACAGCAACATAAGAATAGTGGGGTATTTTAACACCCCATTTACACCAATGGACAGATCATTCAGAGAGAAAATTAATAAGGAAACACAAGCCTTAAATGACACATTAGACCAGATGGACTTAACTGATATTAATAGGATATTACACCCAAAAGCAGCAGAATACACTTTCTTCTCAAGTGCACAGTGAACATTCTCCTGGATAGATCACATCTTGTGTCACAAATCAAGCCTTGGTAAATTTAAGGAAATTGAAATCATGTCAAGCATCTTTTCTGACCACAATACTATGAGATTAGAAATCAATTGTAGGGAAAAAACTGTAAAAAACACACAAACATGAAGGCTAAACAATATGTTACTAAATAATAAATGGATCACTGAAGAAATCAAAGAGAAAATCAAATATATCTAAAGACAAATGAAAACATGATGATCCAAAACCTATGGGATGCAGCAAAAGCAGTTCTAAAAGGAAAGTTTATATAAATACAATCCTACTCCAAGAAAAAAGAAAAATCTCAAATAAAAAACCTATCCTTACACCTAAAGCAATAAAAAAGAAGAACAAACAAAACCCAAAGTTAGTAGAAGGAAAGAAATCATAAAGATCAGAGCAGAAAAAATGAAATAAAGACAAAGAAAACAATAGCAAAGATCAATGCAACTAAAAGCTGGCTCTTTGAAAAGATAAACAAAATTGATAAATCTTTAGCCAGACTTATCAAGAAAAAAAGGGAGAGGGCTCAAATCAATAAAATCAGAAATGAAAAGGAAGTTACAATGGGCACCACAGAAATACAAATGACCATAAGAGATTGCTACAAGCAACTATACGCCAATAAAATGGATAACCTAGAAGAAATGAACAAATTCTTGGAAAGATACAACCTACCAAGACTGAACCAGGAAGAAATAGAAAATATGAACAGACTAATCACAAGTACTGAAATTAAAACTAATTAAAAAGCTTCAACAAACAAAAGTCTAAGACCAGATGGTTTGACAGGTGAATTCTATCATATATTTAGAGAAGAGCTAACACCCACCCTTCTCTAACTCTTCTAAAAAATTGCAGAGTAAGGGAGACTCCTAAGTTCATCCTATGAGGCCACCATAACCCTGACACTAAAACCTGACAAAGATATCACTAAAAAAGAAATTTACTGACCAATATCACTGGTGAACAAAGATGCAAAAATCCTCAATAAAATATGAGCAAACCAAATCCAACAACACTTTAAAAGGTTCATACCTTATGATCAAGTAGGATTTATCCCAGGGATGCAAGGATTTTTCAACATATGCAAGTCAATCATATATTGACTTATATATATATCACACAGTACATTGACATATATTGTGTGATAAACCCACATCAACAAATTGAAGAATAAAAACCATACGATCATCTCAATAGATGCAGAAAAAGCTTTTGACAAAATTCAACACCAAGTTATTATAAAAACTCTCCAGAAAGTGGGTCACAGCGAAGTTCATTCTCAGTGGTGAAAAACTGAAAGAATTTCCTCTAAGATCAGGAACAAGACAAGGATGTTCACTCTTACCACTTTTATTGAACATAGATTTGGAAGTTCTAGCCATGGCAATCAGAGAAGAAAAAGAAATAAAAGGAATCCAAATTGGAAAAGAAGAACTAAAACTGTCACTGTTTGCAGATGGCATGACACTATACATAGAATATCCTAAAGATGCTACCAGAAAAATGCTAGAGCTCATTAATAAATTTGGTAAAGTTGCAGGATACAAAATTGATACACAAAAATATCTTGCATTCCAATACACTAACAACAGAATGTCAGAAAGAGAAATAGAGGAAACAATCCAATTTACCATTGCATCAAAAGAATAAAACACCTAGGAATAAACCTACCTAAGGAGGCAAAAGACCTATACTCAGAAAACTATAAGGTATGATGAAATAAATAAAAGATGACAGAAAAAAGATGGAGAGATATATCATGTTCTTGGATTGGAAGAATCAGTATTGTGAAAATGACTATACTACCCAAGATTCAATTCAATCTCTCTCAAGTTACCAATGGCATTTTTCACAGAATTAGAACAAAAATTTTACACTTTGTATGGAAACACAAAAGACTGTAAATAGCCAAAGCAATCTTGAGAAAGAAAAATGAAGCTAGAGGAATCAGGCTCCCTGACTTCAGACTATAATACAAAGCTACAGTCCTCAAAACAGTATCATACTGGCACAAAAACAAAAATATAGACCAATGGAACAGGATAGAAAATTCCGAGATAAACCCATGCACCTACAGTCACCTAATCTATGACAATGGATGCAAAAATATACAATGGAGAAAAGAAAGTCTCTCAATAAGTGGTGCTGGAAAAACTGGGCAGCTACATGTAAAAGAATAAAGTTAGAACACACCTTAACACCATACACAAAAATATACTCAAAATGAATTAAAGACCTAAATGTAAGGCTGGATACTATAAAACTCTGTGAGGAAAACATACGCAGAACACTCTTTGACATAAATCGCAGCAAAATGTTTTTCGATCCACTTTCTAGAGTAAAGAAAATAAAAATAAAAATAAAAATAAATGGGACCTAATTAAACTTAAAAGCTTTTGCACAGCTAAGGAAACCATAAACAAAACAATAAACAGCCCTCAGAATGGGAGAAAGTATTTGCCAACCAAGCAACTGACAAGGGATTAATCTCCAAAATATACAAACAGCTCATGCAGCTGAATATCAAAAAACAAACAATCCACTCAAAAAAGGGGCAGATAATCTAAATAGAAGATTATGTCTTAAAGAAGACATACGGATGGTTTAACAGCACATGAAAAGGTGCTCAACATCACTAAATATTATAGAAATGCAAATCAAAACTATAATGTGGTATCACCTCACAAGTGTCAGAATTGCTATCATCAAAAAATCTACAAACGATAAATGCTGTAGAGGATGTGTAGAAAAGGGAACCATCCTACACTGTTGTTGGGAATTTATACTGGTAGAGCCACTCTTGTTATCAGTATGGAGGTTCCTTAAAAAAACAAAAGTAGAGGTACCATTTAATCCAGCAATCCCACTCCTGGACATATATCTGGAGAACACTGTAATTCGAAAAGATACATGCACCACAGTGTTCACTGAAACACTCTTTATAATAGCCAGGACATGCAAGCAACCTAAATGTCCATCAACAGAGGAATGGATAAAGAAGATGTGGTACATATATAAGGTGGAATATTAGTTATAAAAAAGAACGAAATAATGTCATTTGCAGCAACATGGATGGACATAGAGAATGTCATACCTAGTGAAGTAAGTCAGACAGAGAAAGACACATATCATATCGATTATATGTGTAATCTAAAAAAAGCTACAAATGAACTTATCTACAAAACAGAAATAGAGTTACAGAAGTAGAAAATAAACTTATGTTTACCTGTGGTCAGGGGTGGGAAGGGATAAATTTGGAGATTGGGATTGAAATATACACAGTACTATATATAAAATACATAAATAATGAGGACCTACTGTATAGCACAGAAAACTCTACTCAAAACTCTGTAATGACATATGTGGGAAAAGAATCTTAAAAAGAGTGGATATATGTATACATATAACAGATTCACTTTGCTGTACACCTGAAAATAACACAACATTGTAAATCAACTATACCACAATAAAAATTTTTTAACAAAAGAGATAAAAAAAATAAAGTACTTGCATCAATAACTTAAAAAAAAGAAACAAATATATAGGTGTTAATCAATTATTTAGTTCCACTGACTTATATGTGCATTCCTATAGAAATATAATATTTTTAAATTTCTGTAACTTTATACTAAGTCTTGAACTTTCTGTTATTCTGTATATACTCATTATTTATTTTTAAAATATAATATAAAATATAATATAATTATACATTTATTACATATTATTTTTCTTAGAGCAATTGTCATTTCTTAAACATCCATTTTGTTCTTATAATGTTATTTCCTCTGTTAAGTTTTCTGTTTCCTCATTGAAAGCATATTTTCCTTTAATGATATGAACTTATTTTACAATAGTTAATTTATAGTGTTTGCTAAATCCAGGTTCTGTATTACTTCAAGGTCGATTTTTATTTACTGACTTTTTTGTATATCTAGTAATTTTTTCTTTGTATAATGGACAATGAAGATATTATGTTGTAAAGTTTTGGATTCTGTTATCCTCCTCTGAAGAATGTTGACTTTGTAGTAGGCAGTATAATTACTCAGTCATTACCTTGTACTACTATAGGCTTGTTTTGATGAATTGTTAGGGCAGCTCTCTGGAAAACATAAAATGTTTCCCTCTAGCTGGATGGTAATCAAACTCCAAACTATGTCTTTCTTGCATATCTTGTAAAGGTTTAATTTTGGACTTTGTTAGAGTGGCTCTGGAGTAAGTCCTAATCTAGGGTGCAGGGCTTGCTTTTTATAGAATTTTCTGGTGTCTCAGCTGGAGGTCTGTGTGCTAATCAGGTACTAGAAATTTCTCCCACACTGTTTAAAAATATGATACCCCCTTCCCAGAATCACTAGACCTCTAGTATCTCTATTCTGCTCTCAACTTCTATTCTTTGGTCACTCTCTTAGGCATTCTCATTCTGTACATATTCCTGCCTTCCCTCAACTAAAGACTCACATGAGACCCAAAGAGGCTTCAGGAGATAACCTTACTCAATTCTCCCTTCTCTGCTGCATTGCAGATACCAACTGCTTCAGCTTCTCCTCAAATATATCTGTGCCTCCTCGTCTCAGCATACTACTGTGTTCTGACTAGATTCTAGCTCATTATGCTGTAGTCAATTATCTTTCTCTAAGCAAAGAAAGACCTGGAACAATTTGGGGACTTATTCTTGAGTTTTCTATCTCTCAGGATTTTCAATCTTACTTTTTTTCCTGTTTGTGATTTTGACTTTTCTCCTCTGGTACCCAGTTTTCCAATGTACAAAATGAAAGCTTTAATCCTGATTGATGTCTAAATTCTTTCCCATTTCTAGTCTTCCATGAGTCTGGAATATATGAGTGACTTTGTTTGCAATGTAACTTTTGTTTCCCATGTCTAGCAGTCCCTACAGTGTTTGAAAGAAACATTAAAATATATTTATGATAAACTATACACAAACATATATAATCAAATTTCATAAATTTAAAAATATGCTGCAATTTCTTGAAATCTATGTCTAAAACTAATATTGAAGAGTAAGCTACATTAAAGATTTGTAAATAATGTCTGTAAGTAATATCCTTCAGCATTTCAGGCAAGTTCAAAAAACATTACAACTAAGAGGTTGAAGAATCTACTTCTCCAATTACTTGAGTACACTTGGAAAGAAATAGAAAAATCTCCTTATAATCATAGCAATTCAGCCTCTTTTACCCAAGAGTATAATTATCAGAGATGTTTTTGCACCTGGATTCACACTTAATATTGGACCACCATGGAAAAAACATTATCTAAATTATTCAAATTAATGAAGTAACTATGTCAAAAAGCACCTTATAGAGAATTTTTTCATTTCTTATTACACGTCAAAAAACATTTGAAAAAAGTTAGTCTTTCTTAAATAGTATACCTTTTTTATTAAAGTATTAGTAACTTACAGTAATATTTTAGTTTCAGGTGTACAACATAGTGATTCAATATTTTTATATCTTACAAAATGATCACGAGGATAAGCCAAGTTATCATCTGTCACCATACAAAATTATACCATATTATTCACTATATATTGTATGTTGTACATTACATCCCATGACTTATGATTTATTTTATAACTGGAAGTTTGTACCTCTTAAACTCTCTCACTAATCCGCTCATCCCCCCACTCCCCTACCTCTGGCAATTGCAAGATTATTCTCTGTATCTATGAGTCTGTTTCTGTTATGTTATGTTTCCTTCTTTTGTTTTTTAGATTCCACATATAAGTAAAATTTTATGGAATTTGTCTTTCTCTGACTTATTTCACTTAGGATATACCCTCTATGTTCATCCATGTTTTCAGCAATGGCAAGCTTTCACTCTTTTTGTGGCTACTATTCCATTTTATATGCATACCATTTCTTCTTTATCCATTAATCTATTGATGGACACTTAGATTGCTTCCATATTTTGACCATTATTGATAATGTTGCAATGAACATTTGGGTGCATATATCTTTTCAAAGTAGTATTTTTGCTTTCTTCAGAAAAACACCCAGAAATGGAATTGCTGATCATATGGTAGTTCTATTTTTAATTTTTTGAGGATTCTTTATACTGTTTTCCATAGTGGCTACACCAATTTACATTCCCTCTAATAGTACACAAGGGTTTCCTTTTCTCCGCATTGTCACCAACTCTTGTTTTTTGTTGTCTTGTTGATGATAGCCATTCTGTATGGTGTGAGTTGGTATCTTATTGTGGTTTTGACTTGCATTTCCCTGATGATTAATGATGTTGAGCATCTTTTTATGTGTCTGTTGGCCATCTGTATGTCTTCTTTGGAAAAAAGGTATATGCAGGTGGTCTGCCCATTTTTTTAAATTTAGTTGTCTGTTTCTCAGATGTTGAGTTGTATGATTTATTTGTATATTTTAACTCTTTACAGGATGTATTGCTTGCAAATATTGTCTGGCATTCAGTAGGTGGCCTTTTTGTTTTGTTGGTACTTTTTTTTTTTTTTACTTTGATGTGGTCCCATTTGTTTATTTGTGCTTTTGTTGCCCTTACCTGAGGAGACATATCTAAAAAATATATTTCTAAGACTGATATCAAAGAGTTTATCCCCTATGTTTTCTTCTAGGAGTTCTATGGTTTTAGGTCTTACACTTAAGTCTTTAATCCATTTTGAGTTTATTTTTGTATATGGTGTGAGAAAGTAATAAAATTTGATTCTTTTGCATGTAGCCGCCCAGTTTTCCCCACAACATTTCTTGCAGATGCAGTTTATTCATTGTATATTCTTGCCATTGATAAATTGATAAATTGACCATATATATTTATATATATACAGAGAGAGAGAGTGAGATCTGGTCTAATATGTCATTAAAGGCTGATAGCCTATGGGTGTTTTCTTGTATGTAACTTATTTTCACCTTGCTGCTTTTAATATTTTCTCTTTATCTTTGCCATTTTAATTATAATATGTAACATGTCTTGGTGTGGTCCCGTTTGGGTTTTTCTTTTTTGGGATTTTCTGGACCTGGAGGTCTGTTTCCTCTCCCAGGTTAGTTAAGTTTACAACTTTATGTCTTCAAATATGTTTTTTGCCCCTTTTCTCTCTCTTCTTCTGAGAACCCTATACTGTAAATATTAGTATGCTTGAAGTTGTCCCAGAGATCTTTTAAACTTCTCATTTTCTTTTAGACCTTTTTTTTTTTCCGGTTCAGATTGAGTGATTTCCACTACTCTGTCTTCCAGGTCACTAATCCATTCCTGTATATCATCTAATCTACTGTTTATTTCTTCTAGAGTATTTTTTACATCAGTTATTGTATACTTCACCTCTGCTTAGTTCTACTTTATATTTTCTAACTCCTTGTTAAAATTTCTAATTTCTTACTCTGTTCATTCAGTCTTCTCCCAAGTATTTTCAGCAACTTTATGATCATTACCTTCAACTCATTAACTGCTAGAGTGCTTATATCCACTTCACATAGTTCTTCTTGGGTTTTATCTTTTTTCTTCATTTGGAACATATTTCTCTGTCACTTCACTTTTCTTAATTTTCTTTTTTTTTTTAATTCTATGTGTTTTGTAGGTTGGTTACTTTTTCTGATCTTGAAGAAGTGGTCTTATGTAGGAAATGTCCTAGGGGACCCAGCAGCACACTCCCCACTAGTCAACAGAGCTATATGCTTTAAGGGTGTCCTCTATGTATCTATGTGGGTCCTTCCAGTGTGGCAGACTGACTACTGTTGGCATGCTGGTAGGCTGTGAGGCTGCTGGTATGGTTGGTTGCCAGGCCTTGCCTCGTGTGGATGTTGCTGGCTACTGGTGGGTGGGACCAAGTCATGAATGGCTGGTTGCATGGAAGGGGAGTCCTGGTCCTGGTGCTTGCCCACAGGTGGCAGGACCAGGTTATGAGGCAACTGGTTATACGCTCCAAGTGGTCCTAAAGCTGGTGTTAGTGTCCTGGTGGGTAGGACCAATTCTTGACACAGCTGGCTACTATGTCTGGGGTAACCTAGATCTGATGACAGCCTGCTTCTTTGTGAGACTGGATCCTGACATGGCTATCTGAGGGGCCAAAGATTTTCTGAAGCTGATGTAGGCCCACTTTTGGGCAAGGCCAGGATCCAGGGCATCCCAAGGTCTTGCTGACCTGCTGGTGAATGGGTCAGGTGTTTACACAGCTGGCTGTGGGGCCCTGCTTGTCCTGGGACTGTTGCTGCCTCATTGGTGGGCAAGGCTGGTAACCTGGGGGTTGATAGACCCTGATCCTGGGGTCTCTAGTTGCATGGCCCTAGGGTTCCCACAATTAATGTCTGCCTAAATGTGGGTAGGGCTAGGACTTAATGGATCCCAGGGAGGGTGCCCACCTAATGGTGGGTGAGGTTAAGTTCCAGGGCTAGTGTCAGTCTGCTGGAAGGCAGGGCTGTATCTGGCAGCTAGTTGCAGGACCCCTGTGGGTACTGGAGCTGGTGCTGGTGCACTGCTGGGCAGGGCCAGGTCCTACATCTGCTGATGGGTGAGACTGTGTCCCAGGGCAGTCAGGGGCTCTGTGGGTCCAAGGCAGATGGCCTGCTTGTGGCTAGAGCTGGGTCCTGACACTAGAGAGAGGATGAAAACGGCACTTACCAGTACCAGTGTCTTTGTGGTGGGTCATGTTCCCCCAAATACTGATGCCAGTGCCGATGTCCCCAGGGTGTGTTTCAATTGCCTCCTGCTTCTCCCAAAGGCTCTCCAAGATCAGCAAGTGGGTCTGACCCAGGCTTCATTCAAATTACTGCTTTTGCCCTCTGTCTCAGATTGTTGATATATTGTGTTTGCCCTTTAAGAGTGGAGTCTCTATTTTTCACAGCCCTCTTGCTAGCCTAAAAGTAAGCCCTGCTGCTGTTCAAAGCCAAACATTCTGGAGGTTTGTCTTCCTGGTATGGGACCCCTGAGCTGGGGAAACCAACTTGGGACCTGGACCCCTTGCTTGTTTGGGTGGACTCTGCAATTGTAATCATCCTCTCATTTGTGGGCCACCTACCTGTGGCTAGGGTTAGGGGTATTGACAATACCACATCTCCACCTCTCCTCTCTGTCTTGTTGTGGTTACTTCTTTATATCTTAGCTGTAGAAGATTTTTCTGCTAGTCTTCAGGTCTCTTTCATGGACACTTGCTCTGTAAATAGTTACATTTTGGTGTGCCCATGGGGGAGGTGAACTCAGGTCTTCCTGGTGAACTCAGGTCTTCCTACTCTACCATCTTGGTCACTTCCCCCTCAACTTCATTCCTTTTATCAACATTTAACAGCTTTTTCAGTACAGGTCTTTTATCTCCTTACATATATTGATTCATTTTAGATAAAGTTTTAAATGGGATTATTTTCTTAATTTATCTTTCTAATAGTTCATTGCTGGTGTATACAAATGCAACTGATTTCTGTATAAATTTTTTATATTTTTATTTTATTTATTTATTTTCTTTCTTTCTTTCTTTCTTTTTTTTGTCTGCATTGAGTCTTAGTTACAGCACATGGGATCTTCATTGAGGCATGAGGGATCTTTCGTTGTGGTGCACGGGCTTCTATTTGTGGCGCACAGGCTCCAGGGTGCATGGGCTATGTAGTTTGCGGCACATGGGCTCTCTTGTTGAGATGTGCAAGCTCAGTATTTGCAGTGTGTGAGTTTAGCTGCCCTGCAGCATGTGGGATCTTAGTTCCCTGACCAGGGATCAAACCCTTGTCCCCTGCATTGGAATGGATTCTTTACCACAGGACCACCAGGGAAGTCCCCCAGTGTATTAATTTTTTATCCTGCAAATTAACAGTTTGTCAGCTCATAATCTTATTGGAATTCCCTTGAATATATCTAGTGGCTGTTCTCTTGCTGCTCTTAAGATCCTCTCTTTATTTTAATTTTTGCTATTTGAATTATATGCCTTGGTGTTTAACTCTTTGGGTTCATCTTCTTTACTACTCTATGTGCTTCATGTACTGGATATCTGCTTCCTTTCCTAGGTTAGGGGTGTTTTCAGCTATTATTTCTCTTTTTTTTTCTATGTAAATTTTTTAACTTTTATTTTATGTTGGAGTATAGTTGATCTACAATGTTGTGTTAGTTTCAGGTGTACAGCAAAGTGGTTTAGTTATACATATATCTATTCTTTTTTAGATTATTTTCCCATATAGATTATTACAGAGTATTGAGTAGAGTTCCCTGTGCTATACAGTAGGTTCTTGTTAGCTATCAATTTTATATATAGTCGTGTGTACATGTCAATCCCAATCTCCCAATTTATCCCTCCCCCCACCTTTCTCCTTTGGAACCATATGTTTGTTTTCTAAGTCTGTAAATCTGCTTCTATTTTGTAAATAACTTCATTTGTATCATTTTTTAGATTCCATATATAAGTGATATCATATGATATTTGTCTTTCTCTGTCTGACTTACTTAGTATGATAATCTCCAGGTCCATCCATGTCACTGGAAATGGCATTATTTCATTCTTTTTAATGGCTGAGTAATATTCCACTGTATATATATACACCACGTCTTCTTTATGCATTCATCTGTCTATGGACATTTAGGTTGTTTCCATGGCTTGGCTTGTAAATAGTGCTGCAATAAACATTGAGGTGCATGTATCTTTTCAAAGTATGGTTTTCTCTGGATATATGACCAGGAGTGAGATTGCTGAATCATATGGTAGCTCTATTTTTCTCTATTTTTAGCTTTTTAAGGAAACTCCATACTGTTCTTGATAGTGGCTGTACCAATTTATAGTTCAACCAACAGTGTACGAAGTTGGTTTTCTCCTTATACTCTCCAGCATTTATTGTTTGTAGTTTTTTTTGTTGTTGTTGTTGTTTTTGATGATGGCCATTCTGACTGGGGTGAGGTGATACCTCATTGTAGATTTCATTTTCATTTCTCTAACAATTACTGATATTGAGCATCTTTTATATGCCTCTTGGTGATCTGGATGTCTTCTTTGGAGAGTATCAACTTAAATCTCCTGTCCATTTTTTTACTGGGTTGTTTGATTTTCGATATTGAGCTGCATGAACTGTTTGTATATTTTGGAGATTAAACCCCCATTGCTTTATTAAATGTTAAGTTGTTTATTTGAGATTTTTCTTGTTTCCTGAGGTAGGATTGTATCACTATAACCTTTCCTCTTAGAACTGTTTTTTCTGCATCCTATAGGTTTTGGATCATTGTGTTTTTGTTTTCATTTTCCTCTAGGTAGTTTTTGATTTCCTCTTTGATTTCTTCAGTGATCCATTGATTATCTAGTAGCATCATGTTTAGCCTCCATGTGTTTGTGTTTTTTACAGTTATTATTTTTATTGTATTTGATTTCTAATCTTATAAAATTTTAGTCAGAAAAGATACTTGATATGATTTCAATTTTCTTAAATTTATCAAGGCTTGTTTTATGTCCCTGCACATGATCTATACTGGAGAATGTTCCATATGTACTTGAAAAGAATGTGTATACTACTGCTTTTGATTGGAATGCTCTATAAATATAAATTAAGTCTATCTGGTCTAATGTGTCATTTAAGGCCTGTGTTTCCTTATTGATTTTCTGTCTGGATGATCTGTCCATTGATGAAAGTGGGATGTTAAAGGTCCCTCACTGTTATTGTGTTACCGTCAATTTCTCCTTTTATAGCTGTTAGCATTTGCCTTATATATCGAGGTGCTTCTATGTTGGGTGCATATATATTTACAATTCTTATATCTACTTCTTGGATTGATCCCTTGATCATTATGTAGTGTCCTTCCATGTAACAGTCTTTATTTTAAAGTCTATTTTGTCTGATATGAGTATTGCTACTCCAGCTTTCTTTTGATTTCCATTTGCATGGAATATCTTTTTCCATCCTCTCACTTTCAGTCTGTGTGTGTCCCTAGTTCTGAAGCGGGTCTCTTGTAGACAGAATATATATGGGTCTTGTTTTTGTATCCATTCAGCAAGCCTGTGTCTTTTGCTTGGAGCATTTAATCCATTCACATTTAAGGTCATTCTCGATATGTGTGTTCCTATTACCATTTTCTTAATTGTTTTGGATTTGTTTTTGTAGGTCCTTTTCTTCTCTTGTTTTTCCCACTTAAGGAAGTTCCTTTAGCATTTGTTGTAGAGCTGGTTTGGTGGTGCTGAATTCTTTGAGCTTTTGCTTGTCTGTAAAGCTTTTGATTTCTCCGTCAAATCTAAATGAGATCCTTGCCAGGTAGAGTAATCTTGGTTGTAGTTTCTTCCCTTTCATCACTTTAAATATGTCCTGCCACTCCCTTCTGGCTTGCAGAGTTTCTGCTGAGAAATCAGCTGCTAACCTCATGGGAGTTCCTTTGTATGTTATTTGTCATTTTTCCCTTGCTGCTTTCAATAATTTTTCTTTGTCTTTAATTTTTACCAAGTTGATTACTCTGTCTCTCAGCGTGTTTCTCCTTGGGTTTATCCTGTATGGGACTCTCTGCACTTCCTGGACTTGGGTGGCTATTTCCTTTCCCATGTTAGGGAAGTTTTCGACTATAATCTCTTCAAATATTTTCTCAGGTCTTTTCTCTCTCTCTTCTTCTTCTGGGACCCCTATAATGTGAAAGATCTTGCATTTAATGTTGTCCCAGAGATCTCTTAGGCTGTCTTCATTTCTTTTCATTCTTTTTTCTTTATTTTGTTCTGCAGCAGTGAATTCCACCATTCTGTCTTCCAGGTCACTTATCCGTTCTTCTGCCTCAGTTATTCTGCTATTGATTCCTTCTAGTGTGTTTGTCATTTCAGTTATTGTATTGTTCATCTCTGTTTGTTTGTTCTTTAATTCTTCTAGGTCTTTGTTAAACATTTCTTGCATCTTCTCGATCTTTGCCTCCATTCTTTTTCCGAGATCCTGGATCATCTTCACTATCATTATTCTGAATTCTTTTTCTGGAAGGTTGCCTATCTCCACTTCATTTAGCTGTTAAATGAAGCTGTTTAATGTTCCTTCATCTGGTACATAGCTCTCTGCCTTTTCATCTTGTCTATCTTTCTGTGAATGTGGTTTTTGTTCCACAGGCTTCAGGATTGTTGTTCTTCTTGCTTCTGCTGTCTGCCCTCTGATTGTTGAGGCTATCTAAGAGGCTTGTTCAAGTTTCCTGATGGGAGGGACTGGTGGTGGGTAGAGCTGGCTGTTGCTCTGGTGGGCAGAGCTCAGTAAAACTTTCTTCCACTTGTCTGTTGATGGGTGGGGTTGGGTCATATCTCTGCTGGTTGTTCGGTCAGAGGTGATCCAACACTGGAACCTACCTGGGTTCTTTGGTGGAGTTAATGGCAGACTCTGGGAGGGCTCATGCCAAGGAGTACTTCCCAGATCTTCTGCTGCCAGTGTCCTTGTCCTTACAGTGAGACACAGCCACCCCCTGCCTCTGCAGGAGACCCTCCAACACTAGCAGGTAGGTCTAGTTCAGTCTCTTATGGGGTCACTGTTCCTTCCCCTGGGTCCCGATGCACACACTACTTTGTGTGTGCCCTAGAAGAGTGGAGTCTCTGTTTCCCCCAGTCCTGTCGCAGTCCTGTAATCAAATCTCACTAGCCTTCAGAGACTGATTCTCGAGGAATTCCTCCTCCAGTTGCTGGACTCCCAGGTTGGGAAGCCTGACATGGGGCTCAGAACCTTCACTCCAGTGGGTGGACTTCTGTGGTATAAGTGTTCTCCAGTTTGTGAGTCACCCACCTAGCAGTTATCGGCTTTGATTTTATTGTTATTGCACCCCTCCTACCATCTCATTGTGGCTTCTCCTTTGTCTTTGTATGTGGGATATCTTTTTTAGTGAGTTCCAGTGTCTTCCTGTCAATGATTGTTCAGCAGTTAGTTGTGATTCTAGTGCTCTCACAAGAGGAAGTGAGAGCACGTCCTTCTATTCCGCCATCTTGAACTAATCTGTTTCATTGTTAATTCTGTTTTGGGTGTGTTTAATTTGAGATGTCACTTTAACATACAAGGGGAATTCCTATGTAACATGGACAGAAAGAAATGCCAAATGAAAAAAAAAAACCTTTAATCTTCAGAAAACGAAAAGGATATTCTTCACATCTCAAAAGAATATACTTTAAAATATATTTCCTATAGCATGCTATTGAGGAATGAATATGAGATTTAAAAATAAAAGATTTAGGCTCAAATCTTTGAGCAAGTTATATAGTGTCTCTGATCCTCAGTGTCCTTATCTATAAAATGGACTCAAAAATAACTTTCTTAAATAATTCACATGGCCTTCCTGACGATTTGATGAGTTATAAGTATATCAAAGTACTTTGTAAACTCTAAATCAATGTTGCCTAAAAGTTGCTGACAATAAGAACTCCCAGCTGAAGTTTCATTTTGATTTCGGTTTGTTGTTTATTTGTATGTTGGTTTTTAAAACATAGTATGGTCTTTCCAGAAGTGTACTGAGACAGAAACTACAAGAGTAGAGCTTGTTAATCTGTCTTTCCAAAAACTCAAGGTCCGGGCTTCCCTGGTGGCGCAGTGGTTGAGAATCTGCCTGCTAATGCAAGGGACACGGGTTCGAGCCCTGGTCTGGGAAGATCCCACATGCCGTGGAGCAACTAGGCCCGTGAGCCACAGTTACTGAGCCTGCACGTCTGGAGCCTGTGCTCTGCAATAAGAGAGGCCGCGACAGTGAGAGGCCCACACATCGCGATGAAGAGTGGCCCCCAGTTGCCACAGCTAGAGGAAGCCCTCGCACAGAAACGAAGACCCAACACAACCAAAATAAATAAATAAATAATTAAATTAAAAAAAAAAAAAAAAAAAAAAAACTCAAGGTCCCCAGTTTCTACTTTAAGATGTTCTATCTTAAGACTTCTTGCTCCAAATCTATCAAATAAGTATTGCATATTTTAAAATTTTTATTCCCTTATATAAACGGCTCTGTGGATTCAAGTCAGTATCAAATATAACTTTATGCACAAAACTTTGCTTTGTTCAAAATTTTCCAATTGGTAGTTCTATTGGTGTAGTGTAAGCCCTGGCAGTTGGCTTTTTCTTTTGTAATGTAAATGCTGAGGCATCCACTTCAATAAACACATTGCCAGCCACACAACTAGATAAAGAGCTAGGCTACCCAACACCACCTCCTCCTTGCTTTAGAGGTCTTGTTTGATTTCGATAACTGACATTTTGGGCCACTTTTTTTTTTTTTTTTCTCCTCCTGTGCTTTAAATACCTGCTTTTATGTTTTTTGTTTGTTTATTAATTGAATATAGTTGATTTACAATATAATGTTAGTTTCAGATGTATAGTACAGTAATTCAGTATTTTTACAAATTATATTCCATTAAAAGTTATTACAAGGTAATGACTATAATTCCCTGTGCTATACAACATATCTTTGTTGGTTATCTATTTTATACATAGTAGTTTGTGTCTCTTAATACTACAGGGCTTGTCCAGCCACAACATTTGTTATCCATAGGCTGAGACTGGCACAAAACAATGAAA
The DNA here is from genome assembly GCF_965194825.1 of Balaenoptera physalus. NCBI lineage: Eukaryota > Metazoa > Chordata > Mammalia > Artiodactyla > Balaenopteridae > Balaenoptera > Balaenoptera physalus. The sequence continues at coordinate 38,021,419 of NC_138897.1, read as the reverse complement.
TAACACAACTCTATAACTACTCTAATGCTAAACCTACAGGGTAATTTTGAAGAATATCAAGTTTACCTTTAGAATCAACCATTCTCTTGAGCACCCTTCCTTTTTATTTGCCATCTTACACTCACATATAGGAACCACGGTTGTCTTGTCCAAGTTACAAGATTGGTTTACACTCATTCACCTCAGTTTGTAACAAATTAATGTATTATGCCTCTTAAACATCTTAAGTAATGTTAAGTAATATGTCAGCATATTCCAAAGTGGACATTTCAAAGAGGTAATATTGAGACCTAAAGAATGAATAGTACAGACAGAAGTATTTACAGCTGGATGGCTCTTTAATGAAAGGCACTATTTCTGTAGAACTTGTTATGTCAATGTGTTTAGAAAGTATCTCTTTTACCTGCAAGGAAGCTAGATCTCAATCAGTTTGCAAGAAGCTATTGAGGGAACGTGACAGCAGCAGAGACCCCAAGTCAGTCTCTGAAGAAGTCAACTGATTTTTCTACTTCTCATCTGACGAGTGAGGGTGATGATTAAGCAAGTGGGAAAGAACTAGTACTGAAGGAAAAAAAGATCCATTTTGACCAAATTATGTCTTCGTTTTAACATTGTTGCTTGAAATTTCTCTATTGTCTTTTAGATCCAGATAGTCCTTCCTGAAAAATGTGGATAAATTGAATTGAACAGAGTTGTTAAATGACTAAATGAGATCACAATAAAACTAAGTTATCAGGCTTCCCTGGTGGCGCAGTGGTTGGGAGTCTGCCTGCCAATGCAGGGGACACGGGTTCGAGCCCTGGTCTGGGAGGATCCCACATGCCATGGAGCGACTGGGCCCTTGAGCCACAACTACGGAGCCTGCGCATCTGGAGCCTGTGCTCTGCAACAAGAGAGGCCACGATAGTGAGAGGCTTGTGCACCACGATGAAGAGTGGTCCCCGCCTGCCACAACTGGAGAAAGCCCTCGCATAGAAACGAAGACCCAACACAGCCAAAAATAAATAAATAATTAATTAATTTAAAAAAATAAAAGAATTCCTTTTAAAAAAAAAACTAAGTTATCCTGGGTTGTACAGAATTATAGAACCTTAAAATATTAGAAGAAAATTGATTTCCCCATGTTAAGAGTAAAGCATAGATTGGAACCTTGATATCCTAACTGCCAGCCCTATCACAATGCAGCTCTGTTTCACACTGCCTGTTTATAATTTTTTCAGTGAACATATTTCTATGATAATTAACATGAACAAATTATGAACATGATTTTTTCATATTTTATAGCAAATTCATTATCAGTTTCAAGCAAAAATCTGGTCTATAGTTCTTGGAATGTCTAGTTTTCTTTTATTTCAGTAGTGAAAAAGCCAACTAGCATGATATTTGCATTTTCTTTTTTCTTTTACTAAAATTTTTATTATATATACCAATAATAGTGAAATACTTCTTACTAGTTTCTTCCCACAAAATATGTCTTCAGAAAGAAGTTATAATGTTTACAACTTTCTCTCTCTGGACAAACATGACTGTAGCTGTGTCTGGCTTTGGGAGTAACTAAACAAACACTGTTGCCCACATACTTCAAAGAGAGGAACAGATAGAGTAAGAAACGTCTTGATATTAATGTGGTATCTGAAAGTTCTTTATTGAATATAAGATATCTTTTCAGTAAGCATTTCGGGAAATAAATATCTTTCTCTCTCTCTCACTTCCTCTACACCTATTCGTACTAAATTGTGCCTTTCCTCCCCAAAATGCATATGCCGAAGTACTAATCCCCAGTACCTCAGAATATGACCATATTTGGAGATAGGACCTTTAGAGAGATGATTAAGGTAAATGAGTTTATATGGTTATATAATTCAATATAACTAATGTCCTTGCAAGAAGAGATGAGGAAGCAGAATGCACACAATGAAGACCAGGTGAGGACACTGGAAGAAGACAGCCATTCACAAGCCAAGGAGAGAGGCCTTAGAAGAAATCAACCCTGAACACACCTTCATCTTGGACTCCTAGCCTCCAAAATTATGAGAAATATAAATATCTCTTGTTTAAGGCAGCCAAGCTGTGATATTTATTACAGCAGTCCTAACAAACTAATATACCATCCATCTTCTTAAATATATTCCTCAGAGTGCAAATCTATGTATTGTCACAGTATAATTCTTTAAGTTGCATTGTTTGTTTCATTTATAATTATTTGAATAAAATTATATGCTAAAATAATGATACTAAGTAATGTTCATCTTTACAAATATTCTAGCCTTAGTATAATTCCTTTTACGGCGTTTGAAACTTAATAAAATTGAAAATTTTACTTTTGCTCTTAATAACATGTTTTATACTTAGGTGTATGCAAAGCACCCAAGATTTTGCATGTGTATATTAATATGCATGAATGAAGGCAGAGCTGCATAGCATAGCAATAAAGTAGGTTAACCAAATACAATTGTAGTTTCAATTACTCTTCAACAAAACGTTTTTCTAATTTTAGTTTTTAATTAATTTCATCTTTTATTTTTATTTTTTTAAGATTGATTGATTGATTTTTGGCTGTGTTGGGTCTTCATTGCTGCACACGGGCTTTCTCTAGTTGTTCTCTAGCGAGGGGGGCTACTCTTTGTTGCGGTGCGTGGGTTTCTCATTGCAGTGGCTTCTCGTTGCAGAGCATGGGCTCTAAGCACGTGGGCTTCAGTAGTTGTGGCATGCGAGCTCAGTAGTTGTGGCTCATGGGCTCTAGAGCACAGGCTCAGTAGTTGTGGCACATGGGCTTAGTTGCTCCACAGCATGTTATATGTTCCTGGACCAGGGCTGGAATCCGTGTCCCCAACATTGGCAGGCGGATTCTTAACCACTGCACCACCAGGGAAGTCCCTAATTTTATTTTTTAAAAATAAAGCATTTTTCATACAGTTGGTATTGTCTACTTGTCCCCTGTACCCCATCTAATCTCCTCATCATTCATGCCATGTCCCCATCATGAATGGTTTGGAATTTTCCTAATTCAAAATACTTTTTCTCTGTTTTCTAGAAACAGTTAAATTAGTAAGAGATATCAATACCTATTTTTAAAACCTTGCAGTTTAAATTACTAAAATGTTATTTTGGGCTTTTTTGGATTCAAAAAAATTCAATACACATTTTCTGAAAAACCATCACCACACAAAATTGATCACTCTCCCCACTATCCTTCTATGCAATCTGGACATTTTGTTATGGAAGAATTATTACGAGCCCTTTTTTTAGAGAAAGAAATTGATACAGAAATATTTAATAACAAACAATCCTCACACATCAAAACAAGTTAGGGTTAGGGTTAGGGTTAGGTAAGAGATGAAGTCAAAATTCAAACCAGGGAGACTCAATATAAATCTCACGTTTTTTTTAATCCATTAACACAGAGGGATAATGAAAATATCATCTTATGTGAGAGAGAAGTTGACTTAATAAATAAAGCAATTTAATCAATTCACATTTTACCAACACAAAATCAAGAAGTATGGAATTTTACTTACCAGGGACTAAATAGAAATGTCTCCTTTAAGCTAGGGAAAATAGTTCCCAGTGCATAGATAAGTCCATTAGTTTTCTCGTAAGCCGTGATTTACCCTCATAATCCACCTCAACATGATTTTCCATATAGTCACGACCACTGGATTGGTATTCAAGATGACATCAAGTTGGCATTTCTGTATCAAACTCTCAAACATGAATGTTCAGAGAAGTAGGCAGTAGTTCTTAAAAACTTTTAGTGGAAAACTCACACATATTCAGTTCCAGGTTCTACCATTATTAAATAAAAGTCAATCTGATGCTTGTTAAACATAGCAAGAAAGACTTTACTCAAAACTATTGCAATAGGGGAGAGGGAGAGAAAGAACTCAATTAGGATATGGCAAAGACAACTGGGGATTTATAATCAATCAGAAGAGGGAAGGGTCAGTGGATGGAATATTACTAAAATGAACTTCATTAGGTATCAAGGGTAGACAGATTCTTGGTTAACTGGCTTAACAGAATTTTTGCTAAAGGCAGGCCAAGGACTTAGATATCAAGGGTGGGTTGGGGGATAGGAAACTTGATCATCTATCAAGAGTGGGGGAGGATTGTTGATAAATCAACTTAGCAGGATCCTTTGCTAAAACTGGCCTTGGCAGGTGAAGGTTGAGGCCTAGAAGAAGAAGAGGCCTCATAGGAGCCTAATTAAAGTTTGGTCAAGGAGGAAATTTTTGTTACTATTTACTTGTTATATGATCTGTGTTAAAAAAAAAAAAAAAAAAAAAAACTAAAACAAACCTGAGGAGTTAATTCAACCATAATTTCCTAGTATTTTCTGTATTTGCCAGAGGTCTGACTTATTATAAGAACTGGGAGTGAAAGAAGCAAAACACATGGTTCTCTGCCAGCTTAAATCAGGTCAGTGTGATGCCATACACACAGTAGGGACTTTATATTCAAGAGGCCCTAAATTCCATTCCATCTTCAATTGTGTGGTTTTAAATGAGATAAAAATCTGAAATTTATCTTTATCATCCATAGAACTAGAGGAATATTTCTTATAATTTGGGTTGTGCTGCACATTAAATGAGATGATTTCAATTAGAAAATGCATTATATTATTAAATTTTAAATTTCAATCCAATAAATGTTAGAGTTACCTTCCACCATGAACAGATACTGGGGATACAGCAATGCCTATTACAGGAGGTTTCCCCATCAAGAGGGCATATAAACTTTAGGCAAGTAATTCCAAGGTGGTGGTTGTTAGCACTAGAGGTAATAGAACACTAGCATCACTAGCATCATCACTATTATCTGCAACCTAGGCCAGGGGAGCAATTTGAGGTTGAGAACTGAACCTATTTCACAAAGGTCTTTTGTCTTTATGGATTTTCTGCTGAAATTATGTGACCTATGAATGTAACAGAGACTGAAGCAATACTTTCATTGTGCTCTTGCCTTCTCTCCCTGAGCCATGTGGACATTTGAGGTGTAGGCCTGGACATCTACTTGCTTGCTGTGATTTCCCAATTGCTCTCTACATGACTTTGTGCCGGCCATCTAAATAGGTCCCTTGGTAATTCTATGCTCTTAAAAATCTTTTGCTTAGATGAACTTCAGCATTTCAGTGGTCATATTTCATGTGTGCTATATGACCTCAATGTTAAATTTCAAATCATCCACAGTAAATTTTCAAGTCAAATTCATATCTTAGTTGCTTTTGTTTTTATTTTTTTAACTTTTTATTTTATATTGGAGTATAGTTGATTAACAATGTTTTGTTAGTTTCAGGTGTACAACAAAGTGATTTAGTTATACATATACATGTATCTATTCTTTTTCAAATTATTTTCCTATTTAGGTTGTCATATATTATTGAACAGAGTTCCCTCTGCTATACAGTAAGTCCTTGTTGGTTATTCATTTTAAATATAGCAGAGTGTACATGTCAATCCCCAAATCTCTAACTATTCGCATCCCCCCACCAACCCCCCTGGTAACCATAAGTTCATTCTCTAAGTTGGTGAGTGTGTTTCTATTTTGTAAATAAACTTCATTTGTATCATTTCTTTTTAGATTTCACATACAAGTGATATCATATGATATTTCTTTCTCAATATACAGAAATCTGTTGCATTTCTATACTTTAACATTAAAAGGTCAGAAAGAGAAATTCAAGAGACAATCTCATTTACCATTGCATCAAAAAGAATAAAACACCTACCTAAGGAGACAAAAGACCTGCACTCCAAAAACTATGAGATGCTGATGAAATAAACGGAAGATGACACAAACAGATGGAAAGATATACAATGTTCTTGGATTGGAAGAATGACTATTGTCAAAATGACTATATTACCCAAGGAAATCTACAGATTTAGTGCTATTCCTATCAAATTACCAATGGCATTTTTCACAAAATTAGAACAAAAAAATTTAAAATTTGTATGGAGACACAAAAGACCCTGAATAACCAAAGTAATCTCAAGGAAGAAAAACAGAGCCGGAGGAATCATACTCCCTGACTTCAGACTATACCACAAAGCTACGGTCATCAAAATAATAAGATACTGGCACAAAAATAGACACATAGATCAATGGCACAGGATAGAAAGCCCAGAAATAAACCCACACACCTATGGTCAAGTAATCTATGACAAAGGAGGCAAGATTATACAGTGGTGGAAAGAGAGTCCCTTCAAATAGTGGTGCTGGGAAAACTGGACAGCTACATGTAAAAAAATGAATTAGAACATTCTTTAACACCATGCACAAAAATAAGCTCAAAATGGATTAAAGACCTCAATGTAAGACCAGATATTATAAAACTCCTAGAGGAAAACATAAGCAGAACACTCTCTGACAGAAATCGCAGCAAGATCTTTTTCAATCCATCTCCCAGACTAATGGAAATAAAAACAAAAACAAAAAAACAAATGGGACCTAATTGAACCCAAAATTTTTTTCACAGCAAAGGAAATAATAAACAAAACAAAAAGACAACCCACAGAATGGGAGAAAATATTCCCAAATGATGTGACCGAACAGGGATTAGTCTCCAAAATTTACAAACAGCTCATTCAGCTGAATATCATCAAAACAAACAGCCCAACCTAAAAATGGACAGAAGACTTAAATAGGCATTTCTCTTAGTTGCTTTTAAATGATCTTTCCTTAACCTCAGATGACATCCTGTCAAGGAATACAGAATCACTTTAGTACTAGCTTAATGCTAAAAGCTGGAGTATAAATCCAATTTTAAGAAACAAACAGTGAAACACAGTTCACCCCAAAACTAATTTGAAAAAGTTTGGGATATCTATTATATGTATAGCACATTGGACTTCTATAGCTTCTAGTATAGTATGAATTACAGTAGCCCCCCCACCCTTATCTGCAGTTTCACTCTCCTTGGTTTCAGTTACCTTCAGTCAACCAAAGCCAGAAAATATTAAATGGAAAATTCCAGAAATAAACAGTTTATAAGTTTTAAATTGTGCCCTGTTCTGAATAATGTGATGAAATCTCACACCATCAAGCTCCATCCTGCCCAGCATTCCCAACTTTTGACATCATCTGTTCCTGACATCCAACCATTGACATTGTCATAGCTCAGTGATCCAGGATCACTCAAAGCATGTGATCCTCCTTCTGACATATCTTCAGAAGGTCAATAATAGCTGTCATTCATCTCACTTCATCTTATCATGTAGGTATTTTATCACATCTTCACAAGAATAAGGGTGAGTATTGTAAAATAAGATCATTCAAGTCAGAGAGAGACCACATTCAGATAACTTTTATTACAATTATTGATATAATTGTTTTATTTTATTATTAATTATTGTTATTAATCTTGTACTATGCCTAATTTATAAGTTAAACTTTATCATAGGTAGGTATGTATAAGAATAAAACATAGTATATATAGGATTCGGCATCCACTGAGTGTCTTGGAAAGTATTCCCTGGGGAAGGGGGACTACTATACATCAAAATAACAACAACAAAAAATTATTTTATATATTTGGAACAAATTTTTCTACTGCTATTCTTGAACAATTGTGGTTTTCACAATGCTTTCCCATCTAATAATCAATTAAATTTGATTTAAAGAAATATTTATTGAGTTTACTATGTACAACCTAGCTACTAGTGAAAATGTAAAGATCAATAAAACACATTTTTCATTTATAAGGGCCTTATCTTACAATGGGAGAGTAAATACTTCTTCCCAAATAACCTGTTCAAAGTAATGCTGCAAAGGAGTACTATAGAGCTGTAAAAATGAATAAGGACTATATATGCAGCTGGAGAATGATATCCATGATATATTGTGTAACATGCTTTTGTTCATCTGATACACAGAAAAATGTGAATATATCTACATATATTTATATTAAAAATGAGAAGAATTAACCCAAAACTTAAATGTCATTATGTATGGGAGAGGAGGGAATAGTTGAGTGTAGAAATAGATGGGCTTCTGTTAATATATTTTGTTTTGTAAATTTATTTTTATAAAATATAATATTTCATATAACTATAAATCAAAATTAAATTCAAAAATCAATTTCTTAAAAATAGAAGCAATCAAAAATTCTACTTGAATGAGTTGGTGGCATAATTACACAGAAACCATCACAAAAGACTTTACAAAGCAGTCATCCAACTATACATTCATGGGGAAATGTACATTAAGAAAAAGAGAACTGCTCCCAACACATGTAAAATTTTTTTTAATTTTCAGAAAAATATCGCTGGTAATAATGTTAGTATTGTTATTTCTTTTTCTAAAAAAATGTTATAAATAGTTTCTATCTTATACATTTTTTTCCTTAACAGCTTTATTGAGGTATAATTTGCATATAATAAACTGTACACACTTAAAGTGCACAATTTGAAAAATTTTGATACATGAATATACCCGTGAAAACATCATCACAATCAAGAAAATGAACACATCCATTACCCCCCAAAATTTCCTACAATTCCCTTTTAATCTCGCTCACTCACACATGTCCAGACTCCCTACTCCAATCGCAAGCAAACACTGATCTGCTTATTATCACTACAGATAAGTTTGCATTTTCAAACATTTCCGATAAATTAAATCATACATTATATACTCTACATTTTGGGGGTTCCAGGGGGAAATAACTAGCTTCCTTCACTCAGCATAATTATTGTAAGCATATGTGTTGTTACATGTATCAATTGTTTATTCATTTTTTATTGTTAAGTAGTATTCTATTCTATGGATACAACACAATTTATTTATCCATTTTCCTGTTGTTGAACATTTAGGTTGAATCCAGTTTTTAGCTACTACAAAAAAAGCTTCTATGAAAATTAATGCACAAGTCTTTGTGCAAATGCATGCTTTCTTTTCTCTTAGGTAAATACCTACAGGTGGAATGACTGGGTCATTTGGTAGTTGTATATTTAACTTTTTAAGAAACTGACTACTTGTTTCTCAAAGCAGCTATACATTTGATATTCCCACCAGCAGTGTAGGAGATCAGTGTAGGAGGATTCCTCCAAATCACCAACACTTGTCATGTTCAAACTTTTTGATTTTAGCCATTGTAATAAGGTGTGCAGTGGTATTTCATTGTGGTTTTAATTAGCATTTCCCTAATGACTAATCCCATTAGAAGATCTCTTCAGTGTCTCTGGTTGCTTTTGGCAAGGAGGTCTAAAATATATTTAAGCACTTAGATGTACTGACCAACTCTTTTAACATACCTGTGCACACTCTTAATACAATTCATATGGTTTAAAACAAAAATACAATGGCAGCAGATTTTGGTTGTATTCCATTTACAAGGTTGTTTTGCCAAGTGTGATAATACAGAACACATCCATACAGATTAGTGCTGTAAAAAATGGCTGATCCTCCTGGTGGTGGATCCCATAGTTCCCATTTACCTTAGCTGGTGTCTGGTGGAAACATTGTAGGTGTTCTGGGTCTTTTTTCCCTACATCTTTAAGAAGAAATAAAGACTTCCATTTCAACTCCATTTTAGTAAATAAATCTATCCAATGAAAGGATATAGGAAAAATGAAAAAGAAAATAAAAGACAGTAATATAAAATAGGTAATGAAAGAGACTAAAGTGAGAAAGAAGATCATGAAAGACAATAAAAGGAAGAGTAAATTAAAAGTTGTGATGGAAAATGGTGAAAATGGTAAACTAACACACAATTGTAAAGAAATTATAATCCAATAAAGATGTTTTTAAAAATGGTAAATAAAATATGGAAAAGTGACCACAATATAGAAAGGGGAAGTCCAAGAATGTGGGCATGAACCATTTTAAGAATCTAGCAGAGCCAATTGATGAGGATCCCTGGAGGAGAGTGGCCTGGTATAGAGAGAAGAGTGAGGTATGCAATGAAATCTTTTCACATACCATCCGTGTGTACTTGAGTCAATTGCCAAAGCTCCTTGAGTCTCAGGTTTTGCTTCTGAATAGGGATAATATCTTTCCTGGATGAGTATTATGAGGATTAAGCAAAATACAACAAGATATGTGGAAGATCTTGGTGTTGAATCTTTATGTTTCTTAATATATGCCAGATGATCTATTAAGGAAACTCGAGAGCTTAGAAAGGAATAAGAGAATCCATTAACAGAAAACTTTAAGTTGAATGGGTTGGTCAAAAGCAGCCATTTATTCATGTCTTATAACGTGATCTTACAAACATCATACAGAGCTGGCACGAAAGAACAGACACCATCTCATATACCATGCTTCCTCCCAAATCACTTCTATTAATTTACAACATCAGAACAAATCAGTTACTGAGTTACACAGTTCTTCAAATATGGATATCTCCCCATTAGGGTGGTTAGATTGACTATTCAGACAAACAGTTAATTTACATGTTTAATACAGGCAGAATGTGTAACAGAATTCAAGATATTCACACAGATATTGTAATACAATATAAAACAGTACAATTTTCAGAAGATGATGAGATCACTATGCCCCTGCCTGTTTCAATTCCTTTCTAGTTTTTCTTCTTTCTTTTCTTAACAGCAGTTGCAAATAGTTTTACTCAACTTTTCACATCGAAAAACACTTTAAATTTTAAGAACTAAAAACTATTTACAAATTAGTTATTGTAATTTTGTAATTATTTGCTGTTGGTTTCATTGTTCTCCTAAAAAAAAAAAAAAATCACCCTCCTCCAACAACAATACTTTGCTTGGTACCACCATTAACTTCTAGAAGCTCTGAAGAATACTTAGGGTTGACTTCTTACAATGTTTCAGAGCTCCAAAATATATTATATTCCTTGACCCATGATACCAAATATACAAACATTAAAAGGCCATATGACTCCCCCAAACCATATACTGACTACAATTCATTTCACATTGCTTTCACAGAAATACTGAGTGGACCAAGATGCTGTGAGTTGACTTTGTGATGGCATGAAGATGATGATTGGAGAATATGCTTGTTTAATCCCCAAATCATCTTAAAGCACAAGAAGAGAGGTTGATTTCAATCTTTGTATATAGAGTGTAAAACATTTTCTTTACATTAGGCATAATCATAAAAAGCATGTATAAGTTGTTTTGAAAATGCATTGTCATAGATTTTACAAACACTGTGGTATCAAACACATTCTCAAAAACTGCTAGATCACTGACACAAAACCTGACTCAAAATGTAAGTTTTTCAGTAGACTTCTTTTCTAACTTGCATATTTAAAATTCAACTGTACCTGAGTTTCACTCATACTTTTCTAAAAACTCAAATACAGTGACATTACCTCAAGTAAATTCTTTCCAAATAATCACAAGGCTTAATGGATTTTTAATGAATTTCAGAGCCCTGGCACTGGAAAGTGGTATAAGATACAAGTTTATAAACTGGTCAACAGACAACAGCTCAAGACAAATTAGCCTAGAAAGACAGTGAAACATACTTGTGCTAATTTGACAGCCTAAATATATTATGTATGAACATATATAAAGTATATTAGGCTTGCCGTGTAACTATTTTTTATTAGTTTGTTGGGTTAAGTAACACTTTCTATCCAGCAATGATTACAACTTCACAACTTTTTTGTCTTCATTTCTTTTCAAATAGTAGCTTAGTCCTCTCTGGGGGAGAACAAGCTGAATGAAGACTTGGTTACCCATGCCCTTTCTGTGTTCAAGGGATAACCTTGAATGTACACTTGCATACTATACATATTTCCTATAAGAAAATGGCATTTCTAACTGGATTTCTCACTGAAGTTTATTTCTTTACCCACTAGCTAACTCAGCAACTTCAAAAAAGTATATAGGGCTTTCTTAGGCCACATTGACATTTGTCACAAGCAGTGAATAATTCAAGGCCATGGTTCTTATGTGAGATTATATTTTATTTTTGACTCACATGTAAACTTAGAGAGGGGAAAGCATATTTCGGCTATAGTATGCTCAACTCAGCCCTTTGATAAAATGATTTCTCATTTTGTTGACTGTTTTTTTTTTTTTTTCAACAAACCTAACTTACCCTTCTTATGATAAAATTGTGTCAAATAATTACAGACCAAAAAGAAATAATCATATACTTTTATATGCAGGACAACCATTTGCACATGACATAATAAAACAATCTAGAGAACATTTCTTTAATATCTTTGGGTTTAAAGAAAAATTGATTTCCCCAGTTGATTAACAATGGATGAATTTTCATAAGAGAAGACATGCTTTTCATTTCTAAATCCTAACAACCACACTGACTTCCAGCGACATGTTCCAATGAGATCATCACCACAGCCATAACTCGGGAATGCAGAGCAGTATTCCTAAAATGCTTGGCTACTATTATTTATATAACTGGTAACCTGCAGGGGAAATTGAATATCTTATGAAAATTTATCCAACTTCTCTAATAAAGAGTAAATTATCATAATACACATTTACAGTTAATTTCTGGTCTGATAATTCAATCCATTTCTAACAACAACAACAAAAAAGCTTTCATAAGCTTGCAATCATGTATCAGAAAAAAAAAAAGAAAGAAAATTTCTCCTTGCCTAGTAAAAATCATTAAGTTCCAACTCATCACGGCTAGGATGCTAACCATCACCGAGCACATGCCACTTGGCAATTTGCCTCCTGGGATAGTCACAAATCTCCTTCCAGTGTTCTCCACTGGCTCCTTCTGCTGCTGCTCCCAGGACCAACCGCCCAATCACCTCATTTCGGGATCCCCTTTCAGAATCCAAAACCAGAAATTCAACACTTATCTCTTCAAGACCCTCACAGGGAATGTCAAAGACAAACAGTTCATTGAACACTGCGTTGGGGGTGCATTTCTTCACATGAGTCTTCTTTTTGGAGATTCTCTTTTTGGCATGGTACAGGTTCACTTTGACATAGGGATCTGCAATGGGGAAACAACATACATTGTATTGACAAAACTTGGCAGGAAAGCCGATCTCAAGATAATGGTGCCTTAGAGATGCCAATAAAATGTGATTATTATGAAAATGAGTCAGAACAAAGTGAAAACATGGATAAAGCTTGGCTTCTCTATTGTCAATAAATTGAAAATAAGTAAGAATGTACAACATAAGAGATAGTGGAGGACGGGAAAGAACTGTAATGGAAGGATGAAGAGATAACATAAAAGGGAAGAAAATAGAATGTTCTAATGACACATTCTGATTACTAATAATTCATTCCAGAGAATGGAATAGAAGGAAAAAATAGTACACAACATCTATCCTTACTGAGTTGTATGACTTTGGATAAATCTCACTAATTCTCTGAGCATGTGCTGCTTTCTCTTTTGAATGGGGGAATGTGCATTTAGAATTCACAATGGCAATGCCTTTTTTGGCTTTAATTTTTTTGTGGTTCTTTAACCACTTGCTGTGTTTGTTTCCTGTTACCCAGTATTGATCTTTCCTGTGTCACCTGTATCCTGTGAATTTTAAGATCATACTACTTTATCACACATTTAATTATATTATTTTGCCCTTTTCTGGTTGCATGAGTTCATTTTAACTTCCTAACCTAAACCTTTAAGACCATGCTTTTAACCTCCATTATCTAATAATAAAACTACAACTAATAATAGCATTGGATGATAATTAATGAAATATATATTTCCAGACCTCATAATCCCCTTTAAGGTAAGTACTATTATATCCAGTTTGTATAGAGTTTAAGAAACATACCCAATGTTACTATGCTAAGAAATGGAAGGGTTAGGATTTGAACTCAGATCGTTTTAAACCATAGGTCATGTGCTCTTTCTCATTGTACTATACAGCAAAGTTTTATTTTTTGTTTGTTTGTTTGTTTTTTTAGTAAAAATTAGTCACAAAACTAAAAGCTAATTCTTAAAGCAGACACCAGACACATAAGGAATTAAAGGAAAGATAATAAAAATACTAGAAATGTAAGGGTAGGCAGGCTCATTTAAAATAGTAAAATTAAGAACTTTTCCTAAAACTTAATTTTATTTCCATCACTGTGTTTTTGGCAATGGCCTCACTTCTGCATTTATTACTGCTTTCTGCTTCAACTCCATTCAGTCTGACATCTATCACATACTAGCTTTGTTTTGGATCTTAGAACTATGCAGTTTTCTTCTTCTTGATAATGGCCTTGGCTCACACTTTTATACCATAAAATGAGAAACAGAAAAACAATCACATAATTTGTGATTGTGAATAAAGGGTGAATCTAAATCATAGTCCAATGTTAGTTATTAACTATTTTGCCTAATATATTGCTCATTTCTACACTGAGCCTGCGTTTTTCAAAAGCATTCTTACCTGAAAGTCCAGACACATCAGATTTAGGCAGGTGCCGAGCTTTTAAAACAACCACAGTGAGAGTATTTGTGATGGACTGATAGCAGAGAGAGATCAGTAACTCACCACGTCCTGAAGACTTCTAAACAAAGAGAGATATGATATAAATATGTTTTTATTATTCTTTAGTTTTGAAATTTATACTTATATTAACATTTTTAAAGCACTATAATAGCATTGTTATTTAACTGTAATTTTTCTACTTATTTTACTTTAATATGCTAAAGAATCAAAGAGTAACTAAAAGCTTTTGTGCAGTACCATCACCTTCTAAAACAACTACCTGCCATCTTGTGGTCTTTTTAGGTACTACAGAATGTTAAAATTCCTAATGAGTTAGCCACACCCATTACTAGAAATGTTTTAAAGGGGGATATTTAAAATGTATCTTACACAGAGGTATTTTTAGTTTTTGCTTTTTAATTAACTCTCCACTTTTTGAAGTTATTAATGGTAATGAAAATTATCTAATTATTTGAATGGATCTGTACATGGTAAAATTACTCATGTTAAGTTTGATTTGATTTCAAATTCTTTAGCTCAGACATTATTAGAATTTGAATTCAGAAAACCTGAAATTTAGTCTGACAGCCACCACTCTCTTAGCCCAGAGGACTGATGGAGTTAAAATTCTCTTCCCCCACCCCACCCAGAGTCCTCCTTTAATCCAAGGAATGAATTAAGTATTGGAGAGAATTGATTCAGAATATTTAATGCTTTGTCTTTGAACAGTATCATAGGGTTTTTCTTTGCATAACACTTAGGTCTTATTTTTACTTTAACATTAGATAAGATGACCAAGAACTCAAAGTACAAGTTCTAACTGAAAGTAACAAAAAGTAAACTTGGTATAACTAAGAATGATGGCTGACCAGAGCTCCTAAAACTTCAATATATATTTATATAAAAGCTGACATGGGGTAACTGTATGAATAAGCACTCCAAGAAGAATAAGAGTAGGGAACAAATCTTTATTCCCACGGTGCCACTAAACAGGTGACTCAAACTACTTAATATTTCTGGATCTTGACTTTCATTAATTTCAACAGAAAAAGGTGAGGATGTGGTCAAAACAAACTTTATGGTATTCTATAAAATTATGCTTTATAGACACCAGTTATTCTGAAATACAACAATTGGAATCAAATGAGCTCCATATTTAAAGGGAAAATACAATTAAATTTGATTAATTGATGTCTTATCATTTTCTAATAATTCCAGAACTACCAAAGTAGCGTAACTGTAAAGGCAGAGTAACTCACTTCCTGTTATACAACATAAAGGTGAATATTTGTAATTCAATATAATGAGATATCTCTTCCTTAAAAAGCAATTCTATGAAAAGTCACTAGAACTTCAAATACTCAAAATGAACTGACATAATTTTCAATTTCAATTTGAATTTCAAATTCAATTATGTTGACATTGAAATATATTTTTAACTTTCTTATGAGTAAGAAATATTTGTCTGCATTTTAGTGGCAATCATAGTCAAAATACTTGTGACAGAAATTAATAAAAATATTTATATAAATGATATTTAAATAAATCCATAAAGGGTTCCTCTTTATTTTATATCATTAAGATACTTTACGCATTTCAGTTGTGGGTTAAAATTTCTTTCATCTACTCTATCCCCCTGCTCCTCATTTGATTATGATTAATAATAGTTAAACATCGTAAAGACGATATGTATAAGACATCATTTTAATAAAAATCCCCTAGATACAAAAAAGCTACAAAAAGATTGTTTATAAATATGTTAAGCACTAAAAATGAATTACCCTAACATTTCTCTTGATAATCTCTCTGTTCATTAACTTTTTTCCATCAGTTAATTCAATTCCTGTGAGAGGAATAAGGACTTCTCCAATTATATCATCTCTTGAAAACCTGTCAAAACTCAAGATTGTGAAGTGCAAGGCCAACTCTTGGATCTGGGTGTAGGGTATTCCATAGAATGTAAAGGTCTCATCAAAAGCTGGGTCCAAGGTCTTTCTCAGAACTCTGGTTTTCACTTTATGCTTCTTCTCTGGGAGAATCATCATTTTGATGTATGGATCAGAGGTCATCGACAGCTCATCCATGGCTGGCAAGCCACGGGCTTCTTTAATATTTACCACAAATGCTTTCTTCTCAAAGTTATACTCTAAGGAGAAGAAGAGGGTTCCCAGCTTCTCTTGTTTCTCATCTGAAGTAAGAGAAGTGCTGGACTTTAAGCTATCAGGGGAAACTGCCTCTTTTTCCCCTTCTGAAAAGAGCTTTGGGGTCACATTCTCCACGTCAGAAGGACTGCCAGCTTTGAGGTTTGTTTTGGGAAAATTGCCATTTAGATCTCTCTTCTCAAGATCAAGACGCAAAGAATTATTTGGCCCAGCTGGTTTATTCTTTACTTCATTTTTCTCATCGGCTCCAAACTTCTTTTTGCTGTTTAGGTTTTCAGGGTAAATATCAACTCCCTTTAGCACATGCACAAACTTATATGGAGGAGTCTTGTTAGATTTGGATGATTTTCTCTGACAGCAGATCCATGCAAACAGAGAGACTGTGAAGACCAGGCCAAATGCACTGAAGATCCCCACCACTGTGGGAATTTCATCTGAAAAATCAAATGACCAATAACATGCATTAATTGGGCAGAGTTGGAGACACCCTATTTGAAAAGCATCCTAAAGCTGGCAGTTGCCATAGGTTGTACAAACTGAATTGCTTTCCAACAGTTCTGGGTGAATTATGTACCTATTTCATGTCACTTTCAGGAATAAACACATATATAACACATAAATAATAAATGCAGTAAGATAGAAAATCCTTCATTTTAGTAATTTTTCACAAATAAAATGAAAAGATGAAACTGGGCCTGGGCCAGAGATGGGAGAATGCTAAATGACCCTGACCTACCTTCGTTTTCTCAGATAACATGAGTCAACTACAGCATAATGAGTCAGTACTAATTTCATTATGTTTTCATTGACATTTTGAGGGTTTCCAGAAGTACCAATTCTTACTATGTAGCTCTAAGTGCATATTCTTCAAATACTGACAGAAATTATGGAAAATTATCTGCAATTGTCACAAAGTCATTAATAATTTCCATCCAAATTACAGAACAGTGGTAAAAGAAATGTACACACATTAGGGAAAAAAGAACAAAAATATATGAACAGTTTATTAATAGTATACAACTTATAAGACTACAAACTCATATGCTGACCCAAAATTCTTCAAACACTGAATTATCCAAAGTACAAATTAATTACCTAAATAGGATAAAACCCAAACAATGGTTATAAATGAATTATCATTCTTTAACATGTAATGAGAAGAGTGCATAGAGATAATTTAGAGTTCAATTTTATCCATAACTGATTTTTTTCCTAGCACATTTCCACATGGTAAATGGCAATCAAATTGAAACTGGCATTTGTTCCTTGAATGAGGGCACGTTAAATTATTGACATTAGGTGACACTGATTTTGCATGAAGCTCATCCTGTTCCATATGTAAGTATATTCTCCAACCAATAATAAGTAATACTGTGTAAGTAAAAGCAGTATTACTATATCTGGACACATTGCATCAGTTGAGTCAATGTTTAATATAATAAAAACTAATATAATTAATGTAATAATATCTGCCTTTAGCTCCATTCCAGTCTATTTTTTAATCCCAAATAGTGAATAATAAAGTTAAAAGTTCCAGTCAGGAAAGGGTTAAGGCTTGTTTAACTAACCCTGAAAGAACAATCTTTTGTTTCTCCCCTCCCCAATCCCCCAAACTTCTGCCTATCTACTTCATAATCACAAAACTGAACTCAAATAATATAAGATTAAGAAATGACAAGAGCAAAAATGCCTAAGAACATAAAAAAGCAAATACAACAATTAAAAATTCTGTAGTTTAATTATATCAAAGAACTGAATTGTGTAGAGGTGAACTTTGAATTTCCCAGATAGAAAAAACGGAATGCTACAGAAGAAGAATGAGGTGAGAGCTAAAGATCATCAGCTAAACTTAGTACCAGCTTTTCAATTTTTCCTTCTATTTAAGTCTTTGTGGGGAGAAAAAAAAAAAAAAAAACAACAACACTCCTGGACTACCTAACAATCCAAGGCCAGGGAGCAAAAGCAAAGTCATGAACTATTCTTGATTCTTTAGTCAATGCAGGAAGAATAATTTTTTAAAAAGGAATAGAAAATAATTTTTTTCCTAAATAAACAATGCCAACACTAGAACATATTTTTAACTAACATAGCCTCTGAAAATTCCTCAGTATTCAAATATTTTTTCTGATTTTCAAATCAGAAATTGGGAATACATATCATATCACAACAATATAAACTCAATCACTCAAATGGACGGCTGTGAAATTCATTTCTGAATATAATATCACAAATTTTCTGTATTTAATATTTATGTCAAATGGCAAAATATTCAATATAATATAGAAGGGCTCATCTACTCCCTGTATATTCTCTACTGTTAAGCTCCTAAGCTTATGAGAGCAAAGATCTCAGTCATTTCACTCAGTTTCATAACAAACTTCTACAAATTCCCTGATATTTCCGAATACATGTAAAGTAAAACTCAAATCTCTTGCCTTTGGAATATAATGGGACCTAAAAATACTACTTTTCTATTTGAAGAAGTACATCTGATTTTTTTTCCTTTTCTTTTTTTTACTGAAAAAGGGGAGAGCAATGGTGCTAAAAATCTGGTATAGGAAAAGGGAAATTGAACAGGAAAATATAAGTCCTAAGTATAGTTTCCAGTAGCTTTTAGCTAACTGACTTGCAACATTTCCCTTATCTCTCTGGGCTCCATTTACCTCACCTGTGAAATGGAATGGGCTCAGCTAGTTAATTTTGAATATCCCTTTAACCCTAGTATCATAGGATTCTGTGTCTTTCGCTAGCAACATATTTCAAGGATACAAGAAAAACATAGCAGAGAAAAAAATACCTTATGGTACACTCTGCAATAAAATATACAGCCTAAATGCCCAATGTTCAAGTTATTTTATACCAAGATCAAACCCTTATGTAATCACAGAAACATCTGGCTTCCCCCAATAAGTTAAATACAGGTTTACGTACAAATAAAAATCACCTGCAGAATTAATGAAACCAACAAGCAAACAGACCTCTTTACTTAGCGCGCGCTGCAATTTACAGGGCTACCTGAATGATTAGGAACTTCTTGGATGTAAAATCGCCCTGGCAGAAAGCAATTTTAAGGAGAAAGATATCAAGGAAGGGAGAAACCACAGAGATAAGCCACTATTGCCCTTTAACAGTTCTCATTTTCCTACCTGGGAAATTTATGCTCAACATCCCGCGAACACACACACGCACACGCGCACACACACACATACACACACACACATACACACACACACATACACACACACACACACACACACACACACACACATACCTCACCCCAGAGCATTTAAGGAACAACCGCAGTTATAAGCGGAGTAACTTGCTTACCAAATTCTTCCCGGCTGGTAGCGATCGGAGCCATTTTTTGCTGCGTATTCTGTCCGAGGTGCTGAACGGAAACTCCCTAGCTTGGTTCACTTGCCTGGATGTGAAGCGACAGGGCTTTTCCTAATGCTGAAAACAACGGCGCAAAGCACAGGGGACCTAAGCCTGGAATAGGGAGGAGGCAAAGAGGGAGGTCCACTCGCCCTCGCACAGTGATTTGCCACCCCTCTTCCTGTTTTGGCTCTTCAGAGACGATTGTCTCCGAGACTCTAGAGGTGGCTGAAACCCGAATTGACGCAATCCTGACGCTACAGGGTTGAAATCAGCACCTCCCTCCTCCAAGCCTCTCCTCTACCCTTCATTCTTTCTTCTTCCCTTCCCTCCTGAGAATTCAACACACATTCATCAATTATTTTAACTGTTGGACTACGTTTGCTATTCTGTGAGGGCTCAGAGGTACATAGAGATGTCTCGAAACTCATCAATGTCAATTCCTGATATAAAATCTGATCATCTAGATCAGTAAAAATGTGTCTATGTTATCAGAATAATATAATTTACAGAGGCGATTTGAGGAAAGAGTAAAAAGAGAGAAATTTCTGCATCAGTGATCCACTGTAAAATGCAAATCTATATTTTCTTGCTATTTAAATTTTTGTTTGATATATTATACTTATATTAGAAAAAAACTCACTGCACATTGATCCATTTGAAATAAGATAACAGTTTTCCCATTATTATCACTTATTTTCTAATAAATTATTACTCTAAACATTTTGTTGATTCTGTTGCTCAATCTGTCTCTTAGCTCTCTTCTTTTAATATCTGACATTGGACCACTTAAAGTACTTAGGGACAGATGGGAATAATCTCTTGTGTATTCCAACTCACAGTTTTGACTTTTACATATAATGAGATTGTTTTGGGAATGTCATTTCTGGATAAAAGTCTAATATGTTTGTGCAAATTAGTTACAAGAATCATACCAAAATCTAAAATGACATTGATAATTATTGGTTATTTTCAAAGGAAAACATATTTTTTCTGAACTGATGATATTCCCAGGGTTGAGGAAGTCGGAAAATACGGTGTCAGATTCTGATTAATTTTAGTCTGAAGACTGTGACCTTTTAAAACAAGCATTAGCAATTTTCCAGAGAAGAGAAATGAGGCTGTAACTTCAACCTTCAATTAGTGGTCCACAAAGAATTCCTCTTCTCTGGAGCTCAGTGAGCAAATGACATTCAGTGTGTGCTGGGATGGGGGAAGAATGGGTATGGGGTGAGTCCATAAAGCTACTGTACAAGTGACAGTTTCCTGCATACTGGCAAGCAGCTGCTCTGAACGTCAGGACTGTGTCTGGGGAGAAATTGGCTTCAGTCTTTTACATCATGGAAAATTTTATAAACCTAAGTCCCTCTTCTTTCCTTTTCTACTCACTCCCACATACTTGGCATTTTAACATTCTTCTAACAGATTTTTTCTTTAGCTTATATCTTCCTGCTATGAAAACATACAAACTAACTTACTGTATTCAAATTTTTCATTGGCAAAATCTGTGTTTTCTGTCCTCATCTTTCCATTTAATTCAGATTACTTGCTTTCTTGATTTTGCATGCACTGGTGAGGTTGTTCCTATGAATAAATATCCATTAGACAGATGAAAGAGAGAGTGGCATTTTTTTGTGATATGTATCACAGGTAAACAAAACATATGGTGTGAGGTTTACTAAAATATGTTTTCTAGCTAAGTTATTGCTACATACGGTTATACTCACTTGTAAACATAAGTACCTTATATATGTGTCCTATATAAATTAATATCTCATTAATTTTACCTCAGGTGGTAAAATGCTATTATCCAAAACCTGTCTAGATTGTTTAAACTCTGTTTCTACAGAACGCCACCTTACCCTGGGCTGTCTCATTTCTGAGGACACATTGTGATAAAATTACCTCTTGCCCAGAGCTAATGCTATTATGGATGTAGTAACCCTTTCATTATTTGCTTTAAAAGCAAACTGAAAATAAATATTATTAATTAAAATGTCAGATGTTTCCCTCATTTTCATATGATGAATAGCATATTATTCATTATCTAATCTCTTTAGACAAACTTCCAGCAGCACCAGATGAGGAGTGGGAAGCTGATGCAACGTAGAGGAAAAACCTGTAAGTTTCTTGTGATTGAGATTCACACCCTACCACTGTATTACATTCTCTTTAGATCCAGCAAACAAGTAATCAATTCGCTGACGTAAACAATACCACTCTTGCAGCATTGATTTGGGAGGAGGAGTAGTTGCTAGGTAACCACCTTATTGCCACCCAAAACACACAGTCTCAAGCAAGTTCCTGCCCTGAGAAACAAACGCATCTGTACAAGTGGCATTGTTTACTTCAAAGTGATTCTTTGACTGTTGAAGTGCTTCAGCGTTTACCGTATTTTATTTCTGATTGCAAATATGTATAGATATTTTGAGAAACAATGAGCAGAACACTTGAATTCAATCTGGCCTTAAGAAAGCCAGTTGATTTTAAAGATTATAGTTAAATAATTACATGATCGTTTTTATTCATTTTACTTATTTTTCTGATTTCTATTTAATATATAGTTTAATTTGTAAACTTTATTTTTATGGCTTATTAATTATATAATTTAGTCTATATTTTCTCTATTTCTTTCCTTAAAAATATTATTGGTGAATGTGTTTAGAACTTCCTGCTAAGCAAAATAAAATTTCAAAAAGTTTTGAAAATGTTTCAATGATCTTCAGTATTCAGTAATCTTTAGTAATACCCAGATCAGTAATACAAAGGCATTTTACTGGTCTGAAGGTAGAGTAGAATGAAGTATATGATAATGGATAATGGATAATTGTTTTAATATTCCATATCATTCTATTAAGAATGCTAGCTCTAATGTTAAAGGAATAGGTTTGTATTACAAGCATACCCAAGTCAAAATTCTACAAGACAATTCCTTTCTCAATTGGTATTACAGAAATTCCTTCACATGCAAAAGTTCTATATTTGTTTTTCTTCAAACTATTCAGCACTTACTATGTGCCAAGCTAAATTGGGCTCTGATGGCTCATGAGTGAAAAACTCATTAGCTTAAACCAAAAAAAAAAGCCAATAAACTTTCTTCCTTTCTTCTTTTCCTCTTTCAACACATCCTGATGAAATATGTAATACCTCCTAGGTTTTACCTAAGTAGGGGATTTATGCTGATCAAGATGATAAAAATGATCCTTGATGTCATGGAGCTTACAGACCATAGAGAAAATAGCCAGCCCTTCCTTTAGAACTGGGCAGAAACTTTTCAGATCATAATTGTAATCATATATCTTTTATTTGGTACTTTCTACCAAACTTGGTCAGCACTATTCCACAGCCATCACTCTCTATCCCATTCAGTCTGTCTTTATTGATCTTGTTCTTCATAACTGTAGATTCATTATGATACACTCAGATTGCATTCTTCCTTCTCCTATGAACTGTCCACATCTTTTCTCCCATTTAAGAGAGTTTCGTTTATACTATGAAGTTTCTGACTTATCAGCACTCATGGATCTATTCTGATTTAAATTTTTATAACACTATCTCTAGTGAAGTCCTTTAATTCAGCTTGACATATCCTTGGTTACATGCCAAGAATTCCCAAAAAGGTAAACCAGAGGCCTCCACTTATTCTCCCCCCAAATATTCCACAAGTTTCACATTTGTTCATGATCTTGGCACCAATTTTTTCATATCTCTTGGTTTCATTTTATTTTTACATTCCAGGCCTGTTTTTAGGTTGTGATCTTTGAAGCAACTTCTACAGTTGTTGAATATTGGTTCTTCAACAAGAATTTGACCTGGAGCCATTCTAGAAGTTTGTCCTGTTTCCATTTACTTGAAGGTATTTCTTGCTAGCTCCTCACAACACATCCGTCTTCCCTATTCCAATCCTAAGTGAGACTTCTCTTAGCCTTCTTTCAACAATAAACATATATATTACCTTAAAAAGCAGCAGTAACACTCATCTGACATCTCAATAGATATGAGAGAAGTCTGAAGACAATTGAATAACTCTAAAATGATAAAAGAGAACAACCGTCAATCTAGAAATTTATCCTAGCAAAAATCAAGATGAAAGAAAGAAATTT
The DNA here is from genome assembly GCF_965194825.1 of Balaenoptera physalus. Classification (NCBI taxonomy): domain Eukaryota; kingdom Metazoa; phylum Chordata; class Mammalia; order Artiodactyla; family Balaenopteridae; genus Balaenoptera; species Balaenoptera physalus. The sequence continues at coordinate 37,997,435 of NC_138897.1, read as the reverse complement.
CTAGAAAAGCAGAAGATGAGAGTATTTATTGCCAGCAAATGTTAACTAAGCGAAGGAAAATGATCACAGACCAAAATACTGAAATGCAGAGTAAAACAAAGAACACAGAAAGGGTTAATATGTGTCTAAGTATAAATGAATATTAACTGTTTAAAAGAATAAAAATGTATTGTGATATATAAAATATATGTAGAATTGCAATGTATGGCTAACAATGCTTCAAAGACTAAGAGAGAATAAGTTGAGTTCTAACGTTCTAAATCTTGGAAATGGTAATAGTAATAATTTATATTTAACTTTTAATCTCACGGGTAACTCCAAATGAGTATCAGGGGACAAAATGTACGTAAGAAGTTAGTAAGTGCCAAAGAGCTAATAAAAAGTAAAAGAAAGAAAAAGGTAGAAAAAAGAAACAGTTGGCCCAATAGAATACAAATGAAAATTTGGAGGATAATAACACAAACATTAACTGAAATGGACTAAATATTCCTATTAAAAGATGGGGGGTTGAATTGTCAGACTGGAGAAAAAGATAGAAACCCAACGCATCACTCTATGATGCTTATAAGAGACAATGTTTAAAAAGACAGAAAGCATCAAAGTAAAAGGATAGAAAATATATGTCCTGTACACTAACTGAGAGAAAGTGGTATGTATTCATTTTTCTACTTATCTACTTGGGATAAGTAGATTTTTATGTCAGACACAAAGGTGTTTGGAAGATAATATTGGATATTTTATAATGGTAAATTTATAACTATACCAGGAAGATATAAAATGTCTAAATTTCTATATGCTCATTAATACAGCTTCAAAATCTATAAAGCTTAGGTTGGTAGAATAATATGAGAAATAGACAAATCCACATCATAGAGGAAATTTTTTCAAAACTTTTTCATAACTGATAGCAGCAGACAAAAATCAGTACAGATACACTGTACCTAAACAAATTAATAAATTTGAGCTAATTAAAAATACCTAGTAATTTTTACAAGTAAATATGGAACATTTAGTAAAATTGATCATGAGGTAACCATTAAATGTTTCAAAATACCTCAGAAGACTGAAATAATTCAGTTTGTTCACAGAGATATTAAGCAGGAAATAGTACAGTAAGCTATCTAGAAAACCCCTTATTGTTTGAAAACTAAGCATTAAACATGTAAATAACCCATGGCTAACAAAGAAATCTCAGTAGAAATTAGGGGAAAAGTTTCAAATGAATGATAATTACAATATATATTAAATTCTGTGGAATACAGCTTAAAAAATGCTGAGAGAGTATGTGGTCTTAAATGCACATACTAGAATAGAAAAGATTCTGAAAAACAAAAATTTAACTATTTACCAGGGAAAATAGAAAAAAAAAAGCAATTCTATGCAAGAAATGTTGAGAAGGAAAAATGACAGAAAATAAATTAAAACAATTTTTAAAATACTGCATAAAGAGAGCTAAAAAATCTAAAATAATTTATTTGAGAAAATTAATCTTATTGATAATTCCTGGCAATATTGACAAGAAAGAAAAGAGGGAAAAATAAAAGTTACAAATGAAACAACAGAGCAAAAAAGACAAGCCATAGAGCAGGACTTAGAGAATATATTTGCAATGAATATTCTTTTTTTGTAAAGAAAAATCAATTTTAAAAGACAAACATTCCAATTAAAAATGGAAAAAAGCCCTATCACAGGCACTTCACTAAGAAAGATACATTTTAATGGCTAATGATCAATGAAAAGAGCTTTGCAGCAGCAGTCAGTCATCAGAAAAATACAAATTAAAACCTCCCACAAGAGATAGTACTACACAACCACCAAAAGGCCTAAAAGTGTAGGGGAAGATGATACAGAGTGTTGATAAGAATGTGGGGTAATATGAAATCTTATTCACAGATTTTTTGGCTTTTATATTGTTACAAATATTTTGAAAACTGTTTGACAATATTTACTAAAACAGAACATAGACATGTGCTATGGCCCTGTAATTCCACCTGTGGTTAAATTCTAAACTGAAATTACTACACCCAAGTACAAAAATGTTCATAGCAGCATTATTTGCAGTAGCCAAAAATTGGAAACATCTTACCTTTCCTGTCAACACTAAATTGAATAAACACTCTATACACTATAATACTATACAGAAATGAAAAGGAACAAAATGCTACTATATATAACAAGGGTGAATCTCATAAAAATTATGTTGAATGAAAGAAACCAGATAGAAAAGTATAAACAATATAAGATCCACTTATTTAAATTTCAAAAAAATAAAAACTAATCAGTGCTAATAGAAGTCATATGGTGATTATCTATGAAGGAGGCATAACTGAGATGGAGCACAGACAGATTTCTGGGACATTAACATTCTATATCTTGATCTGGGCAGTAGATGGTGAATCTTTTTTTTAACTCATTGAGTTACTCAGTTACAACCTGTGTTCTATTTTTTTTTAATTTTTATTGTAGTTGATTTACAAAGTTGTGTTAATTTCTGCTGCACAGCAAAGTTATTCAGTTATACATATATATAGATACATTCTTTTTTTATATATATTCTTTTCCATTATGACTTATCATAGGATATTGAATATAGTTCTCTGTGCTATACAGTAAGACCTTGTTGTTTATCCATTCTATGTATAATAGCTTATATCTGCTAACCACAAACTCCCATCCCATCCTTCCCCCAAGCCCTTCCACCTTGGCAACAAGTCTGTTCTCTATGTGAGTCTGTTTCTATTTCATAGGTTTGTTTGTGTCATATTTTAGATTTCACATATAAGTGATATCATATGTTATTTTTCTTTTGCTTTTTGACTTACTTCACTTAGTATGATCATCTCTAGTTGCATCCATGCTGCTGCAAATGGCATTATTTTGTACGTTTTATGGCTGAGTAGTATTCCATTGTATATATGTATCACGTTTTCTTTATCCGTTCATCTGCTGATGGACATTTAGGTTGTTCCCACGTCTTGGATATTGTGAATAGTGCTGCTGTGAACATGGAGGTGCATGTATTTTTTTGAATTAGAGTTTAGTCTGGATGTATGCCCAGGAGTGGGATTGCCAGATCATAATTCTATTTTTAGTTTTCTGAGGAAACTTCATACTGTTTTCCATAGTGACTGTACCAAATTACATCCCCAACAACAGTGTAGGAGGGTTCCCTTTTCTCCACATGCTCTCAAGCATTTTATTTGTAGACTTTTTAATGATGGCCATTCTGATCAGTGTGAGGTGGTACTTCATTGTAGTTTTGATTTGCATTTCTCTAATAATTAACAATGCTGAGCATCTTTTCATGTGCTATTGGCCATTTGTATTTCTTCTTTGGAGAAATGCCTATGTAGGTCTTCTGCTGATTTTTCAATTAGGTTGCTTGTTTCTTTGTTGTTGATTTGTATGAGCTGTTTGTATATTTTGGAAATTAATCCCTTGTCAGTCACATTGTTTGCAAATATTTTCCCCCATTCTGTATGTTGTTTTTTGTCTTGTTTACGGTTTCCTTTGCTGTGCAAAAACATGTAAGTTTGATTAGGTCCCATTTGTTTAATTTTGTTTTATTTCTATTGCCTTGGGAGACTGACCTAAGAAAACATTGGTATGATATATGTTAGACAATGTTTTGCCTATGTTCTCTTCCTGGAGTTTTATGATGTCATGTCTTATGTTTAAGTCTTTATATGTTACATGTCAAAAAAAAGTTTACCCAAAACTCTGGGTGTGTGTGTGTGTGTGCACTTAACATTGTAACATATTTTACAAGGGCAATTATATTTTCAAGGACATATACACAAACAAATTAGGGTAGATATTAAAGTAGATTTATGTACGGGAGGAAACGATGACTGGCAATTGGACATAAAGCAGAAAAGTAAATTAAATTGGAGATAGACTGTGTATAATTTATTATGCATCTATGTTTTAAATTGTTTTCCAAAAATTGAGTATTCCTTTGAACTTTAACTTTTCAACTATCTAGTCAGTTTCACTTCTATCTCATAGTCAAAGAGCTGCACTTCCACCTCGGATTTACAGTGAGCCATCAATTCTGAACTATTTTCTTACCCAGGTACAGATACTATAAAAATAGATGATTATTATGAGATTTGAAACTACTAGGAACTGGCACTGCATAAAGATTATAAAAAGAAAATGTATGTGAAATGTGAACTTCTTGAACTTCTACATAAGATGAATATGCATTTTAAATGTATATATATATATATATATATATATATATATATATATACACACATATATAATACAGTTAGGGTGAAGTGAAGTTCAGGGGGCTGGAACCATTATCTAACATCAGATTGGAACGGTAAGGTTGGGAAGGTTTAGAACTCCATGACCTTTAAGCTTCCTTCCAATTATTCCATGCGAAGAAACAATTCACTACCCCAGCAGAAATAGCTCTAATCTCCATTTTACTGAACCCATTCTGCATAGAGTACCATTTCCACTGCCAAAAGTCAAGTATAGCAATACAAATGTGCAAAATAAAAAATTGATGGTGAAATGTGTCTTTGACATACTTATCCTTGCCTTATGCAAACCTTTTTTACCTTTCAGTACTCACTTCTTCACAAACTTAATATTTATCTGCTTATCTGTTTTCCCCTCTCCCTTTCACAAATGCATACTTTCTCTTGGGTGAAAAACTAATAACAATTTCTCATAACTTACTTTTAAATAAAATCCTTTTTTGACTTCTCTTGAGGAGATAGATTTTTAAAATACTTATATGTGTGAATATAACCAAAGATCCTTATCTACTACAGGAAATTAATAAGAGTGAAAAATCACCTGTCTGCCTACCTGAGCCTCTAAAATCATGTAATGACTATATTATTTTGTCTCTCTTCTCAGTATCTCCCCTTGGAAAGCAGGACACCTACTCATGAGCAATATTGGGGAAACTAAGATCAGATTTTGATGGTATTGATTTAATAGTGGCAAGGAAGAAAAAAAGAGAAGAAACGCTAAAGTTTAACTTAAAAACTACCATTTGATACCTGAGAAGGTATCCATAATCTGGAGAAAGAAAAAGTCAATGGTAGTTTAGTAAGTCAAATCATCACTATTAAAATGTTATCTTTTAAGGTAACAGTTCACAATAACACAGATTAGTTAGAAATTATGAAATTAATTTAGTCTGGTTTGCGTATTTTACTGCTCCCCATCTTTCAAAGGAATCTTTTTCTTTTTCTTTTTTTTAATTTAAGTATCAATATAACCTACTAATTAACTTTGGGCACCAAACCACATTTGGTCCATTTGATGTATAGTCATAGCTTCCAGAATTGCTGACTAGCCCTACTGATGTTCTAGAAAATTATGAACTTTATCAAAATATTTGGCTAATGTCCAAAGAGCCAAAGTGTAAGAGAAGAAAAAAAGGTAACAACACAGAGGAAACAACACAGGGAAGAGGTGAAAAATTGGGAAAAGAATAACAAGACTACAGAGAAGGGAATAAGTTAGGCAGAGATGAGTGAGAAAGGAAGGAAGGAAGAGAGGTGACAGCAAAGAGAAGAAAGCAAACAAAAAAAGAAATTCATTTGAATAGAAATATTTAAAAACATATAATTTAGTAGTCTACTAGCAAACTGCAGGTTAGTAGCCACAGAAGTTTGCTTCCTTTTGACTCTTCTTGCTGTTATTACTATTATATTTTCCCTCTATCTCCTCCTTTTGTCTGTGAACTTTTCTTATCCTGGGCTTTGTTTACTTTTTTCTTTTTCTTTTTTTTTTTTTTAGCATCTTTATTGGAGTATAATTGCTTTACAACGGTGTATTAGTTTCTGCTTTATAAGAAAGTGAATCCCCTATACATATACATATATCCCCATATCTCCTCCCTCTTGCGTCTCCCTCCCACCCTCCCTAACCCACCCCTCTAGGTGGTCACAAAGCACTGAGCTGATCTCCCTGTGCTATGCGGCTGCTTCCCACTAGTTATCTATTTTACTTTTGGTAATATATATAAGTCCATGCCACTCTCTCACTTCGTCCCAGCTTACCCTTCCCCCTCCCTGTGTCCTCAAGTCCATTCTCTACATCTACATCTTTATTTGTGTCCTTCCCCTAGGTTCTTCAGAACCTTTTTTTTTTTTTTTTTAGATTCCATATATATGTGTTAGCATACGGTATTTTTTTTTCTCTTTCTGACTTACTTCACTCTGTATGACAGACTCTATGTCCATCCATCTCACTACAAATAACTCAGTTTCCTTTCTTTTTATGGCTGAGTAATATTCCATTGTATATATGTGCCACATCTTTATCCATTCATGTGACGATGGACATTTAGGTTACTTCCATGTCCTGGCTGTTGTAAATAGAGCTGCAATGAGGACTTTGTTTTCATTTCTCTCTCTCTCTCTCTTTATGTTGAAGTATAGTTAACATACAATTTTAGGTTAGGTTCAGATATACAACATAACAATTCAACATTTAAATACCTTACAAAATGATTACTATGGTATATCTAGTAACATATACAATGTTATTAAAGTATTATTGACCATACTATATATGCTGTATACCCATGAATTATTTATTTTATAACTAGAGGTTTGTACCACTTAATCCCTTTCACCTATTTTTCCCAATCCTCCACATAACTCCCCTGTGGAAACCACCAGTCAGCACTCCATGTCTACAAGTCTGTTTTTGCTTTGCTTTGTTGTTTGTTTTGTTTTTTTGTATTCCACATATAAGTGAGATCATAGGATATTTTTCTTTCCCTGTCTGACTTATTTCAATTAGCATAATACCATCTAGATCCATCTATGTTGTCTCAAATGACAGGATTTCATTTTTGTATGGATGAGTCATATTCTTTTGTATATATACCACATCTTCTTTATTCATTCATCTATCTTTGGACACGTACAGGGACCAAATTTTGGCCGTTGTAAATAATGCTGCAATGAACAAAGGGTTGACATATCTTAGAATTAATATTTTTATTTTCATAGAGTAAACACCCAGAAGTGGAATTTCTGGATCAAATGATAGTTCTATTTTTAATTTTTTGAAGCAGTGGCATACTGCTTTCCATAGTGGCTGCACCAATTTACAATCTGTCCAACAGTGTAGGAGAGTTCCTTTTTCTCTGCATCTTCACCAACACTTGTTATTTGTTGTCCTTTGATGATAGCCACTCTGACAGGTGTGAGGTATTATCTCACTGAGTTTTTGATTTGCATTTCCCTGATGATTAGTGATGTTGAGCATCTTTTCATGCATCTTTTGTCCATCTCTATGTTTTCTTTGGAAAACTGGCTGTTCAGGTTCTCTGCTCATTTTTTTAATCAGGTTATTTGTTGGGATATTGAGTTTTATAAGTTCTTTGTAAATTTTGGATATTAATCCTTTATTAGATATATAATTTGCTAATATCTTCTTGCATTTTGTAGATTACTTTATATTTTCTTGATGGTTTCCTTCTCTGTGCAAAAGTTTTTTAATTTGATGTAGTCTCATTTGTTTAGTTTTGCTTTTGTTGCTATTGCCTGAGAAGACAGATCCCCCAAATTATTGCTAAGATCAATGTAAAAGTGCATACTGCATACGTTTCCTTTTAGGATATTTATGGTTTCAGGTCCTACATTTAAGTCTTGAATCCATTTTGACTTTATATTTTATATGGTGTAAGAAAGTAGTCCAGTTTGATTCTTTTGCATGTAACTGTCCAGTTTTCCCAGTACCATTTATTGAAGAGTCTGTCTTTTCCCCCACTGAATATTCTTACCTCCTTTGTTGTAAATTAAATGACCATATATGTATAGCTTTATTCCCAGGCATTCTATGATCAGAATCTTATGTGTCATTGATCTATGTGTCTGCTTTTGTGCCAGACTGATTTGAATATTATAGCTTTTTAGTGTCGTTTGGAATCAGGTAGAGTGGTACCTCTAGGTTTCTTCTTCTTTATCAAGATAGCTTTCATTTTGGGGGGTCTTCTGTGATTCCATACAATTTTGGGTATTATTTGTTTCAGTTCTATGAAAAATGTCATTGGTATTTTGATAACATTGAAACTGTGGATTACCTTGAATAGTATGAATATTATAACAGTATTAAATCTTCCAAATTATGAATACAGGGTTTCTTTCCACTTATTTTTGTTACTTACAATTTCTTTCATTGATGTCTTATAGTTTTCAGAGTACAGAGCTTTCACTTCCTTAATTAAATTTATACATAGGTACTTTATTCTGTTTGATGCAATTGTAAATGGGATTTTCTTAATTTCTGTTATGTATAGAAATGCAGATTCCTATACACAGATTTTCCATACAGGAAAGAACAGATCTCTGTATGCTAATTTTGTATCCTGCAACTTTACCAGATTCATTTATTAATTCTGATAATATTTTTTTATTGGAGTCTGTATATTTTCTATATATAGTATTATGTCATTGGCAAACAGTGACAGTTTAACTTTTTTCTTTCCAATTTGGATTTTTTCTATTTCCTTTTACTGTCTGATTGCTATGGCTAGGACTTCCTATACAATGTTAAATAAATGAGGAAAGAGTGTGCATCGTTGTCATGTTTCTGATCTTAGAAAAAATGCTTTCAGCTTTTCACTCTTGATATGTGGTTGGCTGTGGGTTTGTCATATATCGCTTTATTAAGTTGAGGTATGTACCTTCTATACCAAATTTCTGGAGAGTTTTTATCATAAATTGATGTTGAATTTTGTTAATAACTTTTTTTTTCTGTACCTATTGAGATGATCTTATGATTTTTATTCTTCAGTTCCTTGATGCACCCTATTACATTGTTTGATTTAGTGTTACTGAGCCATCCTTGCATCCCTGAGATGTTTTACACTTGATCATGGTATATGATCCTTTTAATGTATTATTAGATTTGGTTTGCTAATATTTTGTTAAGGATTTTTGCATCTATGTTCATCAGGGATACCAGCCTGTAATTTTTTTGGGGGGGAGTGTCTTTGTCTGGTTTTTGTATCAGGGTGATGGCCCCAAAGAATGAATTCAAAAGCATTTTTTCCCTATTCAACTTTCTGGAATAGTTTAATAAGGATAGACATTAACTCTTTTAAAATATTTAGTATAATTCCCCTGTGAAGCCATCTGGACTTTAGTTTTCTAGGAGATTTTTTAAATTACTAATCCAATTTTTACTGGTAATAAGTCTGTTCATATATTCTATTTCTACCTGATTTAGTCTTGAGCAATTGTATATTTCTATAAATGCATCCATTTCTTCTTGTCTGTCTATTTTATTGGCATATAATTGCTCATAGTAATCTCTTATGATTCTTTGTATTGTTTGTTGTAATTTCTCTTTCATTTCTGATTTGATCGATTTGGGTCCTCCCTCTTTTTTTTGATGAGTTTGGGTAAAGGTTAATGAATTTAACTTATCTTTTGAAAGAACCAGCTCTTACTTTTATTGATTATTTCTATCATTTTTTGTCACTATTTCATTTATTTCTACCCTGATCTTTTATTATTTCTTTTCTTCTCTTAACTTTGTGTTTTGTTTGTCCTTGTTCTACTCGTTCCTTTAGGTGTAAGGTTAGATTGTTTATTTGAGATTTTTCTTGTTTCCCAAGGTACACCTGCATAGCCATAAACTTTCCTCTGGAACTGTTTATGCTGCTTCCCACAAAATATTTATTTATTTAATTATTGCACTTTTATTTTATATATAGTGCATTTTTGCATGACATTTATTTTGAAGAGCGTGTTTCCATTTTGTGAAAAATAAAGACCTTATTTAATGTAAATTTTATGTGCTCATTTAGTATGAATCCACTGATACTGTAAGTTTGTTATGAGCAGAGGTTATATTGTACTCACTTTTGCTTCCTATTCCTCCCCAAACATCAAACACAGTGCTGATGGAGTAAAATAATGGAGTGCTAAATTAATCTGGTTATTTGTCAGTGGGTATGTCTAGAAGAAAAAGCATATTTCTGAGTATGGATCATAAGCCATCTGTGAGAGCTGAATTGAATTGAAAGACCTTTGTAATTCACAGGGAGAGAGTTCAACATAGCAGTGGATAGAGCATGGTCTCCAGAGACACTCTGGTTTTAAATCCTGCCTGCCACTTACTAGCTAAGTATTCATGGAAATTTTATGATACGTCTCTTTCTCAATTTCCTCAACTGGAAAAAAATGGAGCATTAAAAAAGTACCTAATTTACATAGTTGATGCAAAAATTGAGTTAAAATACATAAAGCTCTTGGAAGAGTGTCTTGTTCTGTACATGGTAAGAAGTTTATATGTCAATTATTATCATTTTAGTATATAATTATATTTATATAAATATTCTATATCCTGGACCTAGATGTCTGTTTCCTTTCTCAGTTTAGGGAACTTTTCAGATATCTTGTCTTCAAATGTGTCCCATTCTCCTTTCTCTAGCTCTTCTTCTGAACCCCTTTAATATGACTACTATTATGCTTGATGTTGTCACCGAGTTCTCTTAAACAGTCCTCACTTTTTAAATTATTTTTTTCTTTTTCTGTTCAGTTTCAGTGATTTCCACTATTCCGTTTTCCAGCCTGCTGAACCATCCCTCTGTATCATCTAATCTACTTTTGATTCCATCTAGTGCATTTTTAATTTCAGTTACTGTATTCTTCCTGTTTGGTTCTTCTTCATGTTTTCTAACTCTTTGTTAAAATTTTTAACTTCTAACTCTGTTCATCCAACTTTTTCTGGTTCTTTGAGTATCTTTATGATTATTACCCTGATCTCTTGACCATGATCACATAGATTGCTTATCTCCAGTTGACTTAGTTCTTCTTCTGGAGTTTTATCTTTTTGCTTCTTTTGGAACATATTTCTCTGTCACCTCATTTTGCCTAATTTGTTGTTTTTATTTATATGTATTTGGTAGATTGGCTACTTTTCCCAAACTTAGACTTAAATTTTTGTAGATGTCCTATGCATACCAGCAGTACACTCCCCTCTGGTCACCAAAGCTATATTCTTACGTGGGCTGTGGGGGTTTTTCTATTTTGCAGGCTGACTACTGTAGCAGTCAGGTAGTAGTGGCTGTCTGCTGGTTCAGTTGTTACCAGGCCATACCTTGTACAGAAGCCACCATCCACTGGTGAGTAAGACAGGGTCAGGAGGCAATTGGCTGCAGAATCCCTGGAGGTTCCAGGAGTAGTGCTGGCTCACTGGTAGGCAGAGCTGAGTCCTAACATGGGTGGTTGTGACCTGGGCTCTTGGATCTGGTGTCAGCCTGTTGATGCATGGGACTGCTGCTGACACAGCTGGCTGCAGTGTCTGGGGTGCCCAAAGCCCACTGGTGAGTGGAACTGGATCCCAGCATGGCTGGCTCTGTGGCTTTGTGGTTCTCGGAGCTGGTGTCAGCCTGCTGGTGGGCATTGCCAGGGCTCAGGGTTTCCCTGGCCTAGTGCCAGCATACTGATGTGTGAAACCTGATCCTGGAGTCCCTGGCTGCAGGTCCCTGGATGTTCTGAAGCTGTTGTCAGCTTGCTGGTGGGTGAGACTCAATCCTGAAGTGGCTGGCTGAGGTTTCCAATGTGTCCTAGAACTGGCATTGACCTGCTAGTTGGCAAGGCCAGGATCCAGGGCATTTCAGGCCTGGTGCCAGCCTGCTGGTGGGTCAGCTGGGTCCTGACATGTCATATACTGCTGTGGCCCTGCATCTGGTTTCCAACTGCTGGTAACCAGGCCAGGGGTCCCCAGGGCTGGTTCCTGCCCACTAGTGAGTGGAGTCAGGTTCAGGGGTCCCAAAACCTTTCTACTAGCTGTGTAACTGGTTGATTTACTCCCTTTACTATAGTTTCCTTTAGCAGTGAGATATTTTTTCTTTTATAATTTTCATATTTCAATTGTAACCTTTTTTTTTCCACTTAGAGAATTTCCTTCAACATTTCTTGTAAACTTGATTTAGTGATGCTCAAATTTTAGCTTTTTCTTGTCTGTAAAACTTGTTATCTCTCCTTAAATTCTGAATAATAACCTTGCCAGGTGGTGTATTCTTGGTTGTATTTTTTCCTCTCAACACTTTGAATATGTCATCTATTCATCCATCTGTCAATCCATTCTGGCTTGCAAAATTTCTGCTAAAAGGTCAGCTGACAGTCTTATGTGTGCTTCCTTGTAGATAACAAGGTAATTGTTGCTTTACTGTTGCTACTTTTAAGATTTTCTCTTTATATTTAATTTTTGACATTTGATTTATGTGTCTTGGTGTAGACCTCTATGAGGATCTCTTCAGGACTCTCTGTACTTCTTGGACCTGGATGTGTGTTTCCTTTCCTAGCTTAGGGAAGTTTTCAGCAAGTATTTTTTTTCAAATAATTTCAATGCTCCTTTCTCTCTCCTCCCTCTGGGACTCCCTATAATGTGAATGTTAGTACCCTTGATGTTGTGCCAGAGGTTCATAAAATTATCCTCAAATTTTTAAATTCGTTTTTTTTTTCTTTTTTCTCTTCAGCTTGGGTGATTTCCACTACTTTTTCATCCCAAATCACTGAACCATTCTTCTACCTCATCTAATCTATGGTTAATTTCTTCTGTATTTTTCATTTTAGATATTTTCTTAAGCTCTGATTTTTTTCTAAATCTTTGTTGAAGCTCTCAGTTGTTTCACCCATCCTCCCCCCTAGGTCCATGAACTTCTTTATAATCATTGCCTTGGGTAGATTGTTTATCTCCATTTTGTTTAGTTTTTTCCTAAGGTTTTGTTAAAACAAAAGAATACTTTGTTTGGAACACATTCCTCTCTCTTCTCATTTTGCTTAATTCTCTGTGTTTATTTCCATTTATTAGGTAGGTCTGTTATATCTCCTAATTTTGGAGAAGTAGCTTTATGTAAGTCATATTCTATGGCCCAGCAGCATGCTCCTCTTTGGCCACAGGAACTATATTCTCCAGAGCTGTCCCCTATATGTGGTGTATACACCCTATTTTTGTGGGGGGAAGAAAACTGTTGATGCACTGGTAGGCAAGGCTGATGCTGACCAGCTTGTTGCAAGGCCCAGCAACCCATGACTGCTGCAGGTGGGCAGGTGAATAAAGCAGTTTTCCTGCACAGCTGGGTTGTGGGGCCTAGCAGCATCTAAGTGCTGCAGGCATGCTGGGGGGCAGGGAAGGCTCCTAGTGGTAATAGGCTAGAAGGAAGATTCCAAATAGTTCTTGCCAGCACTGGTGTCAGTACAGTAGAATAAAATCACAAAAATTGCTACTTCCAGTGTCTCATTCCCCAGGGGAGCCCCAGTTTCCCCCTTCCTCTCATGGAGGCTCTCTAAGTTCAGAAAGGGGATCTGACCCAGGCAAATTTTACACTGATGCTTCTGTGCTGGGATTCACATGCATGAGAGATTTTGCTCACACCATTTAAGAGTGGAGTGTCAGTTTCCTACAGCCCTCCAGCTCTCCCAAACATAAGTCTTGCTGTTTTTGAAAGCCAGCCTTTTGGGGATTTCATCTTCCTGGTGCAGGACCCTAGGCTGGGAGCCTGATGTGGGGCTCAGACCCCTCACTCCTCAGGGATGACCTCTGCAGTTGTGATATTCTTCCTGCTTGTGAATCACCAACCCAGGGTGTGGTCCTTACTAGAAAGTGTCTCCACCTCTCTTACCCATCTTATGGTGGCTCCTTCTTTGTATGTTTATTTACAGAAAATATTTTCTGCTGGACTTTATGTAATTCTCAGAGTTAGTTGCTCTGTAAATATTTGTAATTTTGGTGTGCCCATGGGAGGAGGTGAACTCAGGGTCTTTCTACTCTGTCACCTTGATCCACCTGCTGGGCTTTGTTTTCTTTATGGCTATTTTTTAATTCAACATTTTAAATTGTAATACAAGAAATTGATTCTTTCCTATGGTTCTATGAATTTTAACACATGTATAGATTCATATAACCACTACCAAAACTAAGATACTGTTCCATCACCCCTCAAAACTTCCTTGTGGCATATCTTTATTTTTCTACCACCTCCCAAGTATAAACTCTAGCAACTAATATGTTCTACATCACTATAGTTTTGTCTTTTTGAGAATATCATATAAATGTAATCATACCGTATGTATTGATACTTTGTAACCATGTAAATGGAATAATACAGGATGAATGATGACTTTCTTTTACTCAGCATTACTTCTTTTCAGAATTATTCAAGCTGTTGCATGTATTATTAGTTTCATCATTTTTATTGCTAAGTGGTATTAAATTTTGTGAATAAACCACTGTTTATCATTAACCCAATGAAGGACATTTGGGCTGTTTCCAGTTTTTATCTGTTACAAATAACACTGCTAGAAACAATCATGTCCAGAATTTTGTGTACATATGTTATTATTTTGCTAGAGTAAATGCCCAGTTGTTTGAATGGGTCTAGTGGCACGTTTATGTTTCATTTAATAAGAAACTGCATGGGACGTCCCTGGTAGTCCAGTGGTTAAGAGTCTATTCTCCCAATGCGGGGGGCCCAGGTTTGATCCCTGGTCAGATCCTGCATGCCTCAACTAAGAGTCTGCATGCTGCATCTAAAGGCATGCTGCAATGAAGATTCTGCATACTGCAACTGAAGATCCCACATACCACAACTAAATGCCCTGTGTGCCACAATGAAGATCTCACACATGACAATAAAGATCCCGTGTGCCACAAATAAGACCCAGCACAAATAACTAACTAACTAAATAAATAAATAAACATTAAAAAAAAAACAAACTCACCAGGTTATTAAAAAAAAAAAAAAAAGAAACTGCAAAACCGTTTTCCAAAGTGGTCTTGCATTTCCGTCAGTAATTCATGAATGTTCTAATTGCTCTACATCTTCACCAACAGTTGGTAGTGTCAGCATTTTTTATTTTAGTTTTTCTACCAGGTGTGCAAGGTGTGTATAGAGATAATACATTTTGGTTTTAATTTGCATTTCTTTAGTGGCTAATAAATAACACTGAACATTTTTTCATGTGCTTACATCTGTACATCCTTTTTGGTAGAGTGTCTGTTGTTAAAAGATAGACTGCAGAACAATAAAATTTTTTAAAGCTTATTTGACATACATTATTTCTAATTGGGCAGCACTGAAATGAAAGTAGTTAGGAGTGCTGCACGAACAGGAACTGTGACAAGTTTTTTATAGAAAAGACTAGGAAGCAAAGCAGATAAATTTTTTTGATTGGCTATAACAAAGTGGTTGCCTTATAGCTCAATAGCTGAGTTGGTTATTTGTGATTGGTTGTTCTTAAGTTTCACTTTCTCCAATTCTAGTGCATTTACTCTGCCTTAGGTTTCAGTTTGCTTATGTAGGCTACCAATAATTTGAGCCCCAGTCTACTTGCCTCCTTGTTTAATTACATTAACACTGTCCAAGTACTTTACAGTTTTTAAAAACTGGGTTGTTCATTTTGTTACTGCTGAGTTTTGAGATTTCTTTGTATACTCTGGTGGAATATCCTGTGTGATTTACAAATATTTTCTACCAATCTGCAGCTTGTCTTTGGATTTCTCTAGACAGTGCCTCTGGTAAAGCTTTTTTTTTTTATTTTGAAAAACTATGATTTATCAATTTTTCTTTAATGGATCATGTTATTGGTGTTAGTTCTAAGAACTCTTGTTCCAAACCCAGCCAGGAAATGTTTCTTTTAAAAGCTTTTTATAGTTTTATGCTTTCATTGAGATCTATAATCCACTTGTAGTTAATTTTTGAATAAGATATGAAGTTTAGTTTGAATTTCACTTTTGTTTACATACAGTTTATGAACACCATTTGTTAAAAAAAAAAAAAAAAAAAAGACTTCCTTTTTCCCTTGAATTGCTTTTGCAATTTTTGTCAAGATAAAATGATCATATTGGCATGGGTCCATTTCTGGATTGTATTCTGTTCCATTGAAGTATATATATATATATATATATGTCTATATTTGACAATATCACATTATTACTGTAAATTTATATTAAATTTTAAATTCTAGTAGTGTAGTTCTCCCAACACTGTTCTTTTTTCCAAATTACTTTACCTGTTGTAGTTTCTTTACCCTTTCATATAAATTTTAGAATCAGCTTGTGTACATCTATAAAGCTCTAGCTGGGATTTGGGCTGACATTATATCAGATTCATAGATCACTTTGAGAAGAACTGATATATTTACTATGTTGAGTCTTCCAAACCATGATCTTGGTAAGTCTCTCCATTTACTTAAGTCACCTTTGATATCTTTTATCAACATTTTCGTGTTCAGCATACAGATCCTGTGTATGTTTTTTTCGATTCATGTCTAGGTATTTCATTTTTTGGAGCTATTGTAAATGATGTTGTGATTTTAAATCTTGTTTTCCAATTGTCCATCATTTGTATGTAGAAATACACAATTACATTTTCTGTGTTGACCTTGTATCCTACAACCTTACAAACCTCACTTATTAGTTCTGGGAGGGTTTTATATAATTATTCTCTGGGATTTTCTGCATAAAATTTTATGTCATCTGTATTATATTTTTAACCTGCATATAAATCTAAAGTTATTCCAAAATAAAAGTTTATTAATTTTTTTTTTCATAGAAGGTACATAAACCAATGCAAGACACCAATTTATGGGTCCTCTTTCCTCTTATAGGAAAAAAGGCCATTTTAGAATATTAGTACCAAATGTAAATTTTCATCAGTGTTCTGGTTTAGCCATGATAAAGCAAAGGAAAAGTATCATAGTACAGATCATATATATATATAATCTGTATCAACAAATACTTTCCCCAAAGGAAGGATTTAAATAGGTTCACTGAGTACAGAAGTTAGAGTTTATTAGTGTTTGTATAGGATAGTAATTGTTAAAACGTTGGAAGTAACCTGGGAAAAGTTTGTGGTACAACTTAAACACCAACAGGATATTTTTACTTGTTTGAGTTGTACATTCAATAAGGATTTATTGAGTATCTCTACCAATGGGCCATTGTAGGGACTGTAGGATGAATTGGAATATCTTAGTTATACTACAGAAGCGTACATTCCAGTGAGGATGATAAGCTTATAAACACCATCCAAGAATCACAATAATGTGTGATAAGTGCTATAAAAGGACATGCACGTTTACTCATTCTATCCTATTGATTATTTGAAAATATTTTATGCTGTGAAAGAGTAAGAAGTCTAAAGTAGCTTTATATTACTCTAAATCCTTAACAAGAGTACATGAATTTTATTTCAGGCTATTCCCAACACTCTTCCAAACCCAGTCATTCATGAATTATGCCTTCCCTGCCCAGAGATTATGAAACTACACCAACTAGTCTTCAGGATTTTAGTAGCAGCAATTGGGGCTATCTCTAGTTTGGGTTAAGTCATTCACCAGACTATTCATCCCATATGAATTTGTCATCCAAGTTCATCTCTAAAATTGTAAACCCTTGTTAGATTCCTCTTTTCTCTGTTTATGGAGTTAACAAACATAATCAACATGTGTCTATTGAGCATATACATAGACATAGATATGTTTTAGAAAACAGAAGCATAATGATGATCCTTGTCCTTGAAAAACTCATACTCTACTGGATAAACAGGTTTTATTGTCACATTCTAGACTAAAAGTGCTATCTGGACTCAGAGAAGGAAGGAATCTAATTCTGTAAGCTTTTCCTACTGGTTTTGTATTTTGATACTTTAATAGTATTATTTTCTACTAAACTGTTTCTAAAATTTTTCCCTTTTATTTCTCTCTTTAAAAATGAAAGACAAAGAGAAGAAGGGTGTTGGGTATAATTCTAACTCTGGTCCCTGTTTTTGTAGCAACATCTCTCTGCCAGATAACCAGTGTAAGACAGCAATTGTACTCAACAGTTGTCTTTGGTATAAAAACTTTTAAAAACAAAATTGTCTTCAGTATATGTCTATTTACTTTCTACACTTTCTATTTTTTTCTTCTTCTTCATCTTTCAAGCATTCAGAGCTGTCAATATTTACCACACAGCACCCTACATGGAGTACAGAATTTACCCACAACCCAAACTTTACTTTCCCTTCACTTTTCTCACCTTTATTTTAACTTTCTTGGGATTTTCCCTGATCTTGCTTATCTGATTGATTAGATTCAATTCAGTACTGGGTCATATTGACTTTCTTTACTTACTCCCTGCAGGAACTATAAATAATTTAATAGCTACACTATTTGCAAAACCATCTAAAGAAGTAAGTAACATGAACTTTGTAAGGAAAAGACAGAAAAACTTTTAAGTGTCATGGTGGGTACACTACATACAACAATGCTTTTGTAGGAATTTACCCTGTCTTAATAATTCCCTGAATGAATCTGTCTTTCACATAATTTTTTCTGTTATTAGAGGATATACTTTTTCTCTATGTCAGGATATTTTGAAGTCATCAAGCAGCTAGAAAAACCTCAGATGAATCTTAAAGACAAGAGATCATTCAAGAAAACAGGGATGAAAGTAATTTTCCTTATTTCTTTTGCATGATCTTCAATAACTCTGTAGTCAAAACTAAAATCTGAGAACAGATAAATGATAATAGATTCCAAGACACAAATTAGGCACATTAACCCAAGGTGGGAGTAAAAGAAAAACTCATGCTGCTTGAAATGTACAATTTATTTCTTAATTTTCTACATGCAATGGAAAATACTTGGGCCTAACTAAATGAATTCACCAGGTTTATTTTTGAGGCACAATGTACAATAAATGAAGTACCTATTGGAGTGACTCCCTTTACTGTTGGGAAGCCAATTTGTTCAGTCCTTTCAGAATTGGATTATTAAATTATAATTAGAGGGCAAATTGTGAGGAGGCAATGTTCAAATCCTTTGAACCATACTTCCTTGTGATTTATCCTGGTGATGTTTCAGGAAAAATATGCAAAGTACTCTCTTGCTGTAGATGCCTTATCAGTAGGGCTTTACACTAACTTTTAGTAGAGTTAATGACCTCCTTAGGTAGATACTCAAAAGTTAATAACATTCTCACCTATATATATGATTCTTACAAGAGAAATATTCAGATCTAAAGACACACACAGATAGAAAGTGAAGGGATGGAAAAGGTATTCCATGCAAATGGAAATGAAAAGTAAGCTGGGGTAGCAATACTTATATCAGAGAATCTAGACTTTAAAACAAAGATTGTAATAAGAGACAAAGAAGGACACACAGAACATTTCAGGGAGGTGGTCAAGATGGCAAAGTAGGAAGACCCTGAACTCACCTTCTCTCATGGGTACACCAAAATTACAACTATTTACAAAGCAACTATTGATGAGAATGACCTGAAAACTAGCAGAAAAGATTTTCCAAACTAAAGATATAAAGAAGTAACCATGTTGAGATGGGTAGGAGGGGTGGAGAAGTAGTATAGTCAAGACCTACACCCTTGGGTAGGTGAACTACAAACAGGAGAATAACCACAATTGTAGAGGTTCTCCGTGAGGAGCAAGGGATCCAAGCCCCACATTGGGCTCTCAATCCTGGGGGCTATGTACCAGGAAGACGAGCCTCCAGAAAATCTACCTTTGAAAGCCAACAGGGCTTTTGTACAGGAGAGTGAGAGGGCTGTAGAAAACAGAGACTCCTCTCTTAAAGGGCTACACAAAATTTCATGCGCTCTGACACCCAATGCAGGGACAATAATTTTTTTTTTAATTATTAGCACCTTTAATTATTATTTATTTATTTATTTGGTTGTGTTGGGTCTTCGTTTCTGTGCGAGGGCTTCCTCTAGCTGCAGCAACTGGGGGCCACTCTTCATCATCGTGCGTGGGCCTCTCACTATCGTGGCCTTTCTTGTTGTGGAGCACAGGCTCCAGACACGCAGGCTCAGTAGTTGTGGCTCATGGGCCTAGTTGCTCCACGGCATGTGGGATCTTCCCAGACCAGGACTCGAACCTGTGTCCCCTGCATTAGCAGGCAGATTCTCAACCACTGCGTCACCAGGGAAGCCCCAGGGACAATAATTTGAAAGAAGCCTAGGTCAATTCCATTTGCTGATTTTTGAGAATATCCCTGAGAGGCAAGAGGCAACTGGAACTTTCCCTGGAGATATAGATGCTGGCAGTGGCCATTTTTGGAAGCTTATTTTACCAGGAGAACACTAGTGCTGGCAAGCACCACTTTATGTTCCTCCCTCTAGCCTATTAGTGCCTGGGAGTTATCTCCAAGCCGCCCAGCAGCATCAGACCCAGGACTTTCCAGGCTAAGCAGCCAGCCATGTGGGGATTAGCCCCAACCACCAGTGGGCCAACACCAGCTCTGAGATTTGTCAGGACATAAAGCCAGCTTCCCTGACGCCCAGACCCACCACTAGCAAGCTGGCAGCCCCTACATGAGGAAAGACCTGCCAGGCAACACGGCCAGACGCTATCTCTGCTTACCAGTTCAAGCACAGTAGTTGGCCCCAACACAAGAGGCCCACATAAGGAGTGCCCGTAGTTCTAGTGACCAAAGAGATTATGCTGCTGGACCCCATAGGATGTAAAGCCATTCCCCCAAGATTAAGAAGCATAACAAACCTACATAGTACATAGAAATAAAAACAGGGAATTAGGCAAAATGAGGAGTCAGAGGAGTATATTCAAAATGAAAGAAAAAGATAAAACTCCAGCAGAAGAACTAAGCAAACTAGAGATAAGCAATCTATTGGATGAAGAGTTCAAGGTAATGATCATAAAGATGCTCATCAAACTTGGGAGAAGAATGGATGAACAGAGTGAGAAGTTTAAAGAAGAGTTAGAAAATATAAAGAACGAAAGAAGGTTAAAAATATAATAACTAAAATCTTTAAAAGACATTAAAAGGAATTAACAGTAGATTAAAAGATTCAGAGGAACAGATAAACAATTAACAGGAAAAGAGAGTTGTGGAAAATTTTCTGTCACCCAAGGTAAAAGAAAAAGCTTTTTTTTTTTTTAATGACGATTGTCTGAGACCTCTGAGACAATGTAAGTGTACTAACATTAACATAATAGGGATCTTAGAAGGAAAAGAGGGAGAAAAAGGAGCAGAGAACTTATCTAGGAGATAATAGCTGAAAATTTCCCTAACCTGGGAGAGAAAACAGACATTAATGTCCAGGAAGCACGAAGAATCCCAAACAAAATGAACTCAAAGGGATCCACACCAAGACCCCTTATAATTTAAGTGACAAAAATTAAAGAAAAAGAGAATCTTACAAGCAACAAAGGAAAAGCAAATAGTTACATGATGACATGATACTATATATAGAAAACCTTAAAGATGCCACCAAAAAACTATTCTAACTAATAAATGAATTTAGCAATGTTGCAAGATACAAAATAAATATAAAGAAATCTGTTGCATTTCTATACACTAAGAGCAAACAATCAGAAAGAGAAATTAAGAAAACTATCCCATTACAATTGCATCAAAAAGAATAAAATAGCTAGGCAACAATCTAACCAAGATTTTAAAAGACTTGTACTTGAGAATGTATTTCAATAACGAAAGAAATTGGAAATGAAATGACACAAACAAATGGAAAGATAACCCAAGCTCCCAGATTTGAAAAATGAATATTGTTTAAATGACCATACTGTACAAGGCAGTATACAGAAGCAATGAAATCCCTATCAAAATAGCAAGGCATCTTTCACAGAACCAGAACAGATAATTCTAAAATCTGTATGGAATCACAAAAGACCCTAAGTAGCAAAAAAATCTTGAGAAAGAAAACAAAGTTGGAAGTATCTCGTTCCCTGATTTCAAACTATTCTACAACTCAGTCATCAAAACAAAATTTGTGTGGTACTGGCACAGAAACAGACACATAGATGAAAGGAACAAAATAGACAGCCCAGAAATAAACCCATGCTTATATGGTCAATTAATCTATGACAAAAGAGGCAGGAATATGCATTTGGGAAGAGATAGCTTCTTCAATAAATTGTGTTAGGAAAACTGGACATGTACATACAAAAGAATCAAATGGGACTAATTTCTGACACCATATACTTAAATGTGAGACTAAAATGTGAGACTTAGATGTGAGACCTGAATCTGTAAATCTCCTAGAAGAAAACATAGGCAGTATGCCCTTTGACATCAGTCTTAGCAGTATTTTTTTTTGATATGTCTCCTCAGGCAGTGGCAACAAAAGGAAAAATAAGCAAAAGGAACTACATAAAACTAAAAAACTTTTATTTTGTGATGGAAA
Source organism: Balaenoptera physalus (assembly GCF_965194825.1). Lineage (NCBI taxonomy): Eukaryota > Metazoa > Chordata > Mammalia > Artiodactyla > Balaenopteridae > Balaenoptera > Balaenoptera physalus. The sequence goes on along the minus strand of NC_138897.1, from coordinate 37,975,271 downwards.
CAATCAACAAAATAAAAGGCAAATTCTCCTACTAAATGGGAGAAGATATTTACAAATGATATATCTGATATGGGTTTGATATTCAGAATTTACAAAAAACTCATGCAACTGAAAATTAAGAAAAAACAAAAACAGAAACAACTCAATAAGTGAGCAGAAGACCTTAGTAGACATTCTTTCAAAGATGGCCAACAGACACATGAAAATTTGCTCAACATAATTAATCATGAGAGAAATAAAAATCAAAACCATGATGAGATATCACCTCACACCTGTCAGAATGATTATCAGCAAAATACAACAGATAACAAGTGTTGGCATAATGTGGAGGAAAGAAACCCTCTTGAATTATTGGTGGCATTGTAAATTGGTATAGCTACTGTGAAATAAAAATATTGAGATTCCACAAAAAATTAATGATGGAACTGCCATATGATCCAATAATTTCACTTCTGAGTATTTACCAGATGAAATCAAAAATTTGAAATGATATATGCACCCCATTGTTCATTGAAGCATTAATTACAATAGCCAAGATATGGAAGCAACCAAAGCGTCCATCAACAGATGAATGGGTAAAGGAGAAGTGGTATATATATATATATATATATATATATATATATATATATATATATATATATATATATATATATATAATGAAATATTACTCAGCCAGAAGAAAAATGAAATCTTGCCATTTGGGACAACCTGGATGGATTTAGAAAGTATTATGCTAAATAAAGTAAGTCAGACAGAGAAAGACAAATATTGTATGATCTCACTTATATGTGAAATCTAAAAAAGAAAACAAAACAGACTCATAGATACAGAGAACAAACATGTAGTTAGTTGTCAGGAAAAAAGGTGTGGGGGAATGGGTAAAATAGGTGAAAGGGATTAAGAGGTACAATCCACCAATCATATAATAAATGTCATGGGGATGTAATATACACCATAAGAAATATGCTCAATATTATTGTAATAGCTTTGATGAGGACCAATGGTTACTGGACTTATCATGGTGGTCATTTCATATTGATGCAAATGTCAAATCATTATATAGTATACCTAAAACTAACATAATACTGTACATCAACTATATTTCAATTTAACAAGTCAACATTTTCATCCACTTAAAAATATATTCTGAACTGGGTAAGACAGTTGAGAATTCTATTTCCAAAGCACATCTGCACATGTATATCTTCATCTCTGCATGCCTGCTACATGCAGTCTTGCATTTTGTCTAATTCTATATTTCAAATGGCCTTTGTGAACTTATGAATAATGTTTCTTTATCTGCATGAGCAGCAAATTACATGTGTAATATGGTATCTGTACACATACCGTGAATTGCATTTTCTCTTTTCAGGTCTCTGTAGATTTAGCCACAGTCATCCAATCTTTGTATAATTTTACTTCCAATTGTGATGTTATGACACTTGCTTTAGTTTACTTTGTGTCATTATTTATTGGGGTTTGACTCTGAGGCACAGTGTTAGAAAAATAAAATATATTCTCTTTTTATTTTTCTACATCACTAAATGGTACAGATGCCTCTTGCACACTATATTTCTGTAACATGTAGAACATATTGTGTTTCTGTCCTATTCCTGTTATTTTGATTTTATTTTTTATTTTATTAGACAATGTGTCTTTTTATAATTCAAAAAATACATAATAGATTAATATATTAAAAATCTTACACTATTATTGTCTTGGTTACTTCAAAACCCTGAACAAGTAATCTAAAATGATATGCTTACTTATGATGATTTTATCAAACTAAAATGACAACATTCTTTCATGTACAGCAATGAATGTTTCCAAAACACAAAACCTAAGCATAATCATTATAACTGTTTGGGAGGAAAAGTTTGTGAAGGTCACTGAGAACAGTGGGCACAATGTTTATCTCTAAATAAAGCAGAATGGGGAGGAAACCATGATGGCAGAGGAGTAGGAGGACATGGAGTTCATCTCTCTCCACAAATGCATCAAGAATACATCTACAGACGGAACAGTTCTCACAGAACACTGGCTGAACACTAGCAGAAGACCTTGGACACTGGAAAGGACAGGGAAGATCCCTGCATAACCAGGTAGGGTGAAAGAAAGAAGGGAAAAAGAAGAAGCGAGGAAGCAGGATGGGATATGCACCCCTGGGAGGAGCTGAGGCAGAGGAGAGGTTCACGCATCTGGGGAAGCCCCGTCAACAATGTGGAAATTAGTTAGGACAGAAGGGGAGCAGCTGAGGCTGTCAGAGGAGGGTGAAACGGCCAGTCTGTGGCAGAAAGGACAGAGTGAGACCTACATAGATGGTCTGTGCCACAGCCCTGCATGGTGCACACCAGGACGTGTGCACAGGGGTCTGAGAGCTGGAATGTGAGGATTGGAGAGCAGTCCCAGGGGGAAGACTGCTGTTGTCTGTGAGGAGACAGGCTGAGAGGATGGGGGGAGGTAATCCCCAACTGGGAATGCTTCTGCAGGAAACTGAGACTGCCATAGAAGCAAGGTGACACAGTTGAGTAACGTGCAGTGGGTGGAGCCGCCATTGAAACCTCTCTCTCCCCATGTGTCAGCCCCCTTCCCTGCCAGGCACTAGAAAAAGCCCCCACCAGAGCTGGCCTTCTCGTACCTGCCACCAGACACTAATAAAAGCCCCCACCAGGGCTGACCTTCTTGCGCTGGGCTCCAGGCACTAGGAAAGGCTCCCACTAGTGCTGGATCTCTCACACCTGTGGCCACTGGCTTTCCCATGACCCAGTAAGTTGTGCCACCTGTGCACCCCGTCATCATCAGGACAGATTTGAGTGCTCCAGGGCAGCCTCAGGAGCAGACTCCCATGAGTGGCCAACAGGCAGAGGTGGGGCTAAAACCACAGATGAGCCCCAGGGACATGGTGACTAAGGAAGAGGAACAAAAATCTTTCTGTGCAGCTACACAAACTGCAGATTAAATCACTGCAATCAGCTTTGTAAACCCTGCATCTATGGAATACCTGAATGGACAATGAGTGTTCCCACAACTGAAACCAGTCTAGCTCTAGCAGCCATGGACTTTGGGGACTGGTACACGTTGGAGTTGGGCCAGGTCAGAGTCTGAGCTGCCTCCGCAGTGCCCACAGGGGGACCAGAGACCTACCTAGAGGTTTTGGAGGGCATTCTGGGAGGCAGAGTTTGGCTGTGACTAACAGTGGGAGCAAGGACACTGACAGCAGAGACCCAGGAAAATATAATTATTACTATGTTTTTATGATTTCTTTTGTTCTTTTGTTGTGGGGATTTTCATTTGTTTTTATATTTATTTAGTTTTTTTAAATTAAATTTTTTAAATATATTTCTATTTCTATGTTACTTTTTTGTTGTTCTGTGTTTTTTCCTTAGTTTTTTTCTTTCCTTTGTTCTACTTTGTTTTTTCTCTTTTTCCTTTGTTCTATTTTTTCTTATCTTTTATCATCTTTTTTCTACCACTTTTGTGTTTGTTTTGTTTTGTTTGTTTTATCCCTTCAGTTTGCATTCTGTTTTTGTTTTATTATTTTTTATTTTTGTGAGTTTTGTTTTTTAATTGTTTGATTTCATTTGGGGATTCTTTTGTTTGCCTGGTTGGTTTCTTGTTTTCTCTGTTTTTGTTTCTTATTTTGTATGTGTTTGGGTTTGTTTTTTTGTTTTTGTTTTTGTTTGTTTAGTTTTGCTTTTACCATTTGTCTGGGGTTTTGTTTGTTCATTTGTTTGTTTTTAATTTTTGATGTTGCTGTTTGCTTGTTTTGTCTTTGCTATTTGTCTTGGGTTTTGTTTGTTTTCATTTGTGTTCTTCTGGCTCTTTTTTATATTTTCCATTTTTCTTTTCTTTTTTTCCCCTTTTCTGCCATGTGTGGCTTGTGGAGGTCTTAGTTCCCAGGCCAGGGGTTGGGTCTGAGACCCTGGGGTGGGAGCTCTCAGTCCAGGATGCTGGAACGTCAGAGAATTCCTGGCCACAGGGAATATGAATCAGTGACAGCTCTCCCAGAGGTCTCCATCCAACTACAAGACCCAGCTCCACCCAACTGTCTGCAGGTTCCAGTGCAAAAGGCTCCACACCAAATAACAAGCAAGACAGGAACACAAAACCACTCATGAGCAGATAGACTGGATAAAGTTGTACTAAACCCACAGACACCCAAAACACACTGCCTGATGTGGCCCTGCCCATCAGAGGGAAAATATCCAGCTCCACCCAGCAGAACTCAGGCATCAGTCCCTCAACCAGGAAACCTACACAAGCCACTGGACCAACTTCACCCACTGGGGGCAGACACCAAAAGCAAGAGGAACTACAACCCTACAGCCTGCAAAAACAGAGACTCCAAACACAGTAAGTCAGACAAAATAAGACGAGAGAGAACTATGTCGCAGACGAAGGAGCAAAGTAAAAACCCACAAGACCAAATAAAGGAAGAGGAAATAGGCAATCTACCTGAAAAAGAATTCAGAGTAATTGTAGTAAATATGATCCAAAATCTTGGAAATAGAATGGAGAAAATATAAGAAACGTTTGGCAAGGACCTAGACAAACTACAGAACAAGTAAACAGTGATGAACACAATAATTGAAATGAAAACTACACTAGAAGGAATCAATAGCAGAATAACTGAGGCAGAAGAATGGATAAGTGACCTGGAAGATAGAATGGTGGAAATAACTGCCACAGAGGAGAATAAAAAAAAAAGAATGAAAAGAATTGAGGACAGTCTCAGAGACCTCTGGGACAACATTAAATACACCAATATTCTAATTATAGAGGTCACAGAAGAAGAAGAGAAGGAGAAAGGGTCTGAGAAAATATTTGAAAAGATTATAGTTGAAAAATTCCCTAACATGGGAAAGGAAATAGTCAATCAAGTCCAGGAAGCACAGAGAGTCCCAACAGGATAAACCCAAACAAACATGCTGAAACACATATTAATCAAGGTAACAAAAATTAAATACAAAGAAAGATATCATAAACAGCAAAGGAAAAGCAGCAAATAACATACAAGGGAATCCCCATTAGGTTATCAGCTGATTTTTCAACAGAAAGTCTGCAAGCCAGAAGAGAGTGGCGTGATATATTTACAGTGATGAAAGGGAAAAACCTACAACCAAGATTTCTCTACCCAGCAAGGCTCTCATTCAGGCTTGATGGGGAAATCAAAAGCTTTACAGACAAGCAAAAGTTAAGAGAATTCAGCACCACAAGACCAGCTTGGCAACAAATGATAAAAGAAATTCTCTAGTCAGGAAACAAAAGAGAAGAAAAAGACCTACAAAAAGAAACCCCAAATAATTAAGAAAATGGCAAGAGGAATATTCATGGCAATAATTAATTTAAATGTAAATGAATTAAGTGCACAAACCAAAAGACACAGACTGCCTAAATGGATACAAAAACATGACCCATGTATATACTGTCTACAAGAGACCCACTTCAGACGTAGGGACACATATAGACTGAAAGTGAGGGGATGGAAAAAGATATTCCATGCAAATGAAAATTAAAAAAAGCTGGAGTAGCAATACTCATATAAGAAAAAAATAGACTTTAAAATAAAGACTGTCACAGAGACAAGGAAGGACACTACGTAAGGATCAAGGGATCAATCCAAGAAGAAGATATAACAATTGTAAATATTTATGCACCTAAAATAGGAGTACCTCAATACATAAGGCAAATGCTAACACCCATAAATGGGGAAATTTTACAGTTACACCAATGGATAGATCATCCAGACAAAATATTAATAAGGAATCATAGCCTTAAATGACACATTACACTCAATAGACTTAATTGATATTTATACGACATTCCATCCAAAAACAGTGGAATACACATTCTTCTCAAGTGCACATGGAACATTTTCCAGGATAGATCACATCTTGGGTCACAAATCAAGCCTCAGTAAATTTAAGAAAATTGAAATCCTATCAAGCATCTTTTCTGACCACAAAGCTATGAGGTTATAAATCAATTACAGGAAAAAATACTAGAAATTACAAACACATGGAAGCTAAACAACATGCTATGAAATAACCAAGAGATCACTGAAGAAATCAAAGAGGAAATCAAAAAATACCTAGAAACATATGACAATGAAAACATGATGACCCAAAACCTATGGGATGCAGCAAAAGCAGTTCTAAGAAGGAAGTTTATAGCCACACAATCCTACCTCAAAAACAAGAAAAATCTCAAATAAATAATCTAACCTTACACCTAAAGCAACTAGAGAAAGAAGAACGAACAAACCCGAAGTTAACAGAAATCACGAAGATCAGAACAGAAATTAAAAAAAAAAAAAAAAAAGAGCAAAGATCAATAAAACTAAAAGCTGGTTCCTTGAGATGAAAAACAAAATTGATATACCTTTAGCCAGACTCATCAAAAAAAAGAGAGAGGACTCAAATCAGTAAAACTAGAAACAAAAAAAAAGTTACAACTGACACTGCAGAAATACACGAGATCATACAAGCAACTCTATGCCAATAAAATGGACAACCTGCAAGAAATGTACATGTTCTTACAAAGGTACAAGCTTCCAAGACTGAACCAGGCAGAAATAGAAAATACGAACAGACAAATGACAAGTAACAAAATTGAAACTAATTTAAAATCTTCCAACAAACAAAAGTCCAGAACCAGAGAGTTTCACAAGCAAATTCTATGAAACATTTAGAGAAGAGCTAATACCTATCTTTCTCAAACTCTTCCAAAATAGTGCAGAGACAAGAACACACCCAACCTCATTTTACAAATCCACCATAACCCTGATACCAAAACCAGACAAAGATATCACAAAAAAAAAGAAATTACAGGCCAATATCACTAATGAACATAGATGCAAAAATCCTCAACAAAATACTAGCAAACCAAATCCAACAACACATTAAAAGGATCATACACCATGATAAAGTGGTATTTATCCCAGGGATGCAAGGGATTATTCAATATAGGAAAATCAATCAGTGTGATACACTATATTAACAAATTGAAGAATAAAAACCATATGATCATCTCAATAGATGCAGAAAAAGCTTTGAACAAAATTCAACACCTATTTATGATAAAAAACCCTCCAGAAAGTGGGCATAGAGGGAACCTACATCAACATAATAAAGGGAATATATAACAAAACCACAGCAAACATTACTCTCAATGAAAACTGAAAACATTTCCTCTAAAGTCAGGAACGAGACAAGGGTGCCCACTCTCACCCCTATTATTCAACATAGTTTTGGAAGTCCTAGCCACAACAATCAGAGAAGAAAAATAAATAAAACGAATCCAAATTGGAAAAGAAATAAAACTGTCACTGTTTGCAAATGACATGATACTACACATAGAAAATCCTAAATGTAGCAACAGAAAGCTATTAGAGCTAATCAATGAATTTAGTAAAGTTACAGGATATAAAATTAATGCACAAAAATCTTTTGCATTCCTATATACTAACAACAAAAGATCAGAAAGAGAAATTAAAGAAACAATCCCATTTACCATTGCAACATAAAGAAAAAAGTACCTAGCAATAAACCTATCTAAGGAGTCAAAAAAAAACTGTATGCAAAAAATTATAAGATGCTGATGTAAGAAATCAAACACAACACAGAACGATGGAGACATACACCATGTTCTTGGATTGGAAGAATCAATATTGTGAAAATGACTATACTACCCAAAGCAATCTACAGACTCAATGCAATCCCTATCAAATTACCAATGGCATTTTTCACAGAACTAGAACAAAAAAATTCACAATTTGTATGGGAACACAAAAGACCTAGAGTAGCAAAAGCAATCTTGAGGAAAAAGAAAAAAAAACAGAGTTGGAGGAATAAGGCTCCCTGACTTCAGACTCTACTACAGTGCTACAGTAATCAAGACAGTATGATACTGGCACAAAAACAGAAATATAGATCAATGGAACAAGATAGAAAGCCCAGAGATAAACACACACACCTATGGTCACCTAATCTATGACAAAGGAGGCAAGAATATACAATGGAGTAAAGAGAGCCTTTTCAACAAGTGATGCTGGGAAAACTGGATAGTTACATGTAAAAGAATGAAATTAGCACACTCCCTAACACCATACACAAAAATAAATTCAAAATGGATTAAAGACCTAAATGTAGGGCCAGACACTATGAAACTCTTAGAGGAAAACACAGGCAGAACACTCTTTGACATAAATCGCAGCAAGATCTTTTTTGACTCACCTTCTTGAGTAATGAGAATAAAAACAAAAATGAACAAATGAGACCCAATTAAACTTAAAAGGTCTTGCACAGCAAAGGAAACCATATACAAGATTAAAAGACAACAGAATGGGAGAAAGTATTTGCAAACATAGCAATGGACAAAGGATTAATATCCAAAATATACAAACAGCTCATGTAGCTCAATATCAAAAAAAAAAAAATCAAAAAATGGGCAGAAGGCCTAAATAGACATTTTTCTAAAGAAGAAATATAGATGGCCAACAAACACATGAAAAGATGCTCAACATCAGTAATTATTAGAGAAATGCAAATCAAAACTACAATGAGGTGTCACCTCAGAGTGGTCAGAATGGCCATGATCACACAATCTAAAAACAATAAATGCTGGGGAAGGTGTGGAGAAAAGGGAACCATCTTACACTGTTGGTGGGGATGTAAATTGCTACAGCCACTATGGAGAACAGTATGGAGGTTCCTTAAAACACTAAAAATAGAACTACCATGTGACCCAGCAATCCCACTCCTGGGCATATACCCAGAGAAAACCATAATTCAAAAAGACACATGCACCCCAATGTTCATTGCAGCATTATTTTCAATAACCAGGACATGGAAATAACTTAAATATCCACCAACAGAGGAATGCATATGGAAGATGTGGTATATATATAAAATGAAATTTTACTCAGCCATATAAAGGAATGAAATTATTTAATTTGTAGAGACATGGATGAACCTAGAGACTGTCATACAGAGTGACGTAAGTCAGAGAAAATCAAATATCATATATTAACTCATACATGAGGAATCTGAAAATATTGGTATATATGATTTTTTTACAAACAGAAATACAGCCACAGACATAGAGAACAAACATATGGATACCAAGGAGGAAAGGTGGGTGGGATGAATTGGGAGATTGGGATTGGCATATATATACTATTGATATTATATATAAAACAGATAACTAATGAGGACTTACTCTATAGCACAGGGCACTCTACTCAATGCTTTGTGGTGACCTAAATGGGAAGGAAATCCAAAAAAGAGGGGATATATGTATCCGTACAGCTGATTCACTTTGCTGTACAGTAGAAACACAACATTGTAAAGCAACTGTATTCCAATAAAAACTTTAAAAAATTAATGTGGAAAAATATATAGAACTTACTACTTTGAAATTGGAAAAGTTGGTATTGAAATTCTATAAAGGGAATGATATACTTAATGTATGTTCATTTTAATTTTTAAAATTGTGGTAAAATGTATAACACAGGAATTACAATTATAATGTTTTTAAAGTGTGAAATTTTTGTGGCATATTTACATTCACATTGTTGTGCAGTCATCACCACATTCTGTTTCCACCTATTTTTCGTCACCTCAAACTCTCTCTCTGCCTCAGTCCCTGACAATCTCTATTCTTTTTTCTGTCTCTTTAAATGCTTCTAGTCCAAAAATTTCATATAAGTAGAATCATACAATATGTCCTTTTTTCTTTTCAACCTTTGATTTTAAAACTTTTCAAAAATACAGAAAAATTGAAAGAATGATACAATGAAATCCCATTTACCTACTACCTACATTCAACAGTTAATATTTTGCAATATTTGTTTTATCGATCTACATATACTAATTTTCTTCTTTGTTATGGTGTTAAAGTACGCATCATATAAAATTTATCATCTTAACCATTTTTAAGTTCACAGTTTAGAAGTGTTAAGTATAAGAACTTTTTCATCTTGCAAATCTAAAACTCAATTTCCTTTAAAGAGCAACTCTCTTTTACCTCACCTTCCCAGCCCCTCATAACCACTATTTTACTTTCCTTTTCTATGAATTTCAGTACTTTAGATACTTCATATAAGTGAAATTTGTCTTTTTGTGACTGACGTGTTTGTCTTAGCTTAATTTTGTCAAGTTTCATCCATGTTGCAGCATGTGGCAAGAAATCCTCCTTCCTTGCTAAGGCTGAAAGTAGTCCATCATATGTATGTAACACATTTTGTTTATCAGTTCACCCACCGATGGACACTTGGGAAACTCCCACTTCTGGGCTAACTAGTTCTGTTGTGAATAAAGGTGTGTAAATATCTCTTTAAAAAAAGTAAAGCAGAATGGGCATAAAATGCAATGCTCACAGTAAACTACAATATGAAATTGATATAATTCCAATAGTTGTCTTACTATTTGACATATTTAATATTTTCATGGGAATATCAATAGATCTATTTTATAGATGAGGATATTAAAGCACAGCATGAAGAGTAGTAGAGGTTTCCCCTTTGTTGTTTACCTACTTTCATAAATATATCCCTAAAATGAGTCTTACAGTTGATGGAATTGATAAATCCCTAAGGCCACACTGAAAGAAACCTGATAATACTGAGTAAATTGGACTATATTTACACTGAATACAGTTTTGTTAATTCTTTGACCTTGTTGAGACCATGTACTTTGTTGGTCTCCTCTCTAACCTGGCACAGGCAACTCTGGTGGCAAATCAAAGTGATGGAGAAGAAAGGAGAATGAATCAACTGTGACATTTAAAATCTTCTTAAAAGTTTTTGAAACTTCTTGAAGACAAAAGCTCTATGAAGTTATCTGAGGCTCTAAGAAAGGATTGTCTATTATTTATGCATCTCATACACTATAATTTCCCAATGATTTCTAATCAACTTAGTAACACCAGGGCACAATATTTTTCAGAGCAGTTAACAATTTGACAATAAGAATACTTCATTTATCTATTTTTATAAAGAACAGTGCCCTTCCTCACATAGTACAAATGTTTTCATTATTTATTGTCTCCTCAAGCTCAGTTGAACACATGACTCATAATTGAGAGAGAGCTCTTTATATATGTTGCATCATCTGATGGCTTTGAGAATATATAAAGTATCTACATCAGTCAGTGTATCTGCAGATGAAATGACTGTAAATGAGTGAATCATCAAATGTAGCTTTGGCTTCCATGAGCAATCTCATTTCCCATTTGTACTAATGCAGCTCCCTCTCAAACAGCTGTGGAATTTAATAAGATAATAGTATCATATAATTTTTAGAGCTATAAGAAACTTCAGAAAACTTTATACCCTCTTCTTTGAAATCTTGGTGAGGATACAAATACTCAATCTACTTAAGAGTTTGGGTACAAAGTCACATAGCATGGTAGTATCCAGTCTGAACCACAGTCCTTTTTTTTCAATCTAATATATGTCCTTTACAAAAATAACTTTTATAGTTTTTGCATTTGTTGAATTCAGTACAGTTCATCGGTCTCCTTTACTGAATGGTAAACATTCAAGGAAGTAGAAATAATTTTAAGTTGTATTAATTACTATGTTTACAGTTCTAAGAAAATATTGAGAAAATAAATTTTTTCTTCTTTTCATTTTCAAGATACTTGAATACAATTTTGTTGGCTATGTACTTCAGAAAAGTAGACATAGTCTATAATTAATGTCTAATAGTCTGAAAGGAAAAGCAGAATTCATTTCCTACATGATGAAGTCAACTGGGAGAATCCAAACTTCTGCCTGATGTTCCAATAAAAACTGTCCCCATTATCTTTTAAAATTAAAATGCTCCTTATAGTTACAAGCATTCTTCTCACTGCTTCTCTGCATGCATTGATATTTGTAAGATCAATATGAAATTTAGTATCAGCATGTTTAATCATAATCAGCCAGAGTCCTATGTTTAGCTGAACCTATAAAATGTATTATAATGATTCTAAAATGTTTAAGAATCACTGCCTCTGTGCATACAGAGACCTGTGTTAACTTATTGATTGCAACTAGTACACAGAAACAGACAAACACCATCTGGTGGCAAAAATGGTTCTATAACTATCCCCATTTCAATCTTGGTTCTAAAGTAATGCATCATTGATTGTGTTTCTCCAGATATAAAGATTGATTTTCTTTCTACACCTCAACAACGAAAATGTTTGTCCCTTTAAACCCCACAGTATCAATAACTATCGTTCTTCAAGCTAAGATAAAACTTTCAGGACTATGGAGTGGTCAAATGAGTTTGGTTGTTATAATCAGACCTCCATGAAATTTTTCAGTAAAAACTCCTCACCCTGTATGCATCTCATGAATAATAATGAGTGATGTTAAAGTGGTTGAACCTCAAGTTCAGACATTCAGAATGAAAATCAATGATCAGCATATAAGTATAGAAAATGCCAAATATTAAATAATATTTTATTTGGATAAGAACAGGTGCACATGTGCACACATGTGTAAGCCTGTTGTGTATGTGTATGCGTATGTGTGTATGTTGATATAGGGCTTAGGTAGAAAGCCTCCTTCAATATAATACAATTTAAGAAGGTATCTGAAATAAGGGTAGAGGAAACTACCATGTCCAGTCTTACAGGGATCCAACATTGTTATATCGCATTTGTATGTCTTTTATTCCTTTAGCACATCTACTTAAACCCCATATTGGAATATGCCACCAGGGTCCCAGAGCCTTCTCCTCTTTCCTCCTTTTTCTCCTTGTTGTTTAACGCAACTTATGAAATTCCTAGTGCAAATGGAAAGAATTGAGCTATATGTATATGAAGATCTTACTGCCCTCAGTACTCAGGGTGGCTGTGCTGGACATAAGGCAGACCAATGTCTTGGGCAGTCACCTCCACCATTAAGAAACCTCATCGAGGACTCCTCAGACCAGGGTTTCATGGTTCAACATAAGGTCTCCATTTCAATAGACATACTGGGTAAAATCAGGCTAGCTATTCCATCTCACTGAAAAGAGTGCAGCTAAGAGAGGGTTCTGTCATGCTAACACCTATTTCAGCAGCCAGTGACAATATGCTTAACACTCTCATGGACAGGGACCCTAAGGAACTTCTAGAAGAACTTGTGGGCCAGGTGTAAAGAACATAACATCTAGGCCAAATTACAACTAGTGTGGAGGATGAAGGATTGAGGCAGGTCCCAGTTTGAGGTCTGAGTATGCCTAATTTGGACATATCTGCTTTCACATATACTGGCTACTTCTCTACACTTGAAGTTGATATGTCCTTAGGTAGAATCCAAGCTGGAGCATTGAATCATTGAAAGCAAATAGCAGCAATCACCTTCATGGTCTATTGAGGCAGGGAAGAATGTGGAAGCAGGAAGTTTCAAGTTGCATCATAGTTCTGGGCAATTTGTCCATTCACAATGGGGCCTACTCTCATAGTAAGAGGGGCATGAAGGAGGCACAAAAGCCCCATCCAAGTTATTGGGGATCAGTATAAAACACTAGTTTGCAAAGAGGTCTGGGACAGGAGGAAGAATGCCTATAAATTTCCAGAGAGTAGGAGGAAATCAAGGCCCAAACCCATGTCTCTGGATTCATACAGTGGATTTAGACCCCATAACACAATGCCTCGGGAGCATATGGTGATAGCTTTGGAGCCATTTACAAGGAAAGTAGCTAAGCAGTGGAAGTCTGGGCAACCCAACCCAACTTTTATCTACTTTATCTTTTTTGCATGGTAGATATCTTCTTATTTATTATGTATAGTATACTTCCATGAAAGATTTCATTTTAAGAAAGAGTTTAATCATTTAAAAAGCTCCTAAAAATACTTGATTAGTCTAGAAAGTTGATGAGAATGCAGCATCTCAGAGACCAGACCTGGGTTCTGTTCAGGTGAGCAGCATGATTTACCCCCAAAAATGAATGGTGGTATGTGGGCTACTGCTGCTTTTGTGACAGGTTTAGGATCTTAGGTAGCCTCTGCAGAGGTGGCTGTATAAGAAAGAGAAGAACAAGGGAACAAGCAGAGGCTGCTAAGAAGATACCCAGAATACTCCTAGAGGCAGTACAGAATGATGAGTGGGTTGGGTACATGGGATGGTGTATGCTCTGCTCTGAGGAACTAAGGTTGGAGAGCAGACTCCTATATGTGACCTCTGCCAGTTGCAGGGAATTTGATCAGACTCTGATTTTACAAGAAACATTACATGGGTTCTTTATCTAATCCACTGACAATCCAATTTCCATGAAGAAGCTAAAAGCATCATAGAACACTTTACTATTTTCTTTATATATCATCCCTCAATTACAGATAGTTATAGCTGTAGCAGTTCATGGAATATTCATTTATTCAAGCAGACCTTAAGAAAGTCAAGACCAATGATATAATTGCAGTGGGGTAAACTTTTTCAAAAGATCATATCCATGTGTGATATAGCATGTCATTGCATTTCCCTCTTGTCTCACCTTACCGCTCAGTATTGGAACTCAGGTTCTGACATATAAAATATGGTTAATAAAATGGACAATGTTATTAAACACAACATCATGAAGAAAATTCTTCCATTTTCAGACATCTTACATTAACTAACTTATTAATGTTATCTATAAAACATCTATAAAGCATCTATAAAACTGGTGTGTGTGTGATATTGTGATATATTGATAATTAGAAATATATATTTAGTCTTTGTCTATGGTTCCTGGCCAAAAAGCTTCTAAAACCTTTGGAATTTCCTGAGTGACAGGGATGATAAGAGCATCTTTTGTTGTAAAAATCTCATCTTTGCCTCTGGTTTCTGACAAAGAGCTCCTAAAATCCTTGGAATGAGTGATGAGTGCCTTGGTAAATTAATGAGATGACTCTTGGCTGAGGGACTACTAGATAACTTCAGGATGGGGGCTGGTCACCAGAAAGTCCAACCATGTGATTAGAGGGTTGGAACTTTCATCCCTATCTCCAGACTTCCAGGGAGGACAATGAATTCCATTACCAATGACAAATGATTTAATTGATCATGACTATGAAATGGAACTTATGTAAAAACCCTAAACAACAGAGTTTGGAAAGCTTCTGGAGTGGTGACCCCATCCAGGTGCTGGGAAGGTGACCCACCTGGAGAGGACATGGAGGCCTACATCCATTTCACCATATTTCATCTTATCCATCTCTTACTCTGGGTAGTTAGTGGCAGAATTGAGTTGAATCGTAGGTCATCCAGTTGGTATTGAGAGTTGGAGAATTGATTAGTGTGAAAAAAAATACCACACACATTTGGTGTCAGAGTGTTGTGAGTAGAAACTATATGCTTATCTATATCTGTATTCAGGTGGCCATTGCAATGTTAACTATGGTAAGGTTAACATAGAAGCCCTGTCTCCTTATTGGAGAACCCCTTTTAGATCTGTGTCAACAAACACATTGATAACATGCATTGAACATGTTTACTGGGCCTATTAGAGATTCTAACAGGGAATAAACTTATCAGTCTTCAGAGTTTCATGACTTTGGTGGGGGAAATGGATATAAATTAACCTGTGTTATAACTTGGAATAGTGAAAAGAGTGCTTGGCTAGTATGGCAAAAATAGACTACCTGTTCACTAAACTTGTGAACAGTTTCTTCTTTCTGGGGACACAACTAGATGATATTTCCCAGACTTTTCTTGGCATTAAACTGAGTTCTACAAATGTAATGTGAGTGGAAGTGATGCATGCCACTTCTGGGCCTGGCTTGTATAAATCTTCCATATTATTTACTCTTACACTTGCTTGATGCAGATAAAGACAATGACTTTGGAAGCTACTGGTAAAGTCTGTGTCCCTAATTCACAGTTGGAGAAAATTGCCTGCCAATTAGGAGCACCTACTTTGGACTTTATCCAAGTGAGGAACTTCTATCATATGTTAACTATTATGAACTTTGGTATTTGTTACAACAAGCATTAATTTAGTTAATATAGCTAGGACTTTGAAGACTTGAATTCTGGTATAAGCTCTATCATCAGATGATGATGAGGTTTATACTCATATGAGGTATTTAATCTTGTCATATCTCAGCATCCTCATCTGTAGAATGGCACTAATTATGCTTTTTCAACCATCATACAAGATCACAGGGTAGCCCTAATAAGATAATGGATCTGAGAAGACACTGAAAAGCATGATATATGATATGTGTACAAGGTGCTATAAAATAATTTGGGGTGCCCAGACCTCTTAAGTGACCAGTAAATTGAATTGATATCTCCATTCTGAACAAAATATCTTGCTTCTTATACATATGAATGATTTCCTGCTCAGTTTCTGAAATGCTTATTAGCATAGATGAATCTATGTTCAGATGTTGTGAAGAGAGAGTTAACGCATGGTCCCATTTAGTCCTGCCTCTCACACCACAGTATAGAGATACTCTCCTGTGCATGATTGTTCAAAGGAAAAACACTAAATTGAAAACCAAAGTCAATCATAATCTTATCTATAACTTCACTCAGGCCAAAATCAGATTAATCTCACTGAGAAAACCACCAAAGTGCAATGGGAGCACTCAGCAAGATGATGCTGTATGGACTGACTCTGAAAACCCAGATCAGTGATTTCAAATTCACTAATCTACCTTTCCATTTAATTTCTTATAATTGTTTTCACATATAGAGTTACATATGTAACGTTTAATATATGTATTTTTTAACCTAAAGGGCAGCAATATTGATTTAAATTTCCTATGGGATGTATAAAATTTTCCATATCACGAAAAATTATCAGCTTTAAAAATCTATACTGTTAAAAATTATGTGATGAATAAGACAAAGTAAGCTATACTTGAGGCATCACTGCAGGTGTTCTAAAATTTCACCTCCTTCATTCCAGTCCCTATTCCCCATCCACCTCTTCTTGCAATACCACTAGAGTGCCCCAAACGCCAATTTCTATAATGCTTCATTGTTTTTTAAGTATATACATTTTTAAAGGTTTTTTTTTCTTTATAAGAAGGATGTCATGTTATATATAATCTTTTGAGGATAACTGTTTCCATTTAATATTTTATGGCTGGGGTTCATTCCTATGAGGTTACACCACTGTAGTTTATTTCTTTTGATGGTTGTATACTGTGGTAGGCAGAATAATGGCGACCAAAGACATCCCTGTCCTAATATTCAGAACCTAGGAATATGTGTGGTTTTTGTTTGTTTGTTTGTTGTTTTTAACAGTAGGTCCTTATTTGTCATCTAATTTATACACAGTAATATGTATATGTTAATACAAAACTCCTAATTTATCCCTTCCCCCCTTTCCTCTTTGGTAACCATAAGTTTGTTTTCTATGTCTGTGAGTCTCTTTCTGTTTTGTAAATAAGTTCATAAGTATCTCTTTTCTATATTCCACATATAAGTGATATCATATGATATTTGTCTTTCTCTGACTTACTTCACTTAGTATGATAATCTCTAGGTCCATCCATATTGCTGCAAATGACATTATTTCATTCTTTTTTATGGCTGAGTAATATTCCATTTCATATGTATACTGCATCTTTTTTATACACTCATCTGTCAATGGACTCTTAGGTTGCTTCCATGTCTTGGCTATTGTAAATAGTGCTGTAATGAACAGTGGTGTGTGTATGTCTTTCTGAATTACAGTTTTCTCCAGATATATGCCCAGGAGTGGGATTACAGGATCATATGGTAACACTATTTTTAGTTTTTTAGGGAACCTCCATACTGTTTGCCATAGTGGTTCTACCAATTTACATTTCCACCAATAGTGTAAAAGGGTTTATTTTTCTCCACACTTTCTCCAGCATTTATTATTTGTAGACTTTTTGATGATGGCCATTCTGACTGCTGTGAGGTGATACTTCATTATAGTTTTTAATTGCATTTCTCTAATAATTAATGATGTTTCACATCTTTTCATGTGTCTGTTGGCCATCTGTTTGTCTTCTTTGGAGAAATGTTTATTCAGACCTTCTGCCCATTTTTTGATTGTGTTGTTTGTTTTTTGATATTGAGCTGTATGAGCTATTTGTATATTTTGGAGATTAATCCCTTGTTGGTCGCATCATTTGCAAATATTTTCTCCCTTTCCTTAGGTTGTCTTTTCATTTTGTTTATGGTTTCCTTTGCTGTGCAAAAGATTTTAAGTTTGGGGGAATATATTAATTACGTGGCAAAGGATAATTAAGGTTATAGATGGAAAGATTGCTAAGGGTCTTGAGATGTAGAAATTAGACAGGTAGAGATAGTGATATTAGAATTTAATAGAAAATGCCTGTGAGAGAAAAATGAAGAGGAATCCATGCAAGCCTGGCAGAGCTGTCAGATCTTGATGCAAGTCTGACTTTGAGTGAAGGAAAGAGGGAAGGAAGGTTGGGTATAAGCATCCTAGACCACCAGCCATCTAAAGAATGTTTGACAAGCCCTTCAAGGAATCCTCAAGCCAAAGCAAGCATCTGAGGAACATACATTTTGTAGGAAAAAGACTGCCTTAGAATAGATGCTGAACTCAGTCACTGGCTGGAAGAGCCCATGGGAGCCATGGCCTCACTGCAAAATCAGCCATCGATATTAGCTCAATAGTTTAGGCTCTCAGTAAATTATGGTCCCTGTGTTTGGAGGTTTGTGAAGCATTTTCTCATAGCTGCCACCAGCTGGGAAGCGTTTGACTTTCAGATTTCTGGCCCATCAATGATGGGAATTTTCAAAGCAGAGAATAATGTGGTCAAAATGGAATTTTGGAAGATGACATAGCATCTTAGTTCTTGTGGATAAAGAACACATAATAGACATAAGCTCTGCCTATAATAAATGCTAACCAAGTGTTTTTTTTTAATAAAACTTATTCACTTATATGAAGTTGATGAAGTAAAAACAAAACAACAACAACAACAAAACAAAAGAACACCTCTTATAACCCTTGACTTCTAAAATACTGCTTTGAATCAAGTTTCCTTATTATTTATGACAACAATTTAGACCTGAGTAAGGGAAGCTTTTTCCATATATGGCCTGAAAGTATTATAGGTTTGAGAGATCAGCTAGTGTCTATCACAATTATTCAACTCTGCTTTATAGTGTGAAGTCATCCATAGATTATATGTAAAAGAAGAAGTATGGCTCTATTCCAATAAAATTTTATTTACAAAAGCACATGCTAGCCACAGGCTGTAGTTTGCTGACCACAGATTTAGAGATTTCAAGTAATCAAATATATATACATGATCAGTTATAACAGATCATTATAAAATTCAAGCCAGCATGGTATATTAGGAGTTTCATATTTAGGGAATTGTGATACAGAAAGCTCAATAAGTAGCCAAGGACCAAATCCTGTTTATTCAAAACATGTTCAATTCCAAAGAAATTGATTTTATCCATGGGAAGCTATTAGTACATTTTATGCAAGGAAATGACATAAAGAATTAGAGGGGCAAAGCAGAGGGAGGTGAGCCTGGAGGATAAACAAGTATGAAATTGTGCAGCCAAGAGATTAACAAAATATGAAAGCCTAATTCAAAAAGGAGTGACTGGTTAATTAATAGAAAGCAGTGGATAAAAAACTCTAAAAGGTACAAAATTCCCAGAATGCAGGAAACTTACATGTGGAAAATATGGAAGGGAAAGTATACTAGAATGAACCAGAGCTTTATATAGACTTGAGTCACTGGGTGAACAATGGTGTCCTTCACTAAAAAAAGAGGCAAAAAATGAGTATCTGATTTAATGGGGTCAGATGAAGGGCTCCTTTGAGGAGTTTGAATTGCCTGTGGGATATTGAAATAAAACTGTCTAGTAAGCAGTTGGTTGCTTATGTTACACAGTCCTGTGAAACATAAGTTTAACAGAAACTGTTTGGGGCCTATTTGAAAAACTATGTTGCCTGCCATTGTAAGGGAGTTGAAAAATAATTAAGACAAAAGCTGACAGAGATAGGGAGAAAGAAAGAGCCTTTCACAAAGATTTAATCATGTTAATTTCCCAAATCTTCTTCCTTAAATGTCATTCTCCTCTTAGTATATATTATCATTCCTGCACTTATTTGATAGGAGGAAATATAAAGAATTTCTCAGGAGAAGTTGTAACTGTAATGTCACATTTTCTTGTCCATTCTAAATCTCAGTCATCTAAATTCTAGATTTTATATACCAGTCACATTTCTTTCCAAAATTTTTATTTAACAAGATTTATGTTTGGTCCCAATTTGACTAAATGAAAAGCAGCAAAGAGTAAATACAATGAACATATCTGATAGTTATTCAAAGTCATTTTCTTTAAGGTGAAATTTTGCTTTTCCAAATACCTCCCTCCCCCCAGGTATAGAGCTCACTGTTAATTCTATTTTAATATTATGCCTCAATAATAATAATAATTATAAACTGCTTCAATATGCCTGACATTGTCATAAGTGCTTTATATTTATTAATCCATTAATTCCCCAAACCACCCAAAGAGGTAGTTACTATTATTGTCTTTGTTTAGAGGTGAGGAAACTAAGAAATTGTAAAGCTTGCTAAAGTTCATGCAGTTTATAGGTAGTAGAAGTAGGTGTGTACCCACACAATATAATTACAAACTCCATATTATTATCTACTACCCAAAACTGCATCTCATAACCAGGTACTATACTGAAAATCATATAATTAACAATATAAACTGATATTATTCCTGCCAGTCCTATTATTTCTTAAATAAAGTTCAAAGTTATCAGCTTGAAATATAAATGAGGCCCAAGTACTTCTGCATCATGTTTTCTTTCAAACCTCCCAAGGGTTCTCCTCACTGGGCCTTGCTGTTCTTTTGACCCTAGAGAATCTCCACATGATTACACTCACAACATTATGATAACTGGGATCACAACCAGACACATGAAATTTGTCTGCATCTGTGTCTTCTAAAAGACATGGACGACTCAACTTTAGGGTAGTGTCTCAATTTTCATTTCGATAACTAATAGACACTTGAAATGCACAGATTAAAAAAGAACAAAGAGCACATTGTCATCTCTAATTATTTAAAACCTTAGCTTTTACTTGGAGAATATCTGATTGTGTTGTTAATTTATAAATGTTCAATTAAAGAAAATACCACACATTTGGTCTTGTGCATGTCTCATGATCCCTAACTGTGGAACAACATGCCACTTTTGATTATATTATGTAAATATTTATTTATAATTCTACCTTGTTCCACACACACTCACATACACACACACAAACAAGCACACACACATGAATATCATAGACCTTTTGACTGCATGAGGAGCACACGGAAGCCACATTACTCTGCATTTTACTATGAGTATTTAGTGTAATAATCCCTGAGGTAATCTTTTAAAAAAGGCTGTTTTTAGAGAAAACCTCCTTAGGGAATCCCTTCTCCTGTTAACTCCTTCTGCACCTTCAGTTCCATTTCAGGAAAAAAAATTGTGAGGTGTTTCAAATATGTATTTTTTGTGAATTTATAGTCTTCACATACAGGATAGCAAAATAGAATGGGGGAAAAATAGCTGGGTCAGTTCTAGCACTGGTTTATTCCATGCATTCCTCAGTTTAATATACGTGTATGGAACACCTCTGCATTGAATCTGTCTTCAGGAATCTTACAATTTAATGGAAGATATAGAAGACATAGTCATTCATTCAATAGTGTATCCAATCCACAAATATTTATTGTGTGTCTACAATGTAATTTACATTTTCTTACCCTTATAAACAATGGACTGTAATGAATTTTATTAATCTTCTGAGGAGGTCATGTATTATGAGAGAGGATAAGTTTGATATGGTGCATTGTAATTGCAGAGAGATGAAACATCCTCCCGTTGTAGGAGTTCGAGTGGTAGAACAAGAAACAACCTTAAAAAGGAATTAGAATTTAAAGGGTGAATCCTTATTTACATGACCTTAGAGAACTATCTGGAAAGGGATAAGATTTTACCAAAGACCATACAAGTTCTCTTAAGTACTTAAAATATCAACTCTATACATTTATACAAAGAAAATGAATATAGCTAATGGAAGTCAAGAATAATATTTTCCCTTAGACTTAAGATTTTAAAAAAGAGCCTAGAACTAGACTGTAGAGAACCTCAAATGCCAAACTAGGGAATCATACATTTTATATATACCACTGGCCACCAAACAGTTTCAACATCCCTTCATCATTAAAAAAGTATAGCACAGTCCTCACTATGTGAATATTTATTCATTTATGAATTATATACACACAGAAAAAATGCATTCAATCTTAATGTAATTCTGCAAGGTCTAGATAAATAAGGAATATTTTCCAACTCATTTTATAATCTCTATAACTAAACCTCTCAAGGAAAATATTAGAAAGGAAAATTATAAGACCAATCTTGATCAAGAAAATAAATGACAAAAATTTAAACAAAATGTTAATGAATTGAATTTAGCAATACATTTTAAATAATGGTAAAGTTGAATAAAACCCAGAAATGTAAATTTGGTTTAACATTAGAAAAATCAAGTAATATAATTAACCGCATTGAAGGATTAAAAGAGAAAAGCTGTATCTGCAAGTCAATAGATGTAGAAAAATTATCAGATAAAATTCAACAACCACTGATGATTTTTTTAAAAAGCTAAACTCCTTTTTAGCAAACCAGGAATGGAAGAGAAAATTTTTTTAATATGATAAAAAGTATCTACAAAATTGCCAAGCAAACCTCATACTAAATCGTATTTTCCTCATAATTAGGAACAAGATCAGAGTGTACACTGTTCTCTGACTTATTCAATAACATACTAGTAGTCCTGGCTAGTGCTCTATGGCAAGAAGAACCTATAGAAATATGATTATTTAACAGAAAGACATTAAGTTGTTACTGTTCTTGAGACAAATTTATATGTAAAACTTCAGTAGGATTGTATTAATTAAAGTGGGCTGGATTATTTTCTGATAACAAAGAACTACAAAATTTCAGAAACTTAAAAAACAAAAACTTATATTTTATTCACACTTCATGTCTAAAAAGAGTGAGCAGAGAAGTGCTCTTGACATTTCGTCAGGAAGCCCAGTTGATGGTGACCCAATTAAGATGAAAGCTTTCATACATGATTTTCACAATAACACTTACAGTGGGAGTGGAAATGAAAATTGAAATTGATCCCCAGCAATTGCATTTTTCCATCCAGAAATGACGTGTCATTTCCACTCACATTTTATTTATTTCACTAGTCAAGACAAGTCAGGAATATGCCTAACTTCAAATGGGTACAAGAGTGCAATCCTATTGTGTTCCCAGATTGAAGAGACTGGAATATTTGTAAGCAATCATAACAGATAAAATTAGAATCTACAGGTCAAATAAGGTAACTAATATAAGTGTTCAACAGAATTGCATTAAAAAAATATATAGATACATAGCAATTGCGTATGCACTAGCAACAAATAGTTAAGAAATTAACTTTAAAACTCTCATTTAATAATGTATAAGTTATATAAATTTCCACAAATAAATCTAACCAAAGATACAAAACTGAAATGGACAAAATTATAACACTTCATTAAAAAATTTAAAGCAGATTTAAATAAATGGAGAGGTATAAGATGCTGCCAGAATTTATGAATCTATGGATTTAATGTTCCATCAGTTCACCTAAGTTGGTCCTTGTGTTTGTTTGCTTTCATAAAATCTAACAAAGAGATTCTGAAATTTATAAGAAGGAGCAAATAACAAAGAATCATTGAGAAAATCAGCCAAGTAGTATGACTTGTCTTATCAAATAGGATAAAGTGTTTGTAGAGCATGAGATTAGCATTTAGACTACAATTATGGAATAAAAGCCAAAAAGACCCATACGTGTACAGAAACTTCATTGATAAGGTGGCTGAACTGGTATTGGAGATCACTGGAAAAAGTATGGATCTTATAATAAGTGAACCTTAAATAATATTATACATTTCATAAATAAAAAAATAAAATTTGATTCCATCCCTACACCATACACTCCTGTTCATGTCAGGACCTACCATTACAAGCTTCATTAACATTTATCATTCATCCTCTCTTCTTCAACAATCCCTTCTCCCAGGTCATAGAATCATATATAGATATTTTTTTCACATCTTTATTGGAATATAATTGCTTTACAATGGTGTGTTAGTTTCTGCTTTATAACGAAGTGAATCAGTCATACATATACACATGTTCCCATATCTCCTCCCTCTTGCATCTCCCTCCCTCCCACCCTCCCTATCGCACCCCTCTAGGTGGTCACAAACCACTGAGCTGATCTCCCTGTGCTATGCGGCCACGTCCCCCTATTTTACGTTTGGTAGTGAATATATGTCCACGCCACTCCCCCACTCTGTCACAGCTTACCCCTTCCCCTCCCCCTATCCTCAAGTCCATTCTCTAGTAGGTCTATGTCTTTATTCCCATCTTACCCCTAGGTTCTTCATGACCTTTTTCTTTTTTTTCTTAGATTCCATATATATGTGTTAGCATACGGTATTTGTTTTTCTCTTTCTGACTTAGTTGATTCTGTATGACAGACTCTAGGTCCATCCACCTCACTACAAATAACTCAATTTCGTTTCTTTTTATGGCTGAGTAATATTCCATTGTATATATGTACCACATCTTCTTTATCCATTCATCTGTCGATGGACACTTAGGTTGCTTCCATGTCCTGGCTATTGTAAATAGAGCTGCAATAAAAATTTAGGTACATGACTCTTGCTGAATTATGGTTTTCTCAGGTTATATGCCCAGTAGTAGGATTTCTGGGTCATCTGGTAGTTCAATTTTTAGTTGTTTTAAGGCAGCTCCATAATGTTCTCCATAGTGGCTGTATCGATTTACATTACCACCAACATTGCAAGAGTATTCCCTTTTCTCCACACCCTCTCCAGCATTTATTGTTTGTAGATTTTTTCATGATAGCCATTCTGATCGGTGAGAGATGATATCTCATTGTAGTTTTAATTTGCATTTCTCTAAAGATTAATGATGTTGAGCATTCTTTCATGTGTTTGTTGGCAATCTGTATATCTTCTTTGGAGAAATGTCTATTTAGTTCTTCTGCCCATTTTTGGATTGGGGTGTTTGTTTTTCTGTTATTGAGCTGCATGAGCTGCTTGTAAATTTTGGAGATTGATCCTTTGTCAGTTGCTTCAATTGCAAGTATTTTCTCCCATTCTGAGGGTTGTCTTTTGGTCTTGTTTATGGTTTCCTTTGCTGTGCAAAAGCTTTTAAGTTTCATTAGGTCCCATTTGTTTATTTTTGTTTTTATTTCCATTTCTCTAGGAGCTGGGTCAAAAAGGATCTTGCTGTGATTTATGTCATAGAGTGTTCTGCCTATGTTTTCCTCTAAGAGTTTGATAGTGTCTGGCCTTACATTTAGGTCTCTAATCCATTTTGAGTTTATTTTGGTGTATGGTGTTAAGGAGTGTTCTAATTTCATACTTTTATGTGTACTTGTCCAGTTTACCCAGCACCACTTATTGAAGAGGCTGTCATTTCTCCACTGTATATTCTTGTCTCCTTTATCAAAGATAAGGTGACCATATAGGCATGGGTTTATCTCTGTGCTTTCTATCCTGTTCCATTGATCTATATTTCTATTTTTGTGGCAGTACCATACTGTCTTGATTACTGTAACTTTGTAGTATAGTCTGAAGTCAGGGAACCTGATTCCTCTAGCTCCATTTTCCGTTCTCAAGATTGCTTTGGCTATTCGGGGTCTTTTGTGTTTCCATACAAATTGTGAAATTTTTTATTCTAGTTCTGTGAAAAATGCCAGTGGTAGTTTGATAGGGATTGCATTGAATCTGTAGATTGCTTAGGGTAGTACATCATTTTCACAATGTTGATTCTTCCCATCCAAGAACATGGTATATCTCTCCATCTATTTGTATCATCTTTAATTTCTTTCATTACTGTCTTATAATTTTCTGCATACAGGTCTTTTGTCTCCTTAGGTAGGTTTATTCCTAGATATTTTATTCTTTTTGTTGAAATGGTAAATGGGAGTGTTTTCTTAATTTCACTTTCAGATTTTTCATCATTAGTATATAAGAATGTCAGAGACTTCTGTGCATTAATTTTGTATTCTGCTACTTTACCAAATTCATTGATTAGCTCTAGTAGTTTTCTGGTAGCATCTTTAGGATTCTCTATGTATAGTATCATGTCATCTGCAAACAGTGGCAGCTTTACTTCTTCTTTTCCGATTTGGATTCCTTTTATTTCTTTTTCTTCTCTGATTGCTGTGGCTAACACTTCCAAAACTATGTTGAAAAATAGTGGTGAGAGTGGGCAACCTTGTCTTGTTCCTGATCTTAGTGGAAATGGTTTCAGTTTTTCACCATTGAGGATGATGTTGGCTGTGGGTTTGCCATATATGGCCTTTATTATGTTGAGGAAATTTCCCTCTGTGCCTACTTTCTGGAGAATTTTTATCATAAATGGTGTTGAATTTTGTCGACAGCTTTCTCTGCATCTATTGAGATGATCATATGGTTTTTCCCCTTCAATTTGTTAATATGGTGTATCACGTTGATTGATTTGCATATATTGAAGAATCCTTGCATTCCTGGAATAAATCCCACTTGATCATGGTGTATGATCCTTTTAATGTGCTCCTGGATTCTGTTTGCTAGTATTTTCTTGAGGATATTTGCCTCTATGTTCACCAGTGATATTGGCCGGTAGTTTTCTTTCTTTGTGACATCTTTTTGCGGTTTTGGTATCAGGGTGATGGTGGCCTAGTAGAATGAATTTGGGAGTGTTCCTCCCTCTGCTATATTTTGGAAGAGTTTGAGAAGGATAGGTGTTAGCTCTTCTCTAAATGTTTGATAGAATTCTCCTGTGAAGCCATCTGGTCTTGGGCTTTTGTTTGTTGGAAGATTTTTAATCACAGTCTCCATTTCAGTGCTTGTCATTGGTCTGTTTATATTTTCTATTTCTTCCTGGTTCAGTCTCGGCAGGTTGTGCATTTCTAAGAATTTGTTCATTTCTTCCAGGTTGTCCATTTTATTGGCATAGAGTTGCTTGTAGTAATCTCTCATGACCGTTTGTATTTCTGCAGTGACAGTTGTTACTTCTCCTTTTTCATTTCTAATTCTATTTATTTGAGTCTTCTCCCTTTTTTTCCTGATGAGTCTGGCTAATGGTTTATCAATTTTGTTTATCTTCTCAAAGAACCAGCTTTTAGTTTCATTGATTTTTGCTATTGTTTCCTTCATTTCTTTTTCATTTATTTCAGATCTGATCTTCATGATTTCTTTCCTTCTGCTAACTTTGGGGTTTTTTGGTCCTTCTTTCTCTAATTGCTTTAGGTGCAAGGTTAGGTTGTTTATCTGAGATGTTTCCTGTTTCTTAAGGTAGGATTGTATTGCTATAAACTTCCCTCTTAGAACTGCTTTTGCTGCATCCCATAGGTTTTGGGTCATTGTGTTTCCATTGTCATTGTTTCTAGGTATTTTTTGATTTCCTCTTTGATTTCTTCAGTGATCTCCTGGTTATTAAATACTGCATTGTTTAGCCTCCATATGTTTGTATTTTTTACAGATCTTTTCCTGTAATTGATATCTAGTCTTATAGTGTTGTGGATGGAAAAGATACTTGATACAATTTCCATTTTCTTAAATTTACCAAGGCTTGATTTGTGACCCAAGATATGATCTATCCTGGAGAATGTTCCATGAGCACTTGAGAAAAATGTGTATTCTGTTGTTTTTGGGTGGAATGTCCTATAAATATCCATTAAGTCCATCTTGTTTAATGTATCATTTAAAGCTTGTGTTTCCTTATTTATTTTCATTTTGGATGATCTGTCCATTGGTGAAAGTGGGTGTTAAAGTCCCCTACTATGATTGTGTTACTTTCAATTTCCCCTTTTATGGTTGTTAGTATTTGCCTTATGTATTGAGGTGCTCCTATTTTGGGTGCATAAATATTTACAATTGTTATATCTTCTTCTTGGATCAATCCCTGGATCATTATGTAGTGTTCTTCTTTGTCTCTTGTAATAGTCTTTGTTTTAAAGTCTATTTTGTCTGATATGAGAATCGCTGCTCCAGCTTTCTTTTGATTTCCATTTGCATGGAATATCTTTCTCCATCCCCTCACTTTCAGTCTGTATGTGTCTCTAGGTCTAAAGTGGGTCTCTTGTAGACAGCATATATATGGGTCTTGTTTTTGTATCCATTCTGCCAGTCTGTGTCTTTTGGTGGGAGCATTTAATCCATTTACATTTAAGTTAATTATCAATATGTATGTTCCTATTCCCATTTTCTTAAATGTTTTGGGTTTGTTATTGCAGGTGTTTTCCTTCTCTTGTGTTTCTTGCCTAGAGAAGTTCCTTTAGCATTTGTTGTAAAGCTGGTTTGGTGGTGCTGAACTCTCTCAGCTTTTGCTTGTTTGTAAAGGTTTTAATTTCTCCATCAAATCTGAATGAGATCCTTGCTGGGTAGAGTAATCTTGGTTGTAGGTTTTTCTCCTTCATGACTTTAAGTATATCCTGCCACTCCCTTCTAGCTTGCAGTGTTTCTTCTGAAAGATCAGCTGTTAACCTTATGGGGATTCCCTTGTGTGTTATTTGTTGTTTTACCCTTGCTGCTTTTAATATGTTTTCTTTATATTTAATTTTTGATACTTTGATTAATATGTGTCTTGGTGTGTTTCTCCTTGGATTTATCCTTTATGGGACTCTCTGTGCTTCCAGGACTTGATTAACTATTTCCTTTCCCATATTAGGGAAGTTTTCAACTATACTCTCTTCAAATATTTTCTCAGTCCCTTTCTTTTTCTCTTCTTCTTCTGGGACCCCTATAATTCGAATGTTGGTGTGTTTAATGTTGTCCCAGAGGTCTCTGAGACGGTCCTCAGTTCTTTTCATTCTTTTTTCTTTATTCTGCTCTGCAGTAGTTATTTCCACCATTTTATCTTCCAGGTCACTTATCCTTTCTTCTGCCTCAGTTATTCTGCTATTGATCCCGTCTAGAGTATTTTTAATTTCATTTATTGTTTTTTTCATCGTTGCTTGGTTCCTCTTTAGTTCTTCTACGTCCTTGTTAAATGTTTCTTACATTTTGTCTATTCTATTTCCAAGATTTTGGATCATCCTTACTATCATTATTCTGAATTCTTTTTCAGGTAGACTACCTATTTTCTCTTCATTTGTTAGGTCTGGTTTGTTTTGACCCTGCTCCTTCATTTGCTGTGTGTTTTTCTGTCTTCTCATTTTGCTTATCTTACTGTGTTTGGGGTCTCCTTTTCACAGGCTGCAGGTTCGTAGTTCCCATTGTTTTTGGTATCTGTCCCCAGTGGCTAAGGTTGGTTCAGTGCATTGTGTAGGCTTCCTGGTGGAGGGGACTAGTGCCTGTGTTCTGGTGGATGAGGCTGGATCTTGTCTTTCTGGTGGGCACGTCCACGTCTGGTGGTGTGTTTTGGGGTGTCTGTGGCCTTATTATGATTTTAGGCAGCCTCTCTGCTAATGGATGGGGCTGTGTTCCTCTCTTGCTAGTTGTTTGGCATAGGGTGTCCAGCACTGTAGCTTGCTGGTCATTGAGTGTAGCTGGGTCTTGATGTTGAGATGGAGATCTCTGAGAGATTTTTGCCATTTGGTATTCCGTGGAGCTGGGAGGTCTCTTGTTGACCAGTGTCCTGAAGTTGGCTCTCTCACCTCAGAGGCACAGCCCTGATGCCTGGCTGGAGCACCAAGGGCCTTTCATCCACACGGCTCAGAGTAAAAGGGAGAAAAAATAGAAAGAAAGAAATAAAGAGGATAAAATAAAATAAAATAAAATAAAACTATTATAAAGCAAAACTATACAGACAAAATCTCACCCAGAAGCATACACATATACACTCACAAAAAAAGGAAAAGGGAAAAAATTAATATGTTCTGCTCCCAAAGTCCACCTCCTGAATTTGGGATGATTCATTGTCTATTCAGGTATTCCACAGATGTAGGCACATCAAGTTGTTTGTGGAGTTTTACTCCGCTGCTTCTGAGGCTGCTGGGAGAGATTTCCCTTTCTCTTCTGTGTTCGCACAGCTCCCGAGGTTCAGCTTTGGATTTGGACCCGCCTCTGTGTGTAGGTCGCCTGAGTGCATCTGTTCCCCGCCCAGACAGAACGGGGTTAAAGGAGCAGCTGCTTCAGGGGCTCTGGCTCACTCAGGCCGGGGGGAAGGAAGGATACGGATGCGGGGTGAGCCTGCAGCAGCAGAGGCCGGCATGACGTTGCACCAGCCTGAGGCATGCCGTGCGTTCTCCCGGGGAAGTTGTCCCCAGATCACGGGAGCCTGGCCATGGTGGGGTGCACTGGCTCCTGGGAGGGGTGGTGTAGAAAGTGACCTGTGCTCTCACACAGGCTTTTTGTTGGTGGCAGCAGCAGCCTTAGAGTCTCATGGCCGTCTCTGGGGTCTGCTCTGATAGCCGCGGCTCGCGCCCGTCTCTGGAGCTTGTTTAGACGGCGCTCTGAATCCCCTCTCCTTGTGCACCGCGAAAGAAAGAGGCAAGAAAAAATCTCTTGCCTCTTCGGCAGCTGCAGACTTTTTCCCGGACTCCATCCCGGCTCGCTGTGGTGCGCTAACCCCTTCAGGCTGTGTTCATGCCGCCAACCCCAGTCCTCTCCCTGTGATCCGACTGAAGCCCGAGCCTCAGCTCCCAGACCCCTCCCTCCCCAGTGGGGGAGGAGACAAGCCTCTTGGGCTGGTGAATGCGGGTCGGCACCGATCCTCTGTGTGGGAATCTCTCCACTTTGCCCTCTGCACCCCTGTGGCTGCGCTCTCTTCTGTGGCTCCGAAGCTTCCCCACTCTGCCACCCGCAGTCTCCGCCCACGAAGGGGCTTCCTAGTGTGTGGAAACCTTTCCTCCTTCACGGCTCCCTTCCACTAGTGCAGCTTCCATCCCTATTGTTTTGTCTCTTTTATTTCTTTTTTCTTTTGCCCTACCCCAGTACGTGGGGAGTTTCTTGCCTTTTGGGAGGTCTGACGTCTTCTGCCAGCATTCAGTGGGTGTTCTGGAGGAGCAGTTCCACGTGTAGATGTATTTCTAATGTATCTGTGGGAAGGAAGGTGATCTCCACGTCTTACTCTTCCGCCATCTTGCCCAGACCTCTCCATAACATCTTACAGAAAAACCCAAATGAACTTTTTAGCCAACCCAATTGTTATAATGTTTATCTATCACTATAGTAAGAAAGCCACAGCAGCCTTTGTCCCTAATTACAGTTTATATTGTAAACTGCAATTATAGTGTTTTTTATTCAAGAAAAACCAGATTTTTGTTTTTAAAATGCCTTAATTTTTAACACTTAATTTAGGAATACATTGAGATATGTTACTGTGTCACAACACAGGGTGGGAGTGCAATCAGGATTTAGATAAACAAATGAGCGAAAATGCATATTGATTCCAGTTAATAGAAAACACTTTGCTAAAGCCCTTATTCTCATTTTATTTATGTGCTATATTACAATTTTGCATTGAAGAGATTTAAATAAGTGGTGAAAAATCCATGAACCACTTAAGATAAAAGCAAGTTAAGTAAGTACTGTCCAGGAAATGGTCTCTACATGTGAATATCATGAAACTACCTAGGAAATGCCATTATGAAAGTAATCACTTATCTTGATTCGAAGAAAAATTTATCTAGGAAGAAGACTATACTATAATTCTCTTTTTGAATAAACAACTAGGTGTTTTATTTAACTTTTTATTGTATATTAGAGTAGAGCTTATTAACAATGTATTGTTAGTTTTAGGTGCACAGCGAAGTGGCTCTGCCATACATAAACATGTATCCATTCTCCCCCAAACTCCCTTCCCATACAGGCTTCCACATAACATTGAGCAGAGTTTCCTGTGCTATGCAATAGGTCCTGGTTGGTTATCAGTTTTAAATATATCAGTGTGTACATGTCAATCCCAAGCTCCCAAACTATTCCTTCCCTTCCTCCCTGGTAACCATAAGTTAGTTCTCTAAGTCTGTGAGTCTGTTTCTGTTTTGTAAATAAGTTCATTTGTACCATTTCTATTTAGACTCTGCATACAAGTTATATCAACTAGTTTTAAAAAGATATTGCATAAAATTCCAATGGGCTTTTAAGTAATAATTTTCTTAGTGATATATTTTACCATTTGCAGCAGATTTTTTCAATGAAGTTCTGTAGCAAATATCCTTATTTTCCTTTTAGATCAAAAGTAGGATTCTTGCCTAGGTGTACTTCTAACCAATTATTAGGTCAGCAAGGTAAGTTTTAAGATCATAAGTTCAGCTCATAAATATATTCTGTTATTTAAAATTTTTGTTATAATTTTATTAATTTAGATTCCTAGGAATAAAATCAGAATGTTCAAACCTAAAAGGTAATGCATTCATGAATAGACTTTCAAATACCAAAATTTTCTACTAGATTTAAAACTAAATTTAAAAATTAAAATTAGGTGTATACCTTCCATTTTATAATTAATGAATCTCACTGGGTTATCTATGTTTGGAACTAACTGTCAGAATACTGCTATCATGACTATGCCTTTTCAGACAAAAAGAGAGACTCCTTAAAAATTAGCAATGCTCTCTAGAAGATTTAAACAAAAAGAGATGAACAATACAATAACTGAAATGAAAAATATGTTAGAAGGAATCAATAGCAGAATAAATGAAGCAGAAGAACGGATAAGTGAGCTGGAAGATGGAGTGGTGGAAATCACTACCCTTGAACAGAAAAAAAAAAAAAAAAAAGAATGGAAAGAAAGGAGGACAGCTCCAGAGACCACTGGGGCAATATCAAATGCACCAATATTTGCATTATAGTGATCCCAGAAGGAGAAGAGATAGAGAAAGGACCTGAGAAAATATTTGAAGAGATTATAGCTGAAAACTTCCCTAACATGGGAAAGGAAACACTCACTCAAGTCCAGGAAGTGTATACAGTCCCACACAAGATAAATCTAAGGAGGAACATACCGATAACCAAACTGACAAAAATTAAAGACAAAGAAAAAATATTAAAAGCAACAAGGGAAAGGCAAGCAAATAACATACAAGGGAATCTCCATAAGGTTATTAACCAATTATTCAGCAGAAACTCTGCAGACCAGAAGGAAGTGGCACAATATATTTAAAGGGATGAAAGGGGGAAACCTACAAACAAGAATACCCAGTAAAAATCTTATTCAGTTTTGATGGAGAAATCAAAAGACTTACAGACAAGCCAAAACAGAGATTTCAGCACCAGCAAACCAGCTTTACAACAAATCCTAAAGAAACTTCTCTAGGTGGAAAAGAAAAGGCTACAACTCGAAACAAGAAAATTATGAGTGGGAAAGCTCACTGGTAAGGCAAACAAAAAGTAAAGGTAGGAAATCATCCACACACAAATATGATATCAGAACCAACAATCATGAGAAGAGGAGAGTACAAATGCAGGATAATGGAAATGCATTGGCAATTAAGACACCAGCAACTTGTATATATACAGACTGCTATATCAAAACCTCATGGGAAGCACAAACAAAAAGTGTACAATAGATACAAATACAAAAAAGAAAAAACAATCCAAACACAGCACTAAGATAGTCATCAAGTAACAAGAGAGGTGAACAAAAGGGGAAGGGAAGAAAAAAGACCTACAAAAACAAATCCAAAACAATTAACAAAATGGCAATAGGAACATACATATTAATAATTACATTAAATGTAAATAGATTAATTGCCCCAACCAAAAGGCAAAGACGGCTGAATGGATACAAAAACAAGACCCATATATAGGCTGTCTACAACAGACCTACTTCAGATCTAGGGTCACACACAGACAGAAAGTGAAGGGATGAAAAAAGTTATTCCATGCAAATTAAAATCAAAAGAAAGCTAGAGTAATGATACTCATATCGGGAAAAATAGACTTTAAAATAAAGACTGTTACAAGAGACAGGGGAGGACACTACATAATGATCAAGGGATCAATCCAAGAAGAATACATAACAATTGTAAGTATATATGTACCCAACATAGGAGCACCTCAACATATAAACCAAATGCTAACATCTATAAAAGGAGAAATTGACAGTAGCACAATAATAGTGAGGGACTTTAATACCTCACTTTCATCAATGGACAGATCATTCAGACAGAAAATCAATAAGGAAACACAGGCCTTAAATGACACAATAGACCAGATAGACTTAATTGATATTTATAGGACATTCCATCCAAAAGCAGCAGAATACACTTTCTTCTCAACTGCACATGGAACATTCTCCCGGATAGAGCACAGCTTGGGTCACAAATCAAGCTTTGGTAAATTTAAGAACATTGATATTGTATCAGGCATCTTTTCTGACCAGTATGCTATGAGATTAGAAATCAATTACAGGAAAAATAATTAAAAAAAGAAAAAAACGTGGATGCTAAACTATATGTTGCTAAATAGCCAATGGATCACTGAAGAAATTAGAGAGGAAATCAAAAATTACCTAGAGACAAAAGAAAATGAAAACACGATGACCCAAAACTTAGGGAACACAGCAAACGCAGTTCTAAGGGGTAAGTTTATAGCAATACAATCTTACCTCAGGAAATAAGAAAAATCTCAAATAAGCAACCTAACCTTACACCTAAAGCAACAAGAGAAAGAAGAAAAAACAAAACCCAAAGTTAATAGAAGGAAAGAAATCATAAAGATTAGAGCAGACACAAATGAAATAGAGACAAAGAAAATAATAGAAAAAAATCAATGAAACTAAAATCTAGTTCTTTGAAAAGATAAACAAAATTGATAAACCTTTAGCCAGACTCATCACAGAAAACAAAAAAAAAAAAAAGAGGGAGGGGGTCAAATCAATAAAACTAGAAATAAAAGAGGAGAAACTACAACAGACACCAAGGAAATACAAAGGATCATAAGAGATTACTACAAACAACTATATGCCAATAAAATGGACAACCTAGAAGAAATGGACAGATTCCTAGAAAGGTACAACCGTCCAAGACTGACCCAGGAAGAAATAGAAAATATGAACAGACCAGTCACAAGTACTGAAATTGAAAGAGTGATTCAAAAACTCCCAACAAACAGAAGTCCAGGACCAGAAGACTTCTCAGGTGAATTCTAGCAAACATTTAGAAAGAGTTAACACCTATCCTTCTGAAGCTCATCCAAAAAATTACAGAGGAAGGAAGACCCCCCCAAGTTCTTTCTATGAGGCCACAATCACCTTGATACCAAAACCAGCTAAAGATACCACAAAAAAAAGAAAATTACAGGCCAATCACACAGATGACCATAGATACAAAAGTCCTCAACAAAAACATTATCAACCTGAACCCAACAATACATTAAAAGGATCATACACCATGATCAATTGGGATTTATCCCAGGGATGCAAGGATTCTTCAATATCTGAAAATCAATCAATGTAATACACCACATTAACAAGCTGAAGAATTAAAACCAAATGATCACCTCAATAGATGCAGAAAAAGCTTTTGACAAAATTCAACACATATTTCTGATAACATCTCTCCAGAAAATGGGGATACAGGGAACATACCTCAACAAAATAAAGGCCATATATGACAAAACTACAGCAAACATCATTCTCAAGGGTGAAAAGCTGAAAGCATTGCCTCTAAGTTCAGGAACAAGACATAGATATCCACTGTCACCTCTTTTATTCAACCTAATTTTGGAAGTCCTACTCATTACAATAAGAGAAGAAAAAGAAATAAAAGGAATTCATGCTGGAAAGAAGTAAAACTGTCACTGTTTGCAGATGACATGATACTACACATAGAAAATCCTAAAGATGCTACCAGAAAACTACTGGAGCTCATCAATGAATTTGGTAAAGTTGCAGGATACAAAATTAATACACAGAAATCTCTTGAATTACTATAGAATAACAACAAAAGATCAGAAAGAAATTAAGGAAACAATCCCATTTACCATTGCAACAAAAAGATTAAAATACCTAGGAAGAAAAGACCTGTACTCAGAAAATTATAAGATGCTGACAAAAGAACTGAAGATTTCACAAACAGATGGAAAGATATGCCATGTTCTTGGATTGGAAGAATCAATATTGTCAAAATGACTATACTACCCAAGGCAATCTACAGATTCAATGCAATCCTTATCAAATTACCAATGGCATTTTTCACAGAATTAGAAAAAAAGAAAATTAATTTGTATGGAAACACAAAAGACACTGGATATCCAAAGCAAACCTGAGAAAGAAAAACGGAGCTGGAGGAAACAGGCCACGAAACTACAGTCATCAAAACAGTATAGTACTGTCCAAAAACGAAATCAATAGAACAGGATAGATAGCCCAGAAATAAACACACACACCTATGGCCAATTAACATGTGAAAAAGGAGGCAAGAATATACAATGCAGAAAAGACAGCCCCTTCAATAAGTGGTGCTGGGAAAACTGTACAGCTACATGCAAAAGAATGAAATTAGAACTTTCTCTAACACCATGCACACACACAAAAAAACGTAAAATGGATCAAAGACTTAAATGTAAGGCCAGACCCTATTAAAACACTTAGAGTAAAGCATAGGCAGAACACTCTTTGATGTAAATCACAGCAATAAATTTTGGGGTCTACCTCCTACAGTAATGAAAATAAAAACAAAAATAAACAAATGGGACCTCATTAAACTTAAAAGCTTTTGCATAACAAAGGAAACCATAAACAAAAAAGAAGACAACCCACAGAATGGGAGAAAATATTTGCAGATGAAGAGACCTACAAGGGATTAATCTCCAAAATATACAAAAAGCTCATGCAGCTCTATGTCAAACAAACAAACAAACAAAACAATCAAAAAATGTGCTAAAGAACCAAATAGACATTTCTCCAAAGAAGACATACAGATGGCCAAAAGGCACTTGAAAAGATGCTCAACATCACTAATTATCAGAGAAATGCAAATCAAACTACAATGAGTTATCACCTCACACTGGTCAGAATGGCCATCATCAAAAAAATCTGCAAACAATAAATGCTGGAGAGGGTGTGGAGAAAACAGAGCCCTCTTACACTGTTGATGGGAATGTAAATTGGTGCAATCACTATGGACATCTGTATGGAGATACCTTAAAAAAAACTAAAAATAGAACTACCTTATGATCCAGCAATCCCACTCTTGGCTGTATAACCAGAGAAAACTAAAATTCAAAAAGATGCATGCACCCCAATATTCATTGCAGCACTATTTGTAATAGCCAAGACATGGAAGCAACCTAAATGTCCATTGACAGATGAATGGATAAAGGAGAAGTGGTACATATATAAATGGAATATTACTTAACCATAAAAAGAATGAAATAATTGCAGCAATGTGGATGGACCTAGAGATTATCATACTAAGTGCAGTAAGTCAGATAGAGAATGACAAATATCATATGATATCACCCATATGTGGAATCTAATTCATAAAAATGATATGAATGAACTTATGTACAAACAGAAACAGACTCACAGATTTTTAAAAGTGTTTATTAGAGTATAGTTGATTTACAATGTTGTGTTAGTTTCAGGTGTACAGCAAAGTGAATCAGTTATACATATACATATATCCACTCTCTTTTTAGATTATTTTCCCATATAGGCCATTACAGAGTATTGAGTAGAGTTCCCTGTTCTATAGAGTAGGTTCTTATTAGTTATCTATTTAGATGTCCATTCTCATCACTCTTATTCAACATAGTTTTGGAAGCCCTAGCCATGATAATCAGAGAAGAAAAAGAAATAAAAGGAATACAAATGGGAAAAAAAGAAGTAAAACTGTCACTGTTTGCAGATGACATGATACTATACATAGAAAATCCTGAAGATGCCAACAGAAAGCTACTAGAGTTAATCAATGAATTTGGTATGGTTGCAGGATACAAAGTTAATGCACAGAAATCTCTGGCATTCCTATACACTAAAAACTAAAAATCAGAAAGAGAAATTAAAGAAACAATCACATTTACCATCACAACAAAAAGAATAAAATACCTAGGAATAAACCTACCTCAGGAGGCAAAAACCTATATTCAGAAAACTATAAAATACTGATAAAAGAAATCAAAGATGATACAAACAGATGGAAAAATATACTATGTTCTTGGATTGGAAGAATCAATATTGTCAAAATGACTATGCTACCCAAGGCAATCTACAGATTCAAGGCAATCCCTGTCAAACTGCCAATAGTATTCTTCACAGAATTAGAACAAAAATTTTTACAATTTGTATGGAAACACAAAAGTCCCTGAATAACCAAAGCAATCTTGAGGGGGAAAAAATGGAGCTGGAGGAATCAGGCTCCCCAACTTCAAACTATACTACAAAGCTATAGTAATTAACACAGTATGGTATTGGCACAAAAACAGAAATATAAATCAATGGTACAGAATAGAAAGCCCAAAGATAACCTCATGCATATTTGGTCACCTAATTTATGACAAAGGAGGCAAGAACATACAATGGAGAAAAGACAGCCTCTTCAATAGGTGGTGTTGGGAAAACTGGACAGCTACATGTAAAAGAATGTAAATAGAACATTACCTGACACCATACACAAAGGTAAACTCCAAATGGATTAAAGACACATTTCACTGGACTAACAGATTTTGGAAACAAATTTAAGGTTACCAAAGGGAAAAGGTGGAGGGACGAGAAAAATTAGGAGCTTGGGATTAACATACTCACTACTACATATAAAATCAATAATCAACAAAAACTTACTCTATAGCACAGGGAACTCTACTCAATATTCTGTAATAATCTATATGGGAAAAAAATCTGAAAAATAATGAACATGTGTATATGTATAACTGAATCAATATACTGTACATCTGAAACTAACATAACATTGTAAATCAACTATCACCAATATATTTTTTAAAATTATCAATGCTCTGATAAAATCTGTCCTTGACAAATGTACTTTTCAGTGTTTATTGTGGGAGTGTATGAGTACCAGTAGTTGCCCAGGGGACAAGGGTGGTATAGAACAGTATAATACTGACCATAAGGCTTCTGTAGCTGGTGAGAAAAATTAAAGTTATTTTTACAGTCTACATAAAAAATCAGGGCTTCCCTGGTGGCGCAGTGGTTGAGAGTCTGCCTGCCTGTGCAGGGGACGCGGGTTCGAGCCCTGGTCTGGGAGGATCCTACATGCCGCGGAGCGGCTAGGCCCGTGAGCCACAATTACTGAGCCTGCGTGTCTGGAGCTTGTGCTCCGCAACAAGAAAGGCCGTGATAGTGAGAGGCCCGCGCACCGCAATGAAGAGTGGCTCCCATATGCCACAACTAGAGAAAGCCCTCACACAGAAACGAAGACCCAACACAGCCATAAATAAATAAATAAATATTAATTAATTAATTAAAAAATCAAGCACACATGTTTATTAGAAATGGGAGGTGTTCTAATACAATTTCCTAATTAGCTCACAGCAGGCAAGAGTAATGACTATATAGGAATAATGACTAAAACAAGGATTCTTAATCTTTGCTTCAGGTCTCCTTTTGAACCCTTAAAAATTGTGTAAAAAGTGTGTGTGTGTGTGTGTGTGTGTGTGTGTGTCCAGAGACAGTTCACAGCTCCAGTTACTTTTTCAAAGAGTAATGCTTCCACCCTCACCACCATATACCTCTGAACTGGGTATAGACCATTAGCTAAAAAGTGAACACTTCCCTTTTGATATAATGGGGAGAACATGGCTGGAGTCAGAAAGAGCTCATTATTCCCCCAGCTCCACAGTTCTTTAGTGCTAGAATACTGAGCTAATCACTTCAGCTCAGAGTCTCCAGTACAGGGCCTGCTGGCACCTAGGGTGTCTTTGTGAGTATTATGAAAAGGAATATTTTTCTTCCTCAGGCTGAGGCAAACCTTTGCCAAGCACAGAATGGAATTCAGCTCCATGTGACTCTGTGACTTTGTGTAGGATAAAACCTGTCTGGTCATTATTAGTAACATGAGAATAATTTATTCAAAACACTTTTATTAAGTGTTGGGCTTGGTCTTAAGCATTGAGGAGGCAGATGTCAACAAATCAGACAAAAAGCCTTGCTGTCTTGGAGTTTATATTCTGGGTGGTGGTAGTAGTTTTGGGGGATGGGGTGGTAGAGAGGTAATGTTTAATGAGATATGACATGTAAAGAATGACCTGAAAAACTTGATGGGGAGAGAGAGAGAGGTAGAGAGAGAGAGAGAGAGAGGGAGAATGAATGTAATTGATCAACATTTTCTTTGGCATATAATAAGGACTTAGGGATGGTGTTTTATATTTTGAAATTGTAATATGGAATATTATTAGGGAAAAGGGTGTTTCAATTCTAAGAACCTCATAGTATTCTCATATGTTACTACATTCAAGTTGTTTTCAAATCATTAAAAGGACACACTGCTTTAAATAACAGCATATAAGCAATTCAAAATGACAGTTTTTACTCTTCATGCTTACTTCAAAGACCTCAAGAAATATTATGAGCCTCTGGAGTTAGCTAGCTCCACCATAGGAAATAGGATTCCGAATCTGTGTTCAGAATATAGGAAAGGACTCAGATTCTAACAAGGTACCTTCCTCAGTCCTACAGACAGCACATCCAGGCTGGTAGACAAAGGTGTAATGTCTGCTGGGATAAGCAATCTCTGTGATAAACTGTTTGTCTTTGTGGTTAGACAAGGAGATATTTAATAGAGCTGTCACTCATTTTTGGAAGAGAAGAGGAAAAAAAGAGAAGTGGATGAGGGAAAGAACGTGTTCACTTTGCCCTGAAAATATTATTTTCTTTTTAAGACTATGAAATTCGAGCCCTATTTTATGAAACAGATTTGCCTGCTAGCAGCTTTACAGGCAGAGGTGACTACTTATTTCTTATTCTTCACAAAAAAAAGTGTGTAAGTCAGTCATTACTTCTATTTCTATTTCTTATGGAGGCTCTGCAAAAAGAAAGAGACTCACATAGGGTTAATTATCACAAACTTTGCTATATTGCTGAGGCACAGGTTGGAAAAGAAGAAAAGAAGCAGATCTGTCCCATTACATTGTTAGTTTCTGTCTTGGAGCTCTAAGCATAATTCGACCCCTTTCTGGGATGGAAATGACCATAACTGCACCATTCTGGTTCATTTAAGGAGGAGGTATTGTGTTCACAAAATGAGGCTTCATAAATATCTCCATTTGCTGTCCAAATCCCAGAACAACAATAAAATTATGATTATAGATATGCATGGGTCTGTCTGCTGACACTCTGACTTCCCAGCACAGGTGACTGTATTTTTCTTCCATAGTGACCCCCTACCTCCATCTACCATTGCAAATATAAACTTTTGTAACTCAGAAATTTTTATTTATTATTTATTCCTTTAGTTTATTATTACTTTATAATGTATTTTTAAACTTTTTTATTGAAGTATAGTTGATTTCCAATGCTGTGTTACTTTCAGGTATATAGCACAGTGATTCAGATATATATATATTTTGGGTGAACATTGGGGTGCCTGTATATTTTTGAATTACAGTTTTCTGTGGATATGTGCTCAGGAGTGTGATTGTTGGATCATATATTAGCTCTACTTTTAGTTTTTTAAGGAACATACATACTGTTCTCCATATTGCCTGTATCAATTTACATTCCCACCAACAGGGTTCCTTTTCCTCCACACCCTCTCCAGCATTTATTTGTAGACTTTTTGATTACGACCGTTCTGACCGGTGTGAGGTGATACCTTATTGTAGTTTTGATTTGCATTTCTCTAATAATTAGCAATGTTGAGCATTTTTTCATGTGCCTGTTGGCCATCTGTATGTCTTCTTTGGAGAAATGTCTATTTAGATCATCCTCCCATTTTTTATTGTGTTGTTTGCTTTTTTTTGATATTGAGCTGCATGAGATCTTTGTATATTTTGGAAATTAATCTCTTGTCAGTTGCACCATTTGCAAACATTTTCTCCCATTCTGTAGGTTGTCTTTTTGTTTTGTTTATGGTTTCCTTTGTTGTGCAAAACTTTTAAGTTTAATGCGTCCCATTCATTTGTGTTTTTATTTTCATTACTCTAGGAGATGGATCCAAATAGATATTGCTGTGATTTATGTCAAAGGGTGTTCTGCCTTTGTTTTCCTCTAAGAGTTTTATAATATCCAGTCTTACATTTAGGTCTTTAATCCA
Source organism: Balaenoptera physalus (assembly GCF_965194825.1). Taxonomy (NCBI): domain Eukaryota; kingdom Metazoa; phylum Chordata; class Mammalia; order Artiodactyla; family Balaenopteridae; genus Balaenoptera; species Balaenoptera physalus. Next base: position 37,933,109 of record NC_138897.1, on the reverse strand, counting down.
TTTTGAGTTTATTTTTTGTGTATGGTGTTAGAGAATTTCTAATTTCATTATTTTACATGTAGCTGTCCAGTTTTCCCAGCACCAGTTATTGAAGAGACTGTCTTTTCTCCATTAGATTAATTGGCCATAGGTGCATGGGTTTACTTCTGGGCTTTCTATCCTGTTCCATTGATCTATGTGTCTATTTTTGTGCAAGTACTATACTGTTTTCATTATTGTAGCTTTGTAATATAGTCTGAAATCAGGGAACCTGATCCCTCCAGCTCTGTTTTTGTTTCTCAGGATTGCTTTGGCTATTCAGGGTCTCTTAGAATGTCTTTAAAACTTCCTAGAATCTGTCTGTCCCAATCTTTTCTCTGGGTGGTTAGTCAATTAAAGGAAACATTTATTTATTGATCACATATTATGTGCAAGACACTGTGAGAGATATATTTATGAATAAGCATGATCTCTGGCCTAGAAAAACTTATAACCTTGTCTTCTTGTCTGAAGATTTAGAATTTTGCCAAAATTATAATTACCTTTTAGCTACAAGAGATCAAATAGAATCAGATTTTAGACTTGTGAAAGCATGAAAACATATGGTGACATTTTTCTTATTTCTCAAACACATTTTATTATTTATTCTTTTATAAATCAGATTAGTACAGTAATTGATATTTAGACAACCTCTTTATTTTGCTATGGCCTATCTACTATTTGGACACAGTTGATCATCTAAATTTCTCTTGGGAGTCAGATTTCAACTGGATGTGTGAAGCCATATACAAAGTTAGAACTTCTGTTTGCTGTTAGTTTATTTGGAGGCTATAAATATTTAACTTTCTAAATAAATATGGGCTTATTTACTCAACAATATAAATATTGAGCTTTTATAGTCTCTTAGGAACCATACTAGGAGCCATAGATACAAAGATGTCAAGTCTTTATGGAATTTTGTAATACATGCACTGAGAGCTTTTTTCCTGAGACTAACTTGAAAATATAGAAAAATAACTTAAACATGTAGTAGACTTTCTTTCAAAACCCTCTCTGAAATGGCCCTAGTTACTCTTCAAATTCCTATTTCCAACCATAAGCATTTACACACCTTATGCTTCACTCAATCACTTGCTAGCTTCTGCTCTTGCCATATGGTCCCACCTTGTACTTTTGTGTTTTCTTTCTTCCATACCACTGGCCTTTCCATCTTCATCATCTGTAATTCCATATTCAAACATCCATCAAAGTTCTGCTGTAATCCCACTCTTCCATAATATTTTACAAAGCATTTTAATTTTAAGAATCTCTATCTTATGTAATTGTGCATGATACTTTGAATCTTTTATGATAGTATCCACTTCAACCATATTGTAGCCTTATTTACATTAGTTGTCATCTTTGTTAGATTGTGTAGTCTCTCAAAAGATAATTCATATCTGATCCACTCAGAAGAGCTCCTTGATTTGAAAAGTGTTCAATAAATATTTCCTGATGGAGTCAATGATACAAAGTACAATCAAAGAGGGACTTATCAAACTTTTGGGTGCGTAAGAATCACCTGAAGAGACTTAAAACAAGGATTGCTGGGGTCCACACAAGAGATTCAAATTTAATAGGTCTGGGGTAGGCTACAACAATGGTGATTGTGCAGGTCTACAAGCTAATGAGTAACACCCCTGACACACACCTAGAGAGACATTCAATATTTGAGGGTGGGGTTAGCTTCATAACATTTTTCTTCAAGAGAAGGGTATAGGCTATAGTCTAAAACTAGCTCCATCTATGCAAGAAATTATATTGGGAATAATAACTATAAACAAAGGCTTTGTGGTGGAAGAAATAAAACATTGGCTTTATTGTATGTAATATGGTGTCCTCTGGGAAGTGTATAGGAGGATATAATATTTTTCTCTCTATGTATGTAGGGGAGGCAAAATTTAGGGTTTTGCAGCTGGCCTGAGAATTAAATTGATATGAGACAGATTTACAGGAGAAAAAAAATTATATAATTTTCATGTGACATGGGAACCCTCATAAGGAAATAATTCAATGACATAACAAAACTTAGATTCTTTTATATTAGGTTGAACAAAGAGAAGCAATGTGGAAAAGTAACTTAACTATGTGGTGAGGCTAAAAGAAGGTAAGAATTATTTTAACATGTTTGTACAGAATTCTGTCAGCTGTGACTCCTCATAGAAGAATAATACTTTTATCTTTCACATGGGAGTTTTAATCTAATGTTTTTAGGAAGAAAAGGGAATATCCTTAGAATACTCTTGGTGCATCTGATGTTTTTTAAGTATTTTTAGCTCAAAATAATCCTGATGCCAAAATGATGTATTTTGGTGGCATATCCTGCCACCCTTCACACACTTTTGTTACTGTAGCAATTATTCACCATTGCCATGCATTCTCCTTGCCATTCTGAACCTGTCCAAAGCATATTAATACAGTATATTAATTACCAAGGATACAAGAAACAGAAAGTGAGAAATTATCATATATTGTCATATAACGGAAAATGAATTTAAAATGTTAAAAAAAATTTAGGAAAATAATAATGAGTCACATATACCGAAATACATCAAATTATTGAAAAGACATATATCCAGTTCTCACATAAATTCTCAGAAAGTTGACCTTCATGGTAAGTGGGATGAAATTGTTGATGTATTTTATGATTAAAGGAGCAAGGAGGGCTGATATCAGAGTAATAGAAAGTAATTTAAGGATCAGATGGATTTCCCAAGTTCATAATAGTCATTGTTTAATTATTAGTTGAAGTTAGGAAGGAAAAAAACAGGAAGTTCTCACAAAGATGCCACTGACATTGAAACATGATGAAGAGGTAGTGGGTGAAAGAGGAAATGACCTAGGAGACCAATATACTGTTGATGAGTGCTGTGTGTGCATGCACTCCAGCAGTCTTTTAGCATTTCATTGACAGCCTTTATTAATAAATGGGATGCTATTTACTCTACCAAGTGGAGACGCTGTGATATTGTTCCCCATGGCTGGAAAATAATTCATATGCATTACAAGGTTCATTGCATTTATATGTTCAATAGCTTGTTATAATTGAAATATTATAAATTTTCATCTGGTAAGCAATATCTTGCTTGCTGTTTCTTGCTATCTTTGAAAATTAATATAGTTTATTAATATCCTTTAGACAGTTTTGGAATGGAAATTCCCATTTCTGAAAGGTAATTCTGGGTATTGGTTACTTAGTAATTAATGCTGCTGCCATCCAGTCTTGGTTTTATACTTGTCAGAAGTAAACAGAAACTCCTTGCTCCTTAATGGAGTAAAATTCAAGAGCGTATCACAAAGGAACAAGTTTAGTCCTTTATATTATAGTGGCAATTTTCTGTGGCATGGTCACTTTGAATAAGGCAATACAAACTGGAGGCAAAAACATGTTTACCCTGGTTCTTATTGGTCTTGGCATGTTGTCAGGGCTGGTTTCACATTCCCACATAGATTATGAAAGGAAACCCAAGGATAGAGCTGCTAGGGAGCATAGGCCTTGATCAAAGAAAAAGGAAGAGTGGCAGAATTGGCCATTCTGGGAGCAGTGTAATGTAAAACTTGGGCTATTGTGTAGCAGAAAGCCCTTGAAATCCTGTTAAGAATTTACTTGGGTGGTAGTAGGGATTTAGTACATTAAAAATTATAATAACAATTAAAGGAAACCTTAAAATCTCTATAACTTTATAGGACAAGGCAATACTGCTTTTTAGGACGATGAAAGACTATGTGATACAATGGAGAAGAGCTTTTTTTCTATTTGGCAAAATTATCAGCTTACCTTGGCAAAAGCATGAAGGTGGAACATTTTCCACTGGGATTAGGTGAGAAACGAGAAATTATTTCATACTGGTGCTTTCATCATGGCCCTCAGTGGGCAATGGATTTTATAATAGGTACATGCTCAATTTATTTTAAAAACTGCCAAACTGTTTTCCAGAGTGATGTGTAATTTTATGTTCCCAAGTAAATGTGATTCACTTTCACAGCATCCTCACTGGCATTCAGTGGTGTTATGATTAGTCATGTTAGTCATTCTGATAGGTGTGTAGTGATATCTTATTGTTGTGCTAATTTTCATTTACCTAATGGCTAATGATGTTGAAAATATTTTGCTGTTTGAACAGAATACCTTTTTCCATCCCCTCACTTTCAGTCTTTTATATCTGAAGTGAGTCTCCTTCATAATTTTTATATTTCTAGTTGTGGCCTTTTCCTTTTTACTTGGAGAAGTCCCTTTAACATTTCTTGTAAAAGCTGATTTGGTGGTGCTGAACTCTTTTAGCTTTGCTTGTCTATAAAACTCTTTATCTGTCCTTTACTTCTGAATGATAACCTTGTTGGGTAGGTATTGTTCATTGTAGGATTTTTCCTTTCAACACTTTGAATATATAATGCCACTCTCTTCTGGCCTGTAAGTTTCTGTTAAAAAGTTAGCCAAAAGTCTTATGGGGGTACCCTTGTATGTAACTAATTGCTTTTCTTTTGCTGTTTTTAATTTTTTTTCTTTAATTTTTGCCATTTTAATTATAATAGGTCTTGGTGTGGACCCCTTTGAGTTTATTTTGTTTGAGACCTTCTGTGCTTCCTGGACCTGGATGTTGTTTCCTTTCTCAGGTTAGGGAAGTTTTCAGCTATTATCTTTTCAAATAAGTTCTCTGCCTCTTTCTTTCTCTCTTCTTCTTCTGGGATCCCTATAATGCAAATATAGTACTCTTTATATTGTCTCAGAGGTCTCTTCAGTTGTCCTCATTTTTAAGAATTCTTTATTCTTTTTTCTGTTCAGCTTGAGTGATTTCCACTACTTTGTCTTCCATTTTACTTATCCATTCCTCTGTATCATCTAATCTACTGTTGATTCCTTACAGGGTATTTTTAAATTTTCAGATCTTGTATTTTTCAGGTTCTGTGTGGTTCTTTATATATTTAGCTCTTGTTAAACTTCTTACTGTGTTCTTCTCCCAAATACATTGAATATCTTTATGATTATTGTGTTGAACTCTCTATTGAGTAGACTGCTTATTTCCACCTCGAATAGTCCTTCTTATGGCATTTTTATCCTTTTCCTTCATTTGAAACATATTCCTTTGTCACCTCATTTTGTCTAATTCTCTGTGTTTATTTGTATGTGTTAGGTTGGTTGGTTACATTTCCAGATCTTGGAGAAGTGATCTTAAGTAGGAGACTTCCTGTGGGGCCCAGCAGCACACTCCCCTCTGACCACCATAGCTGTATGCTTAGGGGTGCCCCCTAAGTGGACTGAGTGGGACCTTCTGTTTTACTGGGGCCAACTACTGTGGGAATGCTGGTAGGAGGGGCTGGCCTTAGCTCTGTTGGCTGCCAGGTTCTGCCTTTTCAGAGACTGCTGGCTGCAGGTGAGCAAGGTCTGGTCCTGACATGGCTGGCTGCATGGCCCATGGAGTCTCCAGGCTGATACCATCCTGGTATTAGGTAGTGCTCATTCCTGGCATGGCTGGCAGTTTGGCCTGGATATCCTGGGGTTGGTGCCTGCCTGCTTATAGGTGGAGCCAGGTCTCAGGGCAGCTGGCTGTGGGTCCTGTGCCTGGGGGCTTCTGGGGGCTGGTGCCAGCCTGCTGGTGGCTGGGGCCTTGTTCCAGCATGACTGGCTGAAGGGTCCAGGATCCCAGGTTAGTGTTGGCCCACTGGTAGATGGGGCTTTGTCCCCATGTAGTTGGCTACTTAGCCTGGGGGAAACCTAGAACTGGTGCCTACTGGCTGTTGGGTAGGACCAGGTCTCACCACTAACAGTTTAAAGGGAGGACTCCTATATGGCACTTGTTAGCACCAGTGTCCTTGTGGTAGATTAAGATCACAAAAATTCCCTGGGGGAATGTCAATTGCCTCCTGCCTCTTTGGGAGGAGTCTCCAAGATCAGCAAGTGGGTCTGACCCACGCTCCTTTCATATTGCTGCCTTTGCACTGTGTAAGATTTTGTGTGTGCCCTTTAAGAGCAGGCGCTCTGTTTCCTACAGTCCTCCAGGCCTCCCATACACAAGCCCTGCTGGCCTTCTAAACCAATTATTTTGGTGGCTTGGCTTCCCTGTGCAAGACTCCTGGTCTATGGATCACAATGTGGGGCTTGGACCCCTTACTATTTGGGGAAAACCTCTGCAATTGTGATTATTCTCCCATTTGTGGGTTGCCTACCAAGGGATGTGGGCCTTGATGCTACTACATCTCCTCCCCTCCTACCTATCTCATTGTTCCTTCTTTATATCTTTAGTTGTGGAAAATCTTTTCTGCTAGACTTCAGGTTTTTCTCTTGATAGTTGCTCTGTAAACCATTGTAATTTTGGTGCACGCATGGAAGAAGGTGAGCTCAGGGTCCTCCTACTTTGCCATCTTGCCCCAAATCAGGAATATTGTTCTTTCGTTTCCATTTTTTGTACAATCCTCACCTGGGTTTGGTATCAGTGTAATCCTAGTTTCATAAAATAAATTGAGAGGTGTCCCATCCAATTCTATTTACATATTTGATGTTAATTCTTATGGTATTTTAAATGTTTGGTTGAATTCTCCATTGAAACCATTTCAGTCTAGATATTTCTCTTTGGGGGGAATTTTTAAACTGTAAAACCAAGTTCCTTAGTATTTATATGACTATTCACATGCCTATTGGTAGTTGTGGTAGATATTTTTTCTTTGTCAGACTTACTAGAAGTTTATCAATTGTATTCATCATTTCATGAAATAGCCTTTGTTTTATTGATTTTTTCTATTGTTTTATTTTTTAATTTCATTGATATTTATTCCCTTTCTTTTGGTCTTATTTTGCTAAGTTCTTGAGGTGGGAGGTTAGATTATCCATTTGGGACATTCCTTTTTTCTAATGATTCATTTAGTGTTGTAAGTTTCCTCTCAGTATTGCTTTAGCTGTCTCTCACAAATTTTGATATGTTCAGTTTTCAATTCAGTTAAATGTATTTTTTTTAAAATTTCCCTTGAAGTTTCCTCTTTGGCCCATGATTATTTAGAAGTCTGTTGTTTATTTTTCAAGTATTAAAATATTTTTTTATTATTTTTCTGTTACTGATATTTGTTTGATATCGGTATAGTTTGAGGACACAATCTATATAATTTCAATTCTTTTAATATTATTGAGATTTATTTTATAACCCAATATATGGTCAAACTTGGTATATATTATTCCATAGGCACTTGAAAAAAATGTATAGTCTGCTGTTGTTGGATGAAGTGTTCTATAAATGTCAATGAGATACTGTTGATTGATGGTGTTGTTGAGTTCTAGATTCTTGCAGATTTTCTGTCTCATTTTATCAATTGACGAGAAAGGGATATTGATGTTTCCAACTATAATTGTTGATCTTTCTATATCTCCTTTCAGTTCTATCAGTTTTTGCTCACATATTTTGCAGTTCTATTTGGGGGTACATACATTCAAAATTGTAAAGTCTTCTTAGGATATTAACACTTATATCATTGTATAATGTACATCTCTGTCTGTAGTAATTTTCTTTGCTCTGAAGTCTACTTTATCTGATACTAATATAAACATTCTGGCTTTTTTTAATTAAAATTTACTTGAGATACATATTTTACTTTTGATCTGCTTATAGCATTGCATTGTTATGTTTCTTATAAACAGAATATATGTGGGTGATATTTTTAATACACTCTGTCAATCTTTATCTTTTGTATATTGAGGTGTAGTTTATTTACAATATTATGTAAGTTTCAGGTGTACAACATAGTGATTCACAATTTTAAAGATTATACTCCATTTATATTATTATAAAATATCTGTATTCCCTGTGCTGTACAATATACCATTGTACAATAATTGTACAATATACCAGTATTATATTATCCATAGTAGTTTTTACCTCTTTTAATTGGTGTATTTAGGCTATTTATGTTTAAAATAAGTAAATTTGCCATTTTATCTTTTTTGTTTTCAGTTTTTTTTCTGTCTGCTTTTTATCTCTATTTTTTCCCATCTTCCTGCGGCTTACCTGAATTTTTTTTTTTTTTTTTTTTTTTTATAATTTAGACTGTCTTTTTTTGCATTCAGTTTGAGATCTTCCTGTTTTTTAGCAAAATAAAGGCTTTTCATTTAAAAGATGGACATTTTGGGTATTATGTGAGGAGATCTGGTTCTTATTAAAACTTCTGTTTTAGTTGGCTTTTCATAACATTGCCCCAGCAAAGGTTTTCCATTCTAACACCTTTTTTGACACACAGCTGAGGAAGGACCCTCATCACTCTTTGATGGCTGTGGGAGTTCTGGATCCCACTAGGCTTCCAATGGTACTGTCCTGGCTATGAGGAGTAGGAAGGCCTTCCTATTGCTCTCCACTTGGCCTCCCCTGACACCATGGAAGACATGACCTTTTACCATTGGGAAGTAGAAAGTCCTGACCCTCCACTAGGCCTCCTTTGGTACCTCCCCAGTGGGGTGGGTGAGGGATGGCACCACTCCAGTGTGGTGGATGAAGGCCACCTTGTTACTGATGGATGGGAATCAAAGTCTAGATACTTGACATGGTCTCCACTGGCATTGTGCAAGGGGGACCCATTACTGACTAATGAGAATGAAAGCCCAGGTGCCTGAGTTGGTCTTCTCTGATAGTGTTCCAACAGGGATCTAGGTAGTTTGGTATAAGGTGACAAGAACAGAAGACTTAGTTCCCTACTCAGCTTTTGCTAGAGTAGGGGTCACAATTTGGGGGGTTGAGTTTGGCTGAAGTAATATCATTATTTACCTAAAATAAACTTTTATCCAAAATTTTATCTAAAAGTTTTCTCTCTTGCTAAGCTGCTGCTTTCCTCATTCTTTCTCTAAAGAGAGCTGGATTTTTAAGGGGCTTTATTTGTCTGTGCCTGTTTCTGTCTCCAGGTTGCTGGCTCCTTCAACTCCAAGTACAGTATATATGCAACAAAAAGAAAACCAAGGGAACTCATCACCATGTCAACTGCTCTCCACCTTTCAGCATCTTCTTGTGTTTGTTTTGTATTGAATGTCCAGAATTTTTGGTTGTACTTAACATGAGGAATATGGAAATACCCCATCTTCTCAGAAGTGTTTCTTATTTTTAACCACAGTCTGATGTGACATGAGAAAACAGGAATTAAATAACAATTGTGTAGTCAATTAATTCCTAACCTCATTTACCTGACATTTATTGGAGATCTACCCTAAGCCAATTACTGTGTATTATGCTGGCAATCCAGAGAATGGACAATAGTTCTTTTCAAGAAGTCACATTTTTGTGGGAGAAGCAAAAAAGTAAAGCAACAGTTGAACATAATATATGTAAAAAAACTGTTAAGTAGAGATTTGTATGAGATACTATGGGAATCAATAAATCTAATAAAAAAGAGGGAGGCAAAAAGGTGGAGACATTTTAGCTGAGGATTATGGGACAAATACAAGTTAGCTAGAAAGCCTAGGATAGGGGTGACCAGGATAATGTAGGGCCACCCCTCCATATAAAGTTAAAAGACCTACAAATGCACACAGTCATAAAATAATACAGTTGGGAAATGCAAGTGGCCACTATGACATGGGGGAAGGGTATGAACAATAACAGTGGAGGAGAAATTAGAGCGCTCATCAAAAAGAGCCATTTCTACATATCATGTTATGTGCTTTGGGTTTTAAATGACAACAGTAAAGAATGTCTGGAAAATTTTAACCATTGTATTAACTTGTTATTTCTGAAACAAATCATATACAAGTAAATAAAGTATACAAAATGTGCATGCTAATTTAAGAGCACATAGTTATATAAGAACAACAAAGTATATATTCTACTCTCCACTGTTTAAAGCAGACCTTGTCAGAAAAGGTCTTTTCTGACCACACTCTCTGAATTAGTTTTCACTGTTATCACTGTTTATACCTGTTTGTTTCCTATCTATTACTGTTGCAACTTGTAAAATTCATTTGCTTGGTAACTCGTGAACTGTTTACCTATTTACTGTAGTATCTTTACTGACCACTACTGTGAATGACTCTTAATACATGCCCAACACATATCAGTGTGCTGGCATGCAATGAGTTGCTGGCAGTAATGATCAGAGGAATAAAAGGCACAGAGATTCTCTGTTAATTTGTTCAGATTGGGTTCATCATTTTCTTTATGCTAGCACCTGGAAATTACTCTTTTCCCACCTAAGCAAAATGGCATAAACTTCTCTTTGCATTATGGCATGGAAGATCAATGTTAATTATCCTAATTATACATAGCTTCCTTGCCTTTTCATTGTACTCAGAGATCCCTGAAGGAAATACCATCAGTTTACTGTTTTGTTGATTTAAGAACATGCAACGTCACTGTAAAAAACAAAAAAAAAGTAGTTTTAATGAATTAAGAATTAAATTGTGTAATTGAAACCACTTGAAGTAACCAAATAAAATGGTATAAGCAAATGTGATCTTGTGCCTTTTATTTTACTCTTCCCATTTCTTCTTTATTCCTACCTACTTGTCTTCCACTGTTAATTCTTACCAAGGAGCAAGCAGACTTTCCAGCTCCAACTGTTTTTCAACAACCAAAGAATATTCAAATTTTTATCTTTATCTCCAAACTCCTGATTTCTCCTTATAAAAGGAGTCTTACATGGCTGGAGAACAGAAGCAGCCATCCTAGCAATGGAGATGGTGGCTAGTATTTGTAAGGAACAAGTCAGCCCCTGAAAACCAATGCAGGACCCCTTCAGAACAGTCGTAGCTTGAGCTAATATTTGTAACATTAGTTAGCACTTCCTTTAGAAGTTGGATCACTTTATAATGTATACAAATGTCTAAATATAATGTTGTACACCTGAAACTTACATACTAATTTTATGTTATCTCAAAAAAGGGAAATTGGTCATTTTAAAATAGTTTTTAAAATTTCACTATTCTTTAAGAGAAATAGCCCATTAAATCTGCAGTTCTCAAGGTTTGGCATGAATAAATCTCTGGAGTTTATTAAATTACAGATTCACAATCTCTACTTCTAGAAATTGTATAGGTCTGGGTTTTTATAAGCCCAGTGCTTAGAGTTTTGCTTATAAAATAAAGACCCTAGTGATTATGATGAAGTGGCCCAGTGTTTCACTGGGGAAACAGTACAAGACTAATTTTACATTGTTTTAAGTTTCCAAACCAAGATTTTAGGACAATGAGTCATGGCAGATAAGTTTCAATGTGGAAGATGGGGGTGGGGATTTGCAGAACAATACAAAATGGTAAATAGTTATTAATCAATGAAATCATTTCCCTAAGGAACATAACATTTTTGCTGATTATAATCCAATAGGAAATTTTGGCTCTAATGGCCATATTAATTTTTAAAAAGATAAAGTATTATTTTGCTAAAATATTTTTTAATATAAAGACTTGTCCATACATAGGTGACAGCCAAGAAACTAAAAATATTTGAATATAAAAGTTAGAACACTTAGTTTCACAGTAAAATTACTTCTGAGGAAATTTAATCAATACTTCCCCAAACATCTTACATTTACCAACTCATTTTTGGAAGTGAATGAAACGAAGTATTGGCAGGTAGGATCACTGTTAAATTTGTCTTTCTGGGAAAGGAATATTTTAGCATATTCTGAAGGCCTTATAACAGCTTTCTACAACAGTCCAAGGAAGTTAAACTTTTGGGTATATTTCCCTGAAATATACATCTGAGTTGCCTCTCACTTCTCTTTCTGCCAGACTAGGACCCTTCAGAGTGGTCATTATATAGAGAATATGGAAAAGGTTGTTAATATTTGGGTACACATATTTGTATATATAAAACTAAAACAGAATTTTTTCCCCTAAAGTCAGAATTTTAGTTTTTTGGTGATAAGTTTTAAATTACCTTTCCTGAGACCACAATTTCAAAAGAATGATCTTTCAATTTTGACAAGAAAATGTCAGGAAAAGGATTACTGTTTAGTTTAATAAGGGAACCCACTAAGGATCTCCAAGACACTACAGGTTTTATTCCTTAATTAAACAGGTATTTATTGAGCACCTACTATGTGGAAGTATATATTAGGCAATATTGGTGATACTGAGACCATATGAATTTAAGGGCCATTTAGTTCAATAAAGAGAAATACAGAAATCGCTATGCCACAGGATATAAAATATAAGAGTTAGGAATAATACCACCAAGTTCTATGACCATCAAAAAGGGGGACAGATGAATTCCAATTAGGATACTTTAGGGAAGTTTCCATAAATGCAACGACATTTTTTTCAGGACTTTTGATCATGGTAAGTACAGAGAGAATATGGACAACTAAAGAGATAGAAACGAGAGCATTTTCTGAGCACCTTCTCTGGGCCAGCTTGTGCAAATCTCTTTGCTTTATGTACACAGATGCAGATGAGGGGATGTATGGGAAAAGATGAATAGTTAATTTCAGACAGAGTATACAGTTCATGAGAGAGATTTAGGAGTAATTAATTTGAAAGCATTTAAGGAGGTAATTCATAGAGTCGTTTGAAATCTAAGCTAGAAATTCATCCTTTAAAAAGTTTAATATGGCATCAATGTGATTGAAAAGGAGAAAGAATGGAGTGTTGAGGGTAGGGAGTGGCTAGTAAGGAGGCTATAATTATTGTCCTCAACCAAGAGAAGTAGGGCAATGGGAGTGGAGAAATGGAAGCACAGGTATGAAAAGATAGATGAGTATAGAAAGTAAAAAGAATACTGTCATAAATGCATTACCATTTTTACAAACATGCCTTATTGACCCTAATTTAGAAATAAGAGTCAGGAAGAAGTTTAAAATATATCTACAGAATACTGTAGAGTCCTGCCAATTCAAGGAGTTAATTATCAGCTATTAATAGTTCTTTGATATCTTTTAAACATAGCTTGACCAAAAAGTAATAAATCTAAGGTTAATAAACTAATAAGTTAATGGACACCTAATATGTGTCTCTTTTAATAATAGGGCCATAGATATCATAGCTGCAAAAAAGTTCTGCCATTCTTACTTTCTGGAAGAAAGTTATACTTTGACCACCAAAACCAAAAATCCTCCAAAATTTCTTTACTAATAATTTCAATAAAAGTAAAATTACAATGTCATGCTCAATAATCTTCATCATCAAGATATTTTTAATAACTGACTTTCCTTTAAAAATGTCACAAGTGCAACATGTGCAACATGTATTCACTACATTATACCTATCAAATACAGACAGGTAAAGTGAAGTGGAAGAAAAAGTAATTCTGTTACCCAGAAAAATAAACCAAACCACAACCAAATCACTGTTAACATTTTACGTACATCCTTTTGGAGTTTTCCTACACAAATGAATCATATTTAGTTCTTTGTACACTATGACCCAGAGATCTATCTCATCACAATTACCCAAAGACTTTCCACACTTTAAATTATGTTAGTTCTTGATATCAATCTATTAATACATTCATACTTGTTAAATTTTTGGTTCTTGACAAATAAAAAAGGAAGTTTTTAAATATTAAAAAAAAAATCTTCTGGACCTACAAACTCTCAATTGGAATAGTATGTTATAAGTAAAAATGCAATTATTTAACATGCATAATATACATGTCAAGTTGGATAATCCTAATTTTATAATTCACCACTTTAAATCTCTAAAATGTAAATTATTTACAAGAAAAAACTAAAAGCTTGCTCAAACTTCCTGTCTGTGTTAGTAATGTGTTCTTTGACAATGCTGTTTTGTTAAAGAACACACTTTTGTTATAAACTGAGATTTACATATTACTATCTATGCATAATAAGCAAATGTGAATCTCATCTTACTAGTGGGGGATAAGTTTAAATTTATCCTAGATCAGCTGATAAAACCAAACAAATAAGGGAAAAGACTTTCTCTGTCAAAAAGAAATTTAGATGGAACAAGTAAGAAATAATCTATTTCAGGAAAAATATATTTGGTTGTTTATGCAGATGTATGCTGTAATTTTTTTTAGTATTTTCAGAAAGGAGAGTCTGAAGGCAAAGGAAGTAAACAGTACTATATTTCTTCAGGAGTAGGCTATGAAAGTATATAGTCATTGTAATTTTACCCTAAGTTGACATATCCATAACTAAGTAGTGGTAAGTTCCAAGGGCTTGAGATGCTAACTTGAACTCAGTCTCTAGAGTCATACAAGTGACAGGACATAAGATTTAACCAAGAGAAGTGGTGTCTTCCCCAAAAGAACATGCTAATTAAAGGTGAGTTGAAAAACAGAGTTATATTAACTTAAGCATTAAATGAACAGATTAGATTTCTGTTCTTCTCTTTGAGGGTGATTTTCAAAGACTCTGTGTCTGTGTGTGTGCATGCATGTGCATGTGCGTGTGTGTGTGTGTTTTGTTAGTCATCTGGCTATCCTAGAACTTAAGTCCTTCTGTTATTTACCATAAGACCATGACCTAGGAATATATTTCACAGAGTGCTGCCTATGGACAAATGCTTAGGAAAGGCAATGAAGCACTTCTTTAGTGCTGAACTTGCAAATCCAAATGTAAAAATAAAAGAAAGAAAAGGAAAAACAGGAAAAGACTTTTCCCTTTTAAAATGTAGGGGGATAAAACATTAATATTTTATATCATCTTGAATGGAAAATAGTGGAAAATTTTATTTACTAAGTTCTTGTTTCCCCAAACTGGCCTGAATCAGTGTCTTGCAAAGCCGTTTTAGATGATCTTCAACCATTGCCACTTGCAGGAAGAGGGTGGATGAAGAGAGTGGCTGCATGGAAAAAGCCTATTCCACTCTTGGAAGGTAAACATACATAGATGAACAAAAAACCAAAGCCCAGCATGTTCATGGACAGCATCATGAGCTTCACATATAAAAAGTAACATGATACCTTAGAAATGGCATGGGTTTCCTCATAATTTTACCAGCTTCTCTAAATATGACCCATACTCCTTTATGTCAGTGGTTCTCAAAAGTGTGGTCCCTGGACAAGCCAGATCAGGATCACCTGTTCCTACTCTAGGCCCTACTCCAGACCCAGTGAATCAGACACACTGGTGGTGGGGTCCAATAATGTTTGTTTTAACAAGTCGTCTCCAGGAGCCTCCGATGCATGCTCATGTTTGAGAACCACTGCCCTTACCTAGCTGAGATATTCTTTCCCTGTAGCACTAAAGATTTCTATAGTACACCTGCACTTAAAAGAAATTTTGATTTTATGGCAAATTTGAGTAGAAAAAATCAAACACAAAATACCTTAACAACAACAACAACAACAATTTGTATGTACTGCATCTCAAAACAATTATAAAAGAACTAGGAACAAATATTTACTTATCCTGCTGAAAATTAGAGGAATTACTCATCTCAAACATCTGAAGTAGTAGAATGATGATAGTTATTAACAGGCACTGGATCTGAGTAGGGCTTACCTCGTTTGGAATGATCAAGTGCAGACTACTTGAACAGCAGAATTCTCTGGCCTATCATAAGCTAACGTGACAAGCCCTGCTGTGAGCCATCATCCTGCTGTACCTCTAATCAGATGGTTGCTACCACTAGGATTTCCCTGTGGCTAGATGAAACTTTCCAACTCTGCCTCTGTATGAAATGTGCTAGTACATTTGGTGCATTATCTGGCTGTTCTGAAACTAAGACACATCACACCAAACTAAGAATCCAGATTGTTTTTTCCTCCTCTTTAGAACATGCTTTAGCAGGCTTCTCCTCCTGGTGGGATTCTGGATTCATTTCTCCTACAATGGTGATAAGCCTATGGGCAACCAAACACTGGGAACAATGTGCACATTTGAAGGAAAAGAAATGTGTAACACACACTTTTTAACTTTGGTATATTTTATGCTCTCTTTCTTTCATAATGGTGTCTATTGGTGGGGAAGACTGCAGTTCTCAAAACTCCAATTCAAAATTCTCTGTAAATTGTACTGTTTTATTGTTTCCATTTAGAAATGTTAGTAATGGTAAGCAGTTATCCTGGTTACCAATCATTGTCATAAAATTCATTTTACCTATTCCAATATTAGGTTAACCACCAAAATTTTTGTGGGAACTTTAAGCTAAAATCATTCTTCTTTTGCTTTATCAATTGAAGAATGTTGAAAGAATTAGAAGAAGGTCACAAAAGTGCTGAAGATTAGGCATTAAGAATTGATTTAAAAATAATTTCTCACATCCTTGTCTGATTTTATCCCCACAATTACCACCTACGCTATAACCCACCAGTAATATAACATTGATAAATTGGTGTCAAATGGAGCTGAACTTCAGCAATTAATACATCCGGGATATTACTTATTTTTGTTTCAGCATTTTCACTGCAATAATACATGGTCTGTAAAAAGAATTCACTGATTCTTATGAACTAGGGGTGTAAAGGAAAATCATTGCCAAATGTGTCTTTTCTTATTTTCTTTTCTTTCCTTTTTTTTTTTTTTTTTTTTACTAAAGCATAGCCCTTTCTAGGACAGATGATATAATCTCACTTGTATACCTCAAGGAACTGGATAAGATGTTAGAGAGATATAGAAAGCAAAATAAAATACTCTCATATTTCTTCTCACCCAGGAGAGTTGTTTATCTCCTTAGGAATTCTTACCCTTTTGATGATGAATATAAATACTCTGATGTATGACAGCCATAGAGTTTTAGTCCATTATAATGTTGTTTTTAATATAAGAGATATATAATATACATGGGTAATTACTTTAACTGGTAAATTTCAATATGTGTGCATAGTTTTTTACTACATAATTACCTAATTTTAACTTTATTGTCTCAGTAAAGACACTATCTCCAAATATGGGCATATTCTGAGGTACACAGATTTAGGACTCCAACATATGAATTTTGTGAAGGACATAATTCAGCCCATAACAATGCTTAATGACTCTATATACCTTAAGAAACAACTACTATGTCAATTTTACAAATGAGGAAACCAGTACTAAGAAGTTAGGTGAATGATCTAAATTCACTCAACCAGTACAGGGCAATCCAGAGTTTGAATCTGGGTATCCTGTGTCTAATTAGGCATTCTTCCTAGTTCTGAATTATCTGTTCTATAAGGCACTCCAGAATATGGCCCTGCATCACATTTTTCATTTTACCTCTTACTTACTTGCTACATAAGGCATTCTTGTCCTCAGTCCTTTGCAAATCTCCTATCATCACCTCTATCTCTGCCTGTCAAGATTTTATATATCCATGAAGTTTTTACCTCAAATATCAACTATTTTATAATTTAAAACACCTGGTAAGATTTTTTTAAAATCTCGATGTCCTGTCTACCATCCATGGCAATTAAGTCAATATCTCTGGAGGAAGAGACCAGAGAAGAGTATGTATTTATTAAAGCTCCCAGATGATTCTAATGTGCAGCCAAAATTGAGAACCACAGACTTAAAATCTTGCCTCATTCATAATCAGCTGATCTTTACAAACACTTCTCCCTGTTAAATTTTTATATTGTCTGAATGAAAATACAGTTAAGTAGAGTAAATTATCTCATAGATCATTGGGTCTTACTCACTTTTGGGGTCATGGAATTATTAAGATGTTGAAGAAAAATGTACAATTGGGAAATGCATATACACACAAAATTGTGAATATAATTTAAATTCTACTAATGAACCTTTAAATCCCATCCATGTTCCTGCATTAGGAGAACCAGAGAAGTGTTAAAGAAACATGAGATAAACAGACACTAATTCCATTGGGGAGATTATGCAAAGGTTTTTTGATGGAATAGATATAATCTGATCTTAAGGAAACTTTAGGATTTTCCCAGGCAGACACTGGAATTAGCAGAACATATTTGAGATATATTGAGGGAAAGATGACTGGGTCTCCAGAGGCCATAAGTTACAAGGGGGTATATTATGAGAGCAAATAGTGCAAATTTCACATAGAAGCCATATTTGACAGGAATTTGAATGCCAAGTATTAAATGCCAGGTGTTAACATGTTTCTCTGTGTATATGGAGCCACTGAAGTTCTTTCAACGGGGGACTAAGGTAAAAAAATCTGTAGGGAACTACCTGTGAAGCAAAGTGGAAGCAAAATTAGAGAATGGAAAAGAAGCAAGTGATGAGGCAGAAAGTTACTTCAATAACCAATGTGAGAAGCAATGATTTCCTGATGTCAATAGCTAGGAAGTGATTAATGATGATGATGAGGAGGAGGATGTTGATGGGGATGGTATTAACAGTTATATCAATATGAGAATACTTCTGCGGTACCAACAAGTAAAGGCCATTACAATAAAAGATATAAAGCAAATTGGAATAAAATGTTCCCATCTGGTATTCTTGGGAATATAAATACTCTGATGTATGACAGCCATAGAGTTTTAGTCCATTATAATATTGTTTTTAATATAAGAGATATATAATATACATGGCTAATTACTTTAACTGGTAAATTTCAATATGTGTGCATAGTTTGTCTTGAAAATGAAAGAATAAGCCAGAAAATATCATAAAGGATAATCTTAAAATATGGACTTATATTTACATTCTGTTTTTGCTTAATGGATGTCTTTAGTTCCAATATAAAAATTTAACAGGGAGAAGTGTTTGTAAAGATCAGCTGATTATGAATGAGGCAAGATTTTAAGTCTGTGGTTCTCAATTTTGGCTGCACATTAGAATCATCTGGGAGCTTTAATAAATACATACTCTTCTCTGGTCTCTTCCTCCAGAGATATTGACTTAATTGCCATGGATGGTAGACAGGACATCGAGATTTTAAAAAAATCTTACCAGGTGTTTTAAATTATAAAATAGTTGATATTTGAGGTAAAAACTTCATGGATATATAAAATCTTGACAGGCAGAGATAGAGGTGATGATAGGAGATTTGCAAAGGACTGAGGACAAGAATGCCTTATGTAGCAAGTAAGTAAGAGGTAAAATGAAAAATGTGATGCAGGGCCATATTCTGGAGTGCCTTATAGAACAGATAATTCAGAACTAGGAAGAAAGCCTAATTAGACACAGGATACCCAGATTCAAACTCTGGATTGCCCTGTACTGGTTGAGTGAATTTAGATCATTCACCTAACTTCTTAGTACTGGTTTCCTCATTTGTAAAATTGACATAGTAGTTGTTTCTTAAGGTATATAGAGTCATTAAGCATTGTTATGGGCTGAATTATGTCCTTCACAAAATTCACATGTTGGAGTCCTAAATCTGTGTACCTCAGAATATGCCCATATTTGGAGATAGTGTCTTTACTGATACAATAAAGTTAAAATTAGGTAATTATGTAGTAAAAAAAAAACAAAACAAAACTCAGGGACATACTATGTATGAAAGATGTAAATTATTGAGCAAAATTTTTTAGCTCATATGGTGGCTGAAAAGTATATACTGAGAGAAGTTGTGTAAATGAGGAAACTGGGAACACATGATGTACTCATCTGATTAAATATATGCATTGGTACAGAAAATAAAATAAAATATAATTAGGTAATTATGGTGGGCCTTATCAATTTCACTAGTGTCTTTTTATAAAAAGAAACTTGGACACAGAGAGCTAAAAAAAAGAAGGTGATATGAAGACACAGTGAGAAGATGGTGACATCATATGTAGGAACGTGAGTTTACTATTAGGTGAGATTTCCTTTTAATTTTTAAAACTTCCATTCTTAATTTTTCTTTATTATTTTATTTTATTTTTGATAAATTTACTTATTTTATTTTTTTATTTTTGGCTGTGTTGGGTCTTCGTTGCTGCGTGTGGGTTTTCTCTAGTTGCAGCAAGCGGGGGCTATGCTTTGTTGCTGTGCGCAGGCTTCTCATTGCGGTGGCTTCTCTTCTTTTGGAGTACGGGCTCTAGGCGCGCGTGCTACAGTAGCTGTGGTCCGGGGCTTAGTTGCTCCATGGCATGTGGGATCTTCCAGGACCAGGGCTCTAACTCGTGTCTCCTACATTGGCAGGTGGATCCTTAACCACTGCGCCACCAGGGAAGCCCCTCTTTATTATTTTAAATATATATGCTGTATAACACCAAAGTATAGAGGGCTTGAATTTCCATTGTTCCTATGTTCCTTCAGGTAGGAAAAGCTCACTTTGAGCCTGTATAGTGGCAAATGCTGCACAAACCATTCTCTACAAATCTAATTCTTTTTCTTTTTTTAACGTCTTTATTGGGGTATAATTGCTTTACAATGGTGTGTTTGTTAGTTTCTGCTTTATAACAAAGTGAATCAGCTATATATATACCTATATCCCCATATCTCCTCCCTCTGGCGTCTCCCTCCCACCCTCCCTATCCCACCCCTCTAGGTGGTCACAAAGCAATGAGCTGATCTCCCTGTGCTATGCAACTGCTTCCCAGTAGTTATCTATTTTACATTTGGTAATATATATATAAGCCCATGCCATTCTCTCACTTCGCCCCAGCTCCCCCTCCCCCTCCTCATGCCCTCAAGTCCATTCTCTACGTCTGTGTCTTTATTCCTGTCCTGCCCCTGGGTTCTTCAGAACCTTTTTTTTTTTTTAGACTCCATATATGCGTGTTGGCATACGATATTTGTTTTTCTCTTTCAGACTTACTTCACTCTGTATGACAGTCTCTAGATTCATCCACCTCACTATAAATAACTCAGTTTCCCTTCTTTCTTTGGCTGAGTAATATTACATTGTATATCTATGCCACATCTTCTTTATCCATTCATCTGTTGATGGGCACTTAGATTGCTTCCATGTCCTGGCTATTGTAAATAGAACTAACATGAACATTGTGGTATATGACTCTTTTTATTTTTATTTTATTTTATTATAAATTTATTTATTTATTTATTTATTTATTCTTGGCTGTGTTGGGTCTTTGTTTCTGTGCAAGGGCTTTCTCCAGTTGTGGCGAGCGGGGGCCACTCCTCATCGTGGTGCACGGGCCTCTCACTGCTGTGGCCTCTCTTGTGGAGCACAGGCTCCAGACGCACAGGCTCAGTAGTTGCGGCTCATGGGCCCAGTTGCTCTGTGGTATGTGGGATCCTCCCAGACCAGGGCTCGAACCCATGTCCCCTGCATTGGCAGGCAAATTCTCAACAATTGCACCACGAGGGAAGCCCCATGACTCTTATTTAATTATAGTTTTCTCAGAGTATATGCCCAGCAGTGGGATTGCTGGGTCATATAGTAGTTCTATTTTTAGTTTTTTAAGGAACCTCCATATTGTTCTCCATAGTGGCTGTATCAATTTACATTCCCACCAACAGTGCAAGAGGGTTCCCTTTTCTCCACACCCTCTCCAGAATTTATTGTTTGTAGATTTTTTCATGTTGGCTATTCTAACTGGTGTGAGGTGATACCTCACTGTAGTTTTGATTTGCATTTCTCTAATAATTAGTAATGTTGAGCATCCTTTCATGTGTTTGTTGGCAATCTGTATATCTTCGCTGGAGAAATGTCTATTTAGGTCTTCTGCCCATTTTTGGACTGGGTTGTTTGTTTTTTTCATATTGAGCTGTATGAGCTGCTTGTAAATTTTGGAGATTAATCCTTTGTCAGTTGCTTCATTTACAAATATTTTATCCCAATGTGAGGGTTGTCTTTTTATTTTGTTTATCGTTTCCTTTGCTGTGCAGAAGCTTTTAAGTTTCATTAGGTCCCATTTCTTTATTTTTGTTTTTTTTTTCCATTTCTCTAGGAGGTGGTTCAAAAAGAATCTTGCTGTGATTTATGTCATAGAGTGTTCTTTTTATGTTTTCCTCTAAGAGTTTTATAGTGTCTGGCCTTACATTTAGGTCTTTAATCTATTTTGAGTTTATTTTTTTGTATGGTGTTAGGGAGTGTTCTAATTTCATTCATTTACATGTAGCTATCCAGTTTTCCCAGCACCACTTATTGAAGTGGCTGTCTTTTCTCCATTGTATAATCTGGCCTCCTTTATCAAAAATAAGGTGACCGTATGTGCATGGGTTTATCTCTGGGTTTTCTATCCTGTTCCATTGATCTAGAAATAAAGGAAACACTCCCATTTACCGTTGCAATAAAAAGAATAAAATACCTAGGAATAAACCTACCTAAGGAGACAGAAGACCTGTATGCAGAAATCTATATGACACTGATGAAAGAAATTAAAGATGATACAAACAGATGGAGAGATATACCATGTTCTTGGATTGGAAGAATCAACATTGTGAAAATGACTATACTACCCAAAGCAATCTACAGATTCAATGCAATCCCTATCAAACTACCAATGCCATTTTTCACAGAACTAGAACAAAAAATTTCACAATTTCTATGGAAACACAAAAGACCCCAAATAGCCAAAGCAATCTTGAGAAAGAAAAATGGAGCTGGAGGAGTCAGGTTCCCAGACTTCAGACTATATTACAAAGCTACAGTAATCAAGACAGTATGGTACTGGCACAAATCTAGTTCTTGAAGCAGTATGGGACCATATAGAAAAGAGTTTCAGCAAATTTGTGCAAAATTCTGGATCTTCTGTGTTTCTCTTTTTAATATGATTTGTCAGAAAAAATCCTTGAATATCAATAAGTCAACTTAATAAATATTTGGATAGATGCAAATCCATGAGCAAGAGAAATGAACCACATCTGCTGAATATCAAAAGTGAGTGTGAAGGCTATGTGGTCTTCATGACAGGAGACCGCTCTATCACATAAAAATCTAGTAAATGGGGACAGTACAGTATTAAAATTGGCAGCTTTTATAGAATTACATTACATCTAGAATGTATAAAATAAAGTGAAAAAAGACAATTTTAAAGGATTTCCCATAATCAGAAATTACAGGGTTTTATTGTCTTATCTTTAAATATATTAACATATATAATTAAATACTTCTGTTTACACATGAGGTAAGAATTAATAATTTACAAATAAATTTTGACCAAAAAGATGCAACCTATTTAGTGAATATTCAAATATGGTGAATATTCAAATATTAAATATTCATTTAACTCTTCAGGAGAAGGTATTAGATTTTTTATCTTTGTAGCTCCAGCACCAGTAGAGGACCTGGGATGTGACAACCATTTCAGTGCTTATTTGTTAAATGTAGGAACTTGACCCTGCTTAGCATTTTTCATAATCACTTATTTCTATCTTGTCATTTAAAATAGCAATATGTCTTTGCATAGCAAAGGAAACCATTGACAAAATTAAAAGAAAACCTACTGATGAGAGAAAATATTTGCAAATGATGTAACCAATAAGGGGTTAGTATCCAAAATATAAACATCTCACACAACTCAATATCAGAAAAAGAAACAACCCAATTAAAACAGGCAGAAGACCTGAATAGATATTTTTTCCAAAGAAGATATACAGATGGCCAACAGGCACATGTAAAAATGCTCAACATCACTAATCACTAGTGAAATGCAAATCAAAAGCAGAATATCACCTCACACATGTCAAAATGGTTATCAACCAAAGGTCTACAAATGTTGGTAGGGATGTGGAGAAAAGGGAATCCTAGTACACTGTGGATGGGATTGTTATTTAGAACAGCCTGTATGGAAAACAGTATGGAGTTTCCTCAAGATACTAAAAATAGAACTACCATACGATCCAGCAGTTCCACTGCTGGGTATATGAATCCAAAGAAAACAGAAACCCTAATTCAAAATATACATGCATCTCAATGTTCATAGCAGTCTTATGTACAGTACCCAAGATATGGATGTAGCCTAGGTGCCCATCAACAGATAAATGGATAAAGATATATACCACATCTTATTTATATTCATAATGGAATATTATTCAGCCATAAAAAAGAATGAAATTCTGCCATTTGCATCAATGTGAGTGGACCTAGAGAGTATTATGCTTAGTGAAATAAGTCAGAGAAAGACAAATACTGTATGTTATCACTTCTTATATGTGGAATATAAAAAAAAATAAAACAAGCAAATGTATATAACAAAACAGAAACATACTCACAGACATAGAAAAGAAACTAGTTGTTACCAGTGGGGAGAGGGAAGGGAGGAAAGTCAAGTTAAGGATAGGAGATTAAGAGGTACAAACTTCTATGTATAAAATAAATAAGGGGAAGTGGAGAGGGGAGAGATAGAGGTATGGGATTAAGAAAAACAAACTACTGCATATAAAATAAATAAGCAACAAGTATATATTATACAGTACAGGGAAATATATATTATTTTGTAATAACATTAAATGGAGTTAATATATATTAATAAAATATTTTATTTAAACTATTTTATTTAAAATATTTTAATTTATAAAATATCAAATCAATATGTTGTGCATCTGAAACTAATATGATATTGTAAATCAATTATACTTCATTTAAAAATAAATACAAAGAAATAAGAAATAATATAGTACTGTGTCCTGGAATATCCAGAAGTAAACTTGTTCTTAACTTGTATCCATTATCTTTTAATAAACACTTGTCACCTGAGCACAGTTAGGAAATCTATATGTCTTCCCCCCACACATATATCTATATCATGTAACCTCTGTACATGTGACCAATTCTGATCTATTTTATTCTATTCTATTCCATTCTATTCTATCCTTTGTGTTATCTTCTATTTCATTCCATCCTATTCCATTACTTTGTAATAAAAAAGCAAAATAATTCACAAAATTGATTGCATGATCCTCCAGTGGGTCATGGGTCACTAAATGGGTCACTGAATCTCAATCTAATGAGTCATTCCAACCTACAGTTTGATAAACATTGCTATAAAAATTTCAATGTGCCCTTTGGTAGGAAACATCCATACCTTGAGAAGCTTTGGTTCTTTACCTCCGAATTTTGTGCTTACCAAACAGAAAGTAGAGTCATAGCATTTCCTTTCCCCATTAAAATATTATCATAGTTATAAAAGTTGACAAACTTGGAGCATTTCTGGACTCTGAGCTTTGCTAGGGGGCTTTACAACTGAATATGATGTTTATATGAAAAAGATGCTAGTATTTAACTATTTCACCCAGCAGAGAGGAGAGGACTTTGAATAAATCTAAATATGTTTTAAAAAATCATCTTCTTGTCTTTGAAAATCTTGGCTGATTCCTCTAAAATTAACTTTTTCTGAACCTGACTGGAGTAAAATGCAGAGTTACTGAAAAAAGTATTAATATTTCATACGCTGTACTTGTGAAAAGCCTCAAGCACTTTGCACAGACTTCAAGAAAATGAATTTGCTTTGAAATACCAATCAATTATTTTATAAAAAGATTCCACATTACCACCTTAAAAATATCATAGAGTTGAATCCTACACTCTTGCAATGGTTATTTTAGACTGAGGCAGATCTTGCCTGTATCTGCTTTCACTTGGGATAGTTACAGTGAAGTATTCCCAGCCAGCCTGTTATTATAGACTCTTCAGATTGTACTGATTTAGTAAAATGTTGCCATAGCATAACAAAAATGGTATCATTTTATTTAAACTTGAAATTGCATCTTTGGGTCAAAAGAGTTTTTTGCTTTGGTGGAGGTTTTGTGTGTCATAGTTCCTGAACTAAACAAGTTGAGGCCAAAAAGTATCTTCATCACTCATCTATCCACAAACTCTGGAGTTTGGTTAACTGAAACAAGTATACCATTTGTAGATTGCCATTTTTCAAGGAGTTAAAAAATGACTCAATATAACTATAATGAGCATCTATCATTATCTATGGTTAAGGGTCTTTAAAAAGGAATAAGATAGCAATTTTCTATCTTTCTCCAACAAAATAACACTCACCTCTCTCTTCTGATCCCCTACCCTAATTAAAATCTCCCTGTCAGGAAAAGTAAGAACCTTGTTTCAAACAATGCTGTTGTACTGTACAGTCCTACTTATTATTCTGTATCTTGCAAGGTATACCCCGGAGGCACCTGAAGTTGCTTAGCAGTTTCCACTGCAGCCCCATCAGGGGGTTTCAAAGTATTTTCTTGTGTGCATGTGTGTGTGTATATATAACATAACATAAAGAACATAAAGTTGTTTATTTACTGAGAAAATAGTGTAGTTTAAACATGTCCAGATCACATTCAGAAGACAGGAACCTCTTAGAATTAACTTATATTTAATGCATTCTGTCTATTCCCCCTGCTAGACTCTAAGTTCAATTTGTCTTTTTTATTCATTGTTGTATTTCACAGATGTAGAATAGTGCCTACATTTATTTTTAAAAGATTTATAATATGTCTTTATATATAAAGGATACTGATGATTATTTTTCTTATAAAATTTTCTCAGTTCACAAAGTGACCATTTTTTAGTGTAGAGTATTTTAATTAATAAAATAAGTCTATCAATCATTTTCTTTATGGTCTCCTCAACTTTCTGTCTATGGTATCCCCAAAGAAGTGTGAAGTCTTACCTCAGCATTTCCTATTTCATTAATCCCTTGTGTGTAAGTTAATAATGTGTGAACCCAGCAAGCTGCACAAACAATTCAATCCCAGCACTTATTAGGTGTCTGATGTTACAGTAGGCATGATGAGACATACAATATGTTTATAACACATGGACACATTAAATGTTTCTGATACATATTAAATGAATAAATATGAAAAATATTAATATAAAATAGACATAAAACTGATGATCCTTATAGCAGATTATGCACTGCCAAATATAGATGTCAGTTTCTATGAGTTCAGCATACAAAACAGGATGACAGTGAGCTATAGTGAGATGAAAAGTATAAACCTTAAAATCATCTGGGGAATGTCATCTGGCAATAAAAAATAATTTCAGTGCACTAAAGCACTAAATTAATTTTTCTTAAACTAGAAATTAAAAGCTAAAAGTTGTTCTTTGGAAAGATAAACAAAATTGATAAACCTTTATCAAGACTCATCAAGAAAAAAAGGAGAGGACTCAATCAATAAAATGAGAAATGAAAAAGGAGAAAGTACAACAGACACCACAGAAATGCAAAGGACCATCAGAGACTACTACAAGCAACTATATGCCAATAAAATGGACAACCTAGAAGAAATAGGTAAATTCTTAGAAATGTACAATCTCCCAAGACTGAACCAGAAAGAAATAGAAAATATGAACAGATCAATTACCAGTAATGAAATTGAATCAATAATTTAAAAACTCCCAACAAATGAAAATCAAGGACAAATGGCTTCTCAGTGAATTCTACTGAAGATTTAGAGAAGACTTAACACTTATCCTTCTGAAACTATTCCAAAAAATTGAAGAAGAAGGAACACTCCCAAGTTCATTCTATTAGGCCACTATCACCTTTATACCAAAACCAGACAAAGATACTACAAAAAAATAAAATTACAGGCCAATATCACTGTTGAATATAGACACAAAAATACTAGCAAACTGAATCCAACAATACATTAAAAGGGCCATAAATCATGGTCAAGTGGGATTTATCTCAGAGATGCAAGGATTTTTCAATAACTGCAAATCAATCAATGTGATATACCACATTAACAAATTGAAGGATTAAAAACCATATGATCATTTCAATAGATGCAGAAAAAGCTTTTGACAAAATTCAACACCTATTGGTGATAAATACTCTCCAGAAAGTGGGCATAGAGGGAACCTACCTCAACATGATAAAGTCCATATATGACAAACGCACAGCTAACATCATTCTCAATGGTGAAAAACTGAAGGCATTTCCTCTAAGATCAGGAACAAGACAAAGATGTCCACTCTCGCCACTTTTATTCAACATAGCTTTGGAAGATCTAGCCATGGTAATCAGAGAAGAAAAAGAAATAAAAGGAGTTCAAATTTGAAAGAAGAAGTAAAACTGTCACTGTCTGCAGATGACATGATACTATACACAGAAAATTCTAAAGACACTACCAGAAAACTACAAGAGCTCATTGATGAATTTGGTAAATTTGCAGGATTCAGAATTAATACACATATCTCTTGCATTCCTATACCTTAAAAATGAAAGATAAGAAACAGAAATTAAGGTAAAAATTCCATTTACCATTGTATCAAAAATAATAAAATACCTAGGAATAAACCTACCTAAGGAAACAAAAGACAAGTACTCAAAAAACTATAAGATGCTGATGAAAGAAATAAAGAAATGACACAAACAGATGGAGAGATATACCATGTTCTTGGATTGGAAGAATCAATATTGTCAAAATGACTATATTACCCAAAGCAATCTAGAGATTCAATGCAATACCTATCAAATCACAAATGGCATTTTTCTCAAAACCCAAACAAATTTTTTTTACAATTTGTATTGAAACAAAAAAGATACTGAGCAGCCAAAGCAATATTGAGAAAGAAAAACTCAGTTGGAGGAATCAGGCTCCCTGACTTCAGACTATACTACAAAACTACAGTACAAAACTGTGTGGTACTGATACAAAAACAGATATATAGATCAATGGAGCAGGATAGAAAGCCCAGAAATAAACCCATCCACTTATGGCCAATTAATCTATAGCAAAGGAGACAAGAGTATACAATGGAGAAAAGAGTCTCTTCAATAAGTGGTGCTGGGAAAACTGGACAGAAGAATGAAATTAGAACATTCTCTAACACCATATACAAAAATAAACTCAAAATGGATCAAATACATAAAAGTAAGGCCAGACACTATAAAACTCTTAGAGTAAAACATGGGCAGAACACTCTTTGACATAAATCGCAGCAATATGTATTTGGATCCATCTCCTAGAGTATGAAAATAAAAACAAAAATAAACAAGTGGGACCTAATTAAACTTAAAAGTGTTTGCACAGCAAAGGAAACCATAAACAAAATGAAAAGACAGCCCACAGAATGGGAGAAAATATTTGCAAATGAAGAGACTGAAAAGGAATTAATCTCCAACATTTACAAACAGCTCATGCAGCTCAATATCAAAAAAAAAAAACAAAAAACAAATAACCCAATCAAAAAATGGGCAGATGACCTAAATAGACATTTCTGCAAAGAAGACATACAGACGGCCAACAGGCACATGAAAAAATCCTCAACATTGCTAATTATTAGAGAAATGCTAATCAAAGCTACAGTGAGGTATCACCTCACACTGGTCGGAATGGCCATCATCAAAAAGTCTGCAAACAATAAATGTTGGAGAAGGTGTGGAGAAAAGGAAACTCTCCTACACTGTTGGTGGGAATGTAAATTGTTACAACCACTATGGAGATAAGTATGGAGAGTCCTTAAAAAACTAAAAATAGAACTACCTTATGATCCAGCAATCCCACTCCTGGCTGTATATCCAGAGAAAACTATAATTCGAAAAATTACAGGCACCCCAATGTTCATTGCAGCACTATTTACAATAGCCAAGATATGGAAGCAACTCAAATGTCTATCAACAGAGGAATGGATAAAGAAGATGTGGTACATATATACAATGGAATATTACTCAGACATAAAAAAGGAATGAAATAATGCCATTTGTAGCAACATGAATGTACTTAGAGATTATCAAGAGAAAAACAAATATCATATGAGATGACCTATATGTAGAATCTAAAAAAAAATACAAATAAACTTATTTACAAAACAGTTACCAAAGGGGATGGAAAGAGAGATAAATTAGGTATTTGGGTTTAACATATACACACTACTATATATAAAATAAGTAAACTACAAGGACCTACTGTATAGTACAGGGAACTATACTCAATATCTTGTAGTAACCCATAATCGAAAAGAATCTCAAAAAGAACATATATATATATATATATATATATATATACACACACACACATATATATGTGTGTGTGTGTGTGTGTGTGTTTGTATAACTGAATCACTTTTCTGTACGCTTGAAACTAACACAACATTGTAAATTTAACTATAATTAAATTTAAAATAAATAAATATTCCAATTAAAATGCAAAGGTTATCAGACAGTAAAAATAAATAGACCAAATAATAGACAAAATATAAACAAACAATATTTGATCCTCTGGAGAATTACATCTTAAATAAAATGACACAAAAAGTTAAAATTCAAAATATCAAAGAGATATGATATACCATGCATATAGTAACTGAAATTTGTGTATATAAATTCATTGACTAAGTAGACTTTAAGGTAAGATTTATTACTTGAGATAAAGAGGAGCATGTAACAATAATAAAAGTGGTTAATTTGGGGGAAAGATATAACTAGCATAAATTTGTATGCTAACAAAATATAAAATAAAAGCAGAAATAAAGGGATAAATAGAAAAGCCTAAGTCAGAGCCAGAGGTTTAAAAACAACTGTCTTTACAAACTGATAGACAAACTGACAAGAAATCAGCAGATAGATAGAGAAATTGAAAAATATTGTTATCAAAATGATCTAGTTAGGTCACAAAAAATGTAGAACACATTTTTAATAACCATGCAAATTTTACAATAATGGATAATATGCTGGATCATAAAGCAAATAAAGTATAAAACAAGTTAAAACATACAGAATATCTTCACTGATTGTAATGAATCAAAATAGAAACTAAAAACGAATGTTTGAAAATTAAAATCCCTAAATTTTCAAAATGTTTAAGAAAACCAATTTCTGAATACTTTATTGGTCAATAAAAAAGTAAAATTAGAAAATATGTTAAATAATTACTAAAGAAAACAATATATCAAAATTTGTGGCATGCAGTTAATGAAGTACTTTCAGAGAAATTATTGCCTTAAAGACCTATTTGTAAAATTGTAAGGTTTCTCATAATGAAACTTCTAAAAAATATTGCAAATGAAGCACAAATAAAAGTAGAAGGAAGAAAAATATATATGAGAACAAAAAATCTATTAAATTGAAAACAATGTTCAAGAGTCTCAAAAAGTTTATATCACTACACATACTTAAAATATCAATAGATAATAAGAGTAGAATATAAATATTTATATGTAAATAAATATGAAATTGTAGGTAAAATTAAAAATTACTCAGAGAAAACATAACTTTAAAAATCTGATACAAGAACAAATTAGAAAATTTGAATAATCCCAATTTCAATTTTTAAAAAGTCAATCCATTTTTAAAAACAAGTTGGTCAATGTAAATTATCACATTAACATAATAATAATATAATCATCTCAATACATTCAAATTTTTAATCAACTTCAATACCTAATCATTATTTTAAAAAACCAAAAATATCTCATAAACTTCTTAACAAACTAAAAATAGAAAAGAACATTCTTAATCTGATAAAAAATATTATCTACAAAATTATTGAGACTAGTTGAATGTTTATCCCAGAGATAAGGAACAAAATTAAAATGTCTGCTATCACCAATTCAGTTCAAAAGTATCTAAACGCCCTACTCAGTGCAATAAAGAAAGAAAAAAATGAACTCAGAAGTAGACAACATAACTGTATAGGTAGAATATACAGAAGAATTCAAAAATAAATGACTGGAATTAATAGGTGCCATTAGTTAAGACTTGAGGTAGCATATCAATATAAACACTTCAATTGTATTTTGATATAGTGGTAACAAACAAGTGGAAATGAAATTTATAACACCATTCATAATAGCATAAAATACTTAGGATTAATCTAATAATCAGTGTGTATATCTCTACCCTGAAAATTACAAAACTTACCAAGAGAAATTAAAGAAGACCTAAATAAATGGAGAGGTAGAACATGTTCATGGATTGGAAGATTCAATAGTGTAAATATTTCAATCTCTTCTAAATTGATCCAAAGATTTAACCCAATCTGAATCAAAACTCCAGCAGTCATTTATTTTGGCATGTGGAAATTGACAATCTAATTCTAAAAGGGACAAAAGCATCAAAGAAGAAACAGAACAAAGATGGAGAATTTATACTAGCAGAGCATATTATAAAGCTATATTATTAAAACAGCCTGGTAATTATTTAAAGATAACTAAATGAATCAATGGGACAGAAAAGAGATCCCAGAAACAGAGCTACACATACAGAATCACCTGATGAGAAAGGCACCACACCAGTGCAGGAGGAGGGGATGAGAGGAGAGAAATGATGGTCTTTTCAGGAAGTAGTGCTGCATCAAGTACATACCTGTATGGAAAAAAGTTTCTAAACATTGATCTTTCCCTCTTATCAAAAACAAAAGCAATTTTAAGTAAATTGCAAAACTAAAGGTGAAAGTAAAGCAATATTGTGTCTAAATCACCATATAGTCTGTCATAATATTTAGATGAGCAAAGATTTCTTAAATTTATGAGAAATCATCAAAATCAGGTAAAAAGATCAATGAATTGGGTTTCATTAAAAATTAAGAACCATCTATTCATTTGAGGATACTGCATAAGAGAGAGAAAGGGAAAGTATGGTGTGGGAGAAGATATTTGTTATACTTACCTAACAAATAATTTGTATCCAGAATGCATGAAGAATGCCCACAAATCAATAATAAAAACACAGACAAAGCGTCAAATATGGCTGATCTGAATGGGTACCTCCCAAAGGAAAATACTGAAATGTGATAGACTTCTGAACAGTGTTCAAATTCAGTAGACATTTTAGAAATGCAAATGAAAATCACAATGAAATACAATATATAATCAACAGAATAGCAAAAATTAAAATACATGTATAAGCACAGTGACGATATCCAGTATTAATGAGAATGTGTAGAATTTCTAATTTTTACACACTGCTGACCAGAGTGTAAATTGGTACAGCTATACGGAAAACTGCTTGGCAATATCCCCTGAAGCTGAGAATACCTTATGCTCCCCAAACTCCAATACTTGGTAAATACCCAAAAAGAATGTTGCATATATGCAAAAGACATACTAAGAAAATTAGCAGCAGCAGAATTCATAATAGCCTCAAACTAGAACCAACCCTAAAGTAATCGATGATAGAATGAATAAGTTGTGGTATAGTCATAGAACAGAATAAGATAGAACAATAGAAAAGAACAAATGATAGCTACACACAAAAGCATGAATGAGTCTCAAAAATATACCATTGAGGTAAAGAAACCAGGTATAAAAATAGTGTATTTCATGTAATTCCATTTATAAAATTTCAAATAAGCCAAAACCACTCTGTGCAGATAGAAGTCAGAATATGACTACAGAATATGGGAGGGGATCAGAGGGCAGACAGCAGAAGCAAGAAGAGCTACAAAATATGGTTACCTAATCTATGACACAGGAGGCAAAGATATACAATGGAGAAAAGAAAAAATGAACAGACCAAACACAAGTAATGAAATTGAAACTGTGATTAAAAATCTTCCAACAAACAAAAGTCCAGGACCAGATGGCTCAACAGGTGAATTCTATCAAACATTTAGAGAAGAGCTAACATCCATTCTTCTCAAACTCTTCCAAAAAGTTGCAGTGGAAGGAACACTCCCAAGCTCATTCTATGAGGCCACCATCACCCTGATACCAAAACCAGAAAGAGATACTACAAAAAAAGACAATTACAGACCAATATCACTGATGAATATAGATGCAAAAATTCTCAACAAAATACTAGCAAACAGAATCCAACAACACATTAAAAGGATCATACACCATGATCAAGTGGGATTTACCCCAGGAATGCAAGGATTCTTCAATATACACAAATCAATCAATGTGATACACCATATTAACAAACTGAAGAATAAAAAACATACGATAATCTTAATAGATGCAGAAAAAGATTTTGACAAAATTCAACACCCATTTATGATAAAAAACTCTCCAGAAAGTGGGCATAGAGAGAACCTACCTCAACATAATAAAGGCCATATATGACAAAACCACAGCAAACATCATTCTCAAAGGTGAAACACTGAAAGCATTTCCACTAAGATCACGAACAAGGCAAGGATGTCCACTCTCACCACTATTATTCAACATAGTTTTGGAAGTCCTAGCCACGGCAATCAGAGAAGAGAAAGAAATAAAAAGAATACAAATTGGAAAAGAAGAAGTAAAACTGTCACTGCAGATGACATGATACTATACATAGAGAACCCTAAAGATGCCACCAGAAAACTACTAGAGCCAATCAATGAATTTGGTAAAGTTGCAGGATACAATAATAATGCACAGAAATCTCTTGCATTCCTATACACTAACAATGAAAGATCAGAAAGTGAAATTAAGGAAGCACTCCCATTTACCATTGCAACAAAAAGAATAAAATACCTAGGATTAAACCCATCTAAGGAGGTAAAAAACCTGTACTCAGAAAACTATAAGACACTGATGAAAGAAATCAAAGATGACACAAACAGATGGAGAGATATACCATGTTCTTGGATTGGAAGAATCAATATTGTGAAAATGAGTATACTACACAAATCAATCTACAGATTCAATGCAATCCCTATCAAATTACCAATGGCATTTTTCACAGAACTAGAACAAAAAAATCTTAAAATTTTTATGGAGACACAGAAGAGCCCGAATAGCCAAAGTAGTTTTGAGGGAAGAAAATGGAGCTGGAGGAATCAGACTCCCTGACTTCAGGCTATACTACAAAGCTACAGTAATCAAGACAATATGGTACTGACAAAAAACAGAAATATAGATTGATGCACCAGGATAGAAAGCCCAGAGATAAACACACACACTATTGTCACCTAATCTATTACAAAGGAGACAAGGATATACAATGGAGAAAAGACAGTCTCTTCAGTAAATGGTGCTTGGAAAACTGGACAGCTACATGTAAAAGAATGAAATTAGAACACTCCCTAACACCATACACAAAAGTAAACTCAAAATGGATTAAAGACCTAAATGTAAGACTACACACTATAAAACTCTTAGAGGAAAACATGGGAAGAACACTAATTGACATAAATCACAGCAAGATCTTTTTTGACCCACCTCCTAGAGTAATGGAAATAAAAACAAAAATAAAGAAATGGGACCTAATGAAACTTAAAAGCTTTTGCACAGCAAAGGAAACCATAAACAAGATGAAAAGACAACCCTCACAATGGGGGAAAATATTTGCAAACAAAGCAACTGACAAAGGATTAATCTCCAAAGTTTACAAGCAGCTCATGCAGGTCAATATCAAGAAACAAACAACCCCATCCAAAAATGGGCAGAAGACCTAAATAGACATTTCTCCAAAGAAAATATACAGATTGCCAGGAAACACATGAAAGGATGCTCAACATCACTAATTATCAGAAAAATACAAATAAAAAACTACAATGAGTTATCACCTCACACCTGTTAGAATGGGCATAATCAGAAAACCTATAAACAACAAATGCTGGAGAGCGTGTGGAGAAAGGGGAACCCTCTTGGACTGTTGGTAGGAATATAAATTGATACAACCACTATGGAAAACAGTATGGAGGTTCCTTAAAAAGCTAAAAATAGAATTACCATATGACCTAGCAATCCCACTACTGGGGATATACCCAGAGAAAACCATAATTCAAAAAGACACATGCACCCCAATGTTCATTGCAGCACTATTTACAATGGCCAGGTCATGGAAGCACCCTAAATGCCTATTGACAGATGAATGGATAGTGAAGATGATGGTATATATATTCAATGGAATATTACTGAGCCATGAAGGAACGAAACTGTGTCATTTGTAGAGATGTGGATGGATCTAGGGACTGTCATACAGAGTGAAGTAAATCAGAAAGAGAAAAGCAAATATCTTATATTAACGCATACATGTGGAATCTAGAAAAAAAATGGTAGAGATGACCCAGTTTGCAAGGCAGAAATAGAGACACAGATGTAGTGAACAAATGTATGGACAACAATGGGGGAAAGTGGAGGGGGTGTGGTGGTGGTATGAATTGGGAGATTGGGATTGACATATATACACTAATATGTATAAAATAGATAACTAATAAAAACCTGCTGTATAAAAAATAATAATAAAAAAAAGAATATGGGAGGGTGTAGTGAATCTTGGAGACAATAAAATAGGGAGCTTTTCAGGCTCTGGAAATGCTCTGACTCTTTATTTGGGTGGTGATTACATAGGTGGTTTAACTTTGTAAAAATGCACTGAATGCACACTGATGTTCATTGCAGCACTATTTACAATAACCAGAACAAGGAAGTAATCTAAATGTCCACTGACAATGGAATGGATAAAGAGTCTGTGGTACATATATACAATGGAATATTACTCAGCCATAAAAAGGAACAAAATAGTGCCATTTGCAGAGATGTGGATGGACCTAGAGACTGTCATACAGAGTCAAGTAAGTCAGAAAGAGAAAAACAAATATCATATAATATTGAGTATATGTGGAATGTAGAAAAATGGTACAGATGAACTTATTTGCAAAGCAGAAATAGAGTCACAGATGTAGAGAACAAACTTATGGTTACCAAGGGGGAAAGAAGGGAGTGGGATGATTGAGAGATTGGGATTGACATATATACATTACTAAGTATAAAATAGATAACTAATGAGAACCTACTGTATAGCACAGGGAACTTTATTCAGTTCTCTGTGGTGACTTAATGGGAAGGAAATCTATAAAAGAGAGGCTATATGTATATGTATAGCTGATTCACTTTGCTGCACAGCAGAAACTAACACAACATTGTAAAGCATCT